>NC_137033.1:49901787-49908795 GCF_032717465.1 Coenobita brevimanus | reverse complement strand
GAAATATTTGCTTGCCATTCTATACCGCGCTTTCAGCAACATGAGTTACAGAAAGAAACTGAGGAAAAATACATTTCCACTTTAATTCCTTTTAACTGGTTTCAGTTAAATGAAACAAGAAAGATCAAGCATGAAACAAGAAACAAATAAGAGAAAGTATACCACAAACAATGTTCTTCTCTTCTCTCATTCTTCCTTCGTTTCTTTTTTCATCATGCTCGAAGGGAGAGAAAAGCTGAAACAAGAAAAACTGATACTGTTGAAGGTATCAAACCCGATTAAGAAAGAACAATTACATAGTAGAAAATCCGAGCCGAAACACTTTTGGCCTAAGGATAAAACATCAGACTTTTGTCCTGTGACCTAGTCCTTTGTGCCAATCCAGTTACTACAGTCTTGTCTGACCCTCAGCCCTTCCACCATCTTTGGTCAAAATCAGATCAAACTTGCTTAGGTTGGCCTTACCCTGTTACTCTGACCCTTTGACTGTTCCCACTGTGACACTGAACTCACATTATGAACTATCTATTTATCAGAAACCTTGTAGAAGTGAATAAGAGCTTACGAAAATTTCATGGGTGCACTGTTCTCAGAATGCCAGGCAGAATTTTATGGCTACTGTTAGTAGTCACAATAATTTCTCTTCTGAACAGTGTATTGTCTACTTTCTTTCCCATGTCCTTCCGGATATTATGGATGTTATGTTAATTCCTGACTGGACACAGGTGCAGAATAGTTTTCTCCGGCATGCTAGTTCACCTGTGTGGGAACGAGTAACGTTACAAGCACGCAAGCAGGAGAAAAAGGAAGAAAAACGGAGAAGTAGAGGAGAAAAAGGAGCAGGAGGGACAAGGAGCAGGGAGGACAAGGAGCAGGAGGGACAAGCAGTAGCACGACCAGGAGAAACCCAGGAGCAAGGAGGAGATGATGTACTCAAAAGGCAACAACTTGAGTTCCACTTCCAATCATGACAGACTTTTTTTTTTTTTTTTTTTTCCCCTCCCTAAGCTCCACTCGTACTCACGCTCCTCATATGTTTGTTCAACTCGCACCACACATCCACTGTACAAATCAGATTCGTTCACGCTCTCCCGACTTAACCTCGCCCCATCTAAAGCTAAAGTTCTTAACCTCATACTCACATCAACTATATCTGTTTTCATCAATGTTCATTACATCCCATATTTGTTTTACTTATGCATAGAGTCTTTAAATCCATGATCGTTCCATTCACACTCGCTTCCACCCCACGAATATTCTTACAATCATTCCACATTGTTACTTCATCCAAAGCATCACTCACTCACTCCAACACTTGCACTAACCTCATTTCCACCTTTCCCTAACTCCTCTCACACAAACTCACCCTGATTAGCCCTCACTTCATCTTTCGCTCCCACTTACTTTACCTCCGATAACACCCTGACTCCATCCCACCCTGGCTGCATTCACCTCCACTCCCACCAGCCTACCTCGCATCCCAGTGTATATGAGGCAGAGCAACAATCACATTCACAAACCCAGCCACTCCCATTCAAGCCAATTAATCCCACACCACTGAATCATTTCCATACCAGCCACCGCGTACATTGGCTTTTATATCCTATTTCTTTCCAGCTTTATGACTTGTTTTTTTGTTTTATCGTGATGAAACCTTAAATCCGCCCCCCCCAACACACACACACAATAAAAAAAGAATAATACCCCTCTGATACTCTAGTGCAAGTGAGTGGTAGAAGCAAACTAAAGTGCACAATGGATAAAGAACATGGCTATTCTTCCAACAGGAAATAACAGACAGAACACTAAACAGAAAGATCACCTCCCACACCTTTCTCACTTGATGCAATACCTATATATATATATATATATATATATATATATATATATATATATATATCTATCTATATTTGCCTGACACCACTTCCCTGTGAGAGGTGTACTGAGAAAAGTAGCTTTAGTTACTGTCTCTAATCATTAACGACCCCACTTTTCTACGACGCACAATTCTCCTCTTCCTTACATCTCTCTTGCTCTCTGTGTAGTGCTCAACAACCAAAATACAATCGATTTGCCAAAATAATGAACTGCACCTATTTCATATATTCCAGCTCCTCCGGTATAACACCTTCACGAAAGCTAATGACATGGGTGTGATGACATAGGTAATACATCATTGTTCTTACAATAAACAGATAGTTTTGGTCGAGGGAGTAAGTTTTATAAAAGGAGAAGTCACATACTGCCTGCCTTGAACCCTTCCTTATAACAGGTTTTTTCAGTAGGTAAAAAAATACAGTAGTCTAAAGGTAAGCGAAGTAAAAGGGACTGGGATGAAGATAAACGACTAGTGAACTATTTTCGAAAGAAACAACCTACGATCCACAGAACACAACAGGAAATAACAACCTAAATAAGATGGCATTGTGTAACAGAAGCTTGTAATGCTTGAAGGTGTAAAGAGATAACTAGATTATAAAAAGGATATAATAATAATACCAAAGATCCTGGATGAAACCAGATAAAAGACGCTCTCACCACCTTTGTAATGTATTATATCTGTATGGGTCTCTCTCTCTCTCTCTCTCTCTCTCTCTCTTTCAGCACCAAAATGCCACACACACACACACACACACACACACAATGAGGGGTGTGCTTAATCTGAGGATTCTCATTTCATCCTCAAAATACTTTGAGTCTTGGTGCCCCTGAATATTTTTAAAGAAGTTTGTCACTACGGTTTTAGTTTTTAATGTTTATTATGACGACATTAATATTAACTATCTGGCGTCAGATGAAGTTACCATTATTATGTATTATTATTATTATTATTATTATTATTAGGGGGGAGACCCGGTGGCTGAAGAGCGGTAGAAAGGCGGCCTGCAATCCTAATGGACCCAGGATCGAATCCCGGCTGCAGCAGGGAATAGTTTAAGAGATTTGAATTTCCTATAAAGCAGACTTTCCCTGATCTACCAGATGACCAGCCGACATGTAAAAATACCCCCGCTAATACCAATACACCAGTCCTGGTATGAGACATGCCTTTGCATGTATTCAATATGGAATGTGGGTGTGAAAGCCTTGAAGTATTGACATATGGAGGTGTAGGGGAACTACTGGAGCCTTGGGATAGACCACTGCCCCCAAGTAGGCATAGGCCCTCAAGCCTTTGCCCAGAGTCCGGACACGTAAAGAAATATATATATATATATATATATATATATATATATATATATATATATATATATATATATATATATATATATATATATAATTATTTTTATTATCACACCGTAGACTGCGAGATAATGCCCTGATTTTATGTGTACGGCCGTGCGGGGGTGAGCAGGTGGAGATCGTCAGACGTGAAAAGGATTGAACTTGCTGGTGAATCTGCTTGAGTGTGTGGAAGAGTTTTATTTGGGAGACATGTTGTGTGCTGGAGGTGCTGGGGCTGGAGCTAGCTCTGTGGCTAGGGTGAGAAGTGGTTGGAAGAAGTTCCAGGGAGCTCTTGCCCTCTCCTGACATTGAGAAGGCTCTCCCTACGTGCTAAGGGGTCTTTGTATGCAGCATGTGTTAGGAGGTGTAATGCTGTATGGCAGTGAGACCCTGGGCAAGTGAAGGAGGAAGACATTCATGCCAGCTCAGACGTACAGAAATGACAATGATTAGGTGGATGTGCAGTTACGCGTCCCTGCGTCCAAGGCCTGGAGTAGGCTGGAGTTTACAATGGAAGAGTTGAGAGGTAGGATGGGACTGGAATGTATTGGTGTTGTGATGAGGAGAGGTAGATTGAGGTGGTTTGGACATGTGGAGAGGATGGGGGATGATAGTCCTTGGGTAGGAAGGTGAGAAGTGTTAAAATTGGGGGTGGGGTTATGAGGGGTAGACCGAGAAAGACATGGGACGAGGTCATTAGAGTGTGACAGCTTAGGGTTAGGGACTGAGACAAGGGGAGGCTGCATAATGGATCGTGCAGCGTGGAGAGCCGCCATTAGGTGACCAAGGCCGACACATGCAAGCATGTTGGAGCCTTTAAAAAACAGAAACGAAACAACGAACAGTATATGGTTGTAGGAGGGTGAGCGACCATCATCCACTCACTTGACGCAGTGCTGCCTACTTCGTCGCTTTACCATTATCATTTCTTATTCTGTTGTCATGCTTTTCCTCGCTTCCTATTTCTCCCCATCTTTCCCTGTCACATTTTATTACCACTTCTTTCCTTTTTCAGGTCGCTTTACAATGAGTGACAAGCCAAATGGTTTCCTGTAAGCCTGGAAACCATTTACAACGCTTCGTGGTAAACCATATAACCCACCCATACGCGTTCCCCTTTTGTCAACAAGTGGGTTAGCGGAGGGTCAGTGCCCCTCACCATAAAACAACTAATTCTAAGTCAAACAGGCGCTTCTTACGGGAATATGACATCTGACTATAGATAGATTATTATTATTTAGTAGTATTAGTGTTAAGTATTAGTATTAAGAGTAGTAGTAGTAGTAGTAGTAGTAGTAGTAGCATTGCAGTAGTAGTAACTGTTATTATTATTATTATTAACTATTATTATTAACTGTTATTATTATTATTATTATTATTATTATTATTGCTGGCTTTCTCCAAACTTCAGCTTACATGACAAGTTTCGTAGTGAAGAGGTCACAAGAATCTCCATTAATGATGGATTAGGTCCCGTATTCTCCTCGCTTGGGGAGGCTCCCTAGCACCTCGTGCTTAGCGATAATTTTTTTCTATATGGGTAGTTAATATATCTTTGTACGCTATTTATTAAGTGTATATTAGGAAGATTTAAACAACACTGAAGAGGAAACCAACGTGTAAAAAGCAAATTAAATGGCCTTGGAAGAGGTGTTGGGGAGCTACTTTGTAATCACCGAGAATATGGGACTTAGAGATGTCTGTTGTTAACTATGTGCGTAATATTTTTAATGTTACGTTAAAGTTAGCCCTGTCGGTTGCTTTATATGAATTTTTATATATTTTCACAATGTACAGTGATGCCTCTGGTCTACCTTCTTCCACCACCAAATCCATCCACTGAAACAGTCACACTCCCCAGCCAAGCTATACTGTAGTATCCCCATCCATTGCCAGTCTTTCCATTTCTCCCCCTGTCATTCTAAAACCTATTCCTTTTATTTACTGCTAGGAAAACCCAAATGTATCCAGATTTACTAACAAACAGATATTGCCTGATTCCTACATTACCTTCAGCGCAACTAAAATGTTCCTATCTCTAAAACTTTTAGAAATTCTAAACGTGTTTCACTTCACAATACCCTCAGTTGAACAGCTCACATTATAATCAGCTGCCGAAGAACCGCTTCAGAGAAACTTGGATTATAGTACAGAATCCGTAACTTCTTCACTGGCAAGCAGTTAGCTGTAATTCACAAAAAAGAGACATGTGCACTCTCTCAGCTCGAATATTGCTTTCACCGTAGTGGGGGTGGCTGTACTGACTTCCACTATATACAACTGAAAAAAAATCAGAATAAACCTATAAAAATTATTAATAACCCTGCAATTGCAAATGAACTACCTTCCCTACAAGTACGACGGAGATGTTTGCCTCCCCTTGCATTACTTTACAGATACTTTTTATGGTAAATGTTCCGGACAGAAGTTGCATCCATTGTGCCACCTCTCCACGCCTTCCTCCGTGCTACTCGGGCATCTGGAGAGCGCCCATGACCTGGTCCGTCAGCATATGCTATATAGCTTCTGTCTATAAGAACTCATTTATTTCCCCCTAACTTGCATTTCTTTAAACGTAGCATGCTTCCCTAGATAAGTTCACCCCAAATGTTGAACTACAACGGTTAAAATTCAACTGTTACAAATTATATTCATGAATGAAGGACGCCGGTAATCTGGAGTTTGAATTTTTTAAATTTGTTTTTCTTTCATCTGTTTCATATTGAAATATATATATATATATATATATATATATATATATATATATATATATATATATATATATATATATATATATATTCCAATCAAAGAACACTCACTACCTCACGATCCACTCATTTATCCCTATCCACTGCCAGTCTGTCCCACAATCAGTGACATTCAAAGATTCACTCCAGTCTATGCATAGTCACACACACACACTACAATACTCTTCACTTTCCATTAAATCACAGCCACAATGCACAACCCACTACAAAATATTTAAATCACAATCACATTCAACAACCCATTTCCAGATCCTAGCATCACTCAAGGCCAATCTTTCCATAAACTACAGTATCTGTAATAATATCTAGTTACACTGAAACTTCATTATACTCCTCAACCTGTCCCACAATCAGTTACTGTATGTTTTCCACTGACCACGTCTACAGTACCTTGTATAAATTTACAGATCCCATACGCTTCACAATCCTCATCGATGTGTTTACAAGAGTCACTTTCGGCCAATCCCACTCCGTTATTTTACTCATAATTAAAATTCCAACACTCTATTCCAATTTATTACCATTCACTGCCAGTCTCTCATAAACTACTGTTCCTAATAACACTATTTCAGTCACAGTCGCTCTCCACTTGAATGTGTGACCAATCACAGTCGCACTTCACAATATTCGCCCTTCTACTTCAAAAATCACACCCTAAGCGAATCCATCCTCATCCATCGCCAATCGATCCAACACTCATTCACACTAAATTTCACTCTAGTCCTATTCACAATCACACTCCATAATACTCTTCCACAATGTCCACAATCACACCTGTACAGCCACTCCACCATCCACATCTACCACATCCGCTGCCAGTCTATCCTTCACACCAGCCGCCACAAGAAACGAGTGCTATATTCGCCACACGACATACCAAAATATTCAAAGGCAGGAGACTCTGTACCTATCTCACACCTTCACACCAATTCGCTTATTCACGTTAAAGACCAGCACCCTCCCACCTGCCTCCTCAACTCAGTAGGTACCTCTCTTTTATTTCCTGGGCCCCGTA
>NC_137033.1:49821787-49896787 GCF_032717465.1 Coenobita brevimanus | reverse complement strand
TACAAACCTCCATCAACCCCTTGACAATCAGATGTCTCCCCTAAGCTTAATATAATCGTCTGGCGTTACCAAGAATATAATGAACAGGTTATCGTACTGAAGGTGTCACAAAAGGATCATTTCTCTCTCTCTCTCTCTCTCTCTCTCTCTCTCTCTCATATCCTCAAAAGGCCTGATAACATTTTTCCTCCAAACTTATTGGAGTCTGGTTCAAAAGTAAATTTTGCGCCACAAGAAACTATCGCTCTTCCGCCAAGTCACTCCAGTAATTATAGGTCTTAATCAATATCAAATACTCGCCTATAATTTCTATTGGTTTTCACTGATATTATGCCCTGTCTATAATATCAACTGACTTTTCTGACCGATATTGTACTCTGTTATTCCAAATGGTTATAGTCGTTACCGTTCAGTTGGCAACAAAAGTCCTGTCGCCTCTGCTGTTTTTCTCTCCACGGACTTTACAAATTATTGTGATGAATTCGCAGCACGTGACACTGGCTATTCTATTTAGCTACAGACTGGTGTCATCAGTGGCGACTGCTGCTGATTCATAATTAAAGTTTTCACACCCCGCAGCGAGAAGAAAAGGGGACGCGACAGGACCGCTGATGTAAACTGTGCCTTGTATATCGTTTATATAGGGATTTTATCGTTATTACACCTCTTCTGTAATATCTGTGACAGGTTAAGTTCATCAGTATAACGACGTTCTTTTTTATACCAGCTCTCCGCGGACTGTTTTACTTAGCCTGGGAAAGAGTGGCTGAATCGGTAGAGAGGCGGCCTGCAGTCCTAATGGACCCAGGTTCGAATCCCGGCTGGGGCAGGGAACAGATTAAGGATTTGAATTAATAAAAAGCAGACTTTTCTCATCTACCAGATGACCCGCCGACATGTCATAAAAGTACCCCCGCTAATACTAGTACACCAGTCCTGTATGAGACAGCCCTAGCATGTATTCAATATGGATGGTGGGTGTTAGAGCCGAAGTGGTGACATGTGGAGATGTAGGAGGACTACTGGAACTTGGGAGTAGGCACTGAAGCCTTTGCCCAGGGTGGGACACGTAAAAAAAAATAATAATAATAAATAAAAATAATCTACTATACATTTGGTCCGTTAGTCCCAAGATAAAATGAAACTTTATTCTTGAAGCCTGTAGACTGGCTTCAGTTTAGGGCGTATTTATCGTTGTGATGAGGTTAATTCCTTTGTTTTAGTGAGGTTCAGTTTAGGGTGTGTTTATCGCTGTGATGAGGTTAATTCCTTTGTTTCAGTAAAGTTCAGTTTAGGGTGTATTTATCGCTGTGATGAGGTTAATTCCTTTGTTTCAGTAAAGTTCAGTTTAGGGTGTGGTTATCGTTGTGATGAGGTTAATTCCTTTGTTTTAGTGAGGTTCAATTGACATGTAAATGGATGAATAAATTCGATTTAATCAATTTAGCCAAAGGATGAAATTCTGTATTAAAATCTTCCTGCTTCGATTTTATATTCAGTTCAGGACAAATCCCTCGATGTAAATAAATTAATTCTTTTAACCCAAGCAACTTTCTGTGACGATCAAGGCGTAAGATTTTTGTATAGAGTCTTATTCTGTGTACATATATACTGTATATGCAAATATATTAACAAAAAAATCATGAATCCTGATACCATTTGATCCCAACTTAGTACATACACTGGGTGTGGACATGGAAAGAAGCTACTCGATTTCAGTACAGGTCTATTGAAGGTCAAGGTCACGGGTCAATGTCAAACTGCCACGTTATCTCATGAATGTCAAATGCACTTTGGATAAAACCTGTCACATTGGTGTGTGGGAACTCAAACAAAAACTGAACTGTGGTGCAGAGGAACAAATGTCTAGGTTACAGATCAAAGTCAAAGTTGAGGCCCAGTGTCGCTGTTCCCTACTTGTACTTTGATCTGCACTTTGTTCTTTTCGCTGCCACCAGACAATTTTATTTACATTAAGACGGACCTCTATTGGTGAAAGAGTTTATGAAGGCTATATTTATATCTTCCATGTCGTGTAACTTATGAATCAAATCGTCAACAAATAGAAAGACATCAACACACTGAAGGGGTCAGTGCGATGCCACACAGAGATGTAAGTCGTCACTAATTACGTGTTTATGAAGTTTTTTTTTTTTTTAACTTTAATAATGTAAAGTTTTTAACTGTGACGGCCTGTTATTAAAACCGTGAGCGCAAAGATGAGGAGAAATTAACGTTTTCGGTGTTCATCTGTGCAACCTGCAACGAAGATTGCACGTCTGACCATTCTGTATCGGTGATGACTACAGTCTGTATCGGTGATGACTACAGTCTGTATTGTGGGGTGCGTGCTAAATACATCTAATAGTAACACATTATTCCCTAATTAACCCCCCGCCCCAAGAAAAGTGCTTCCTTACAACTTCCTCACTTCATAATATGGTCGGTAGTTCTTTTCAGTAGTCAAAGGCAAATAAGGATCATCTACTATACTGAAATATTACTCTATATGACAAAGAACGAGTAATGCACCCAATATATATGATATATACAATATTAAAAAATGCAACAGCGGGTTCCACATAATATTAGCACATAAAAAGATGCCATGTGATTCCCCAGCCACAGAGTCAATGACACAGGGTTCAACTTCACAGAAACTTTTTTTTTTTTTTTTAATAGTAATCAAGGATATTCCGAAGTGTGCTGAGCTTCCAAAAGCGCCTTACTGGTTATCGGAGAATCTTTTTTTTTTTTTTTTACGTGTCCGACTCTGGGCAAAGGCTTTAGGGCATATTTCTCGGGGGCAGTGACCTATTACAAGGCCCAGTAGTCCTCCTACACCTCCACATGTCACCACTGCAGATCCCTTTCACTAAATTCATCGCCCGCCTTTAGAAGAGAGAACGATAATGCTATTCCCTGCCTCTGTGTGTGTGTGTGTGTGTGTGTGTGTGTGTGTGTGTGTGTGTGTGTGTGTGTGTGTGTGTGTGTGTGTGTGTGTGTGTGTGTGTGTGTGTGTGTGTGTGTTCCTCATGAACGGCTTGATCTATCAACATGAAACCTTCAGGGTATCAAGATATGGCCAAAATCTTGGCCAAGTTCGAAAATGCGCACTCGGGGTCAAGGTCAAGGCCACCAAAATGGCTGCCAAAGGTCATCAACATGAAACCTTCTAGGTATCAAGATATGGCCAAAATCTTGGCCGAGTTCGACAATGGGCACTCGCAGTCGAGGTCACCAAAATGGCTGCCCAAGGTCAACTAGTTTTTATCGCACGCCTTTAGCACCATTATATCCCATGAACGGCTTGTATTATCAGCCAGAAACTTTCAGGGTATCAAGATGTGACCAAAATCTTGGACTTGATCAACAATCTATTCTAGCGGGCGATTAACATTCGGCTCCCGAATGCTTTTCTTTCATTATCGTAGTAAAATGAACTGATGAAAATGTCCACAACTGAACACACCATTCACTTAAACTCAACGGTTCCACCCATCCATAGTTCACCTACTCCCACTCTCATTCCACACTTTGGTTCCTTGAATATTTAACAGATACATTTTGCCTCTGCAATACATTTATGCAAGAGTGATACTAAGGTTTTTCCAGGACATTTTTCGTTTATGCATAACACAACAATGAGGAAAAATTAACTGCTGGAAGGGTCTACGCTAACACAACTGTATAATGCATGTATTGGACCCAGCACAATCAAGTTAACTAAAGGAACGCACTTGGTTTAAAGGAAAACACTCAGACATATATACGAGTCTCCTTACAGGTGCTCCTTGGTCAGTGCGACCTGAAAGTCGAGTTTGGGATTACAGGTAAGAGAAACGGCAATGCGGAATAGCCTGCAGTGGAGGTAGGATGTTTGCTTTTTCACACCGATGGCTACTTCCGCGTAACAGTTTTGCTGCATTCAGATTATTTTATTCAACTTTAAGACCTCTAGCACAAAAGAGGTCAACTGAAACTTTACATATGCAGCCCTCTTGTTCGAAAAGCGTCTCCAGTGTTAAACAAGATCGTCTGGTAACAGCAAGAATAAACTACGATATTGTGTTAACGGAGAGGGGGCATGAAGCGGGGTTGGGTGAAGGTGGACTTCTCGCCAGCTCATTATCATCCAGTGTTGACTTTACCTGAAACGGACAGGACTGATCAATATGGAAAAGAGAGATGAGAGGTGGTAAAACGCAGGACTGGAGAGACAGAAGCGAGTGGCAAGAGGCAGAGATGGAGGGAGAGCAGTGGAGGAGGGGATGAGACATGGTGATAATGGCTGTCGTTAACTCACCTTTTTTTTTTTTTTTTCTTAAAGTGCTTGGCCAGACGAATAGTGTGTGTGTGTGTGTGTGTGTGTGTGTGTGTGTGTGTGTGTGTGTGTGTGTGTGTGTGTGTGTGTGTGTGTGTGTGTGTGTGTGTGTGTGTGTGTGTGTGCGTACGTCAAAATTTACTATTACCGGGGAAAAGGATGATGGTAACGAGCGTGGACGAAAGAAGCATACAAGAAAACATCACAGCTGGGTAAAAGAGAAGGAAAAAAATGGCGTGGGAAGGAATGGTAGGAAGATGCCCGATGCTTCCCATACACTCGAAAGGTGATGGTTAAGTGTTTAGAAAAGTAGTCTGTCGGAAACAATGCGAGTTCGATCCCAGGCTGAGGATGAGATGTGTTTAATTATTTCCACAAGATCAGCCGACATGTCATAAAAACATCCCTCATTCAGCCTTGAATGAGACAGCCTCAGCATGTATCCCTCATGAATGGTGCATATTACTGCCCAAGTGGTGGCATGTGAAGGTGTACGGCGCATAGGAAGATTATTGGTCCTCAGGGAACGGGTCGTTAATTCTATACCAAAAGGAGAACACATTAAAAGAGGAACTGCAAAAGGAATAAATTATAAAACAAAGTAAGGAGAAAAAGTGAAAAAGAAGGAGTAACAGCAGAGAGCTTGGATGAAAATGAAGACATCCATGAAAATAACAGCTGGGAATGAAAAAGTCTCAAAATAAACCACAGATGGATAAGAAGACAGCAGCATAAACCGAGGCCGAATTAATGAAGGCCAGAATCATCACAACCCGATAAACGTTATCGCGAAGTCTGTCCGATGCTTCGCACGACACACATTAAAGGCTACCTAGGATAAACGTAACAAGTACGAACATGAAATTCACATAAGAAGCAAAATATCCCTCGTCAGCAACTGAGAATGCAGAAACAGCATATGGAAGGAAATGAAAGGATGATACTTGTAAACGTACATAATGAAAATAAAGAGTACCAAAAACAGATTACTAAAGAGCCGCAGCGCACTCTTGCCGGTAGCTGAATGAGGCATGAAGGAGTCGGTGTAAGTATGCAACAGAAATCGAGCCAAGTCCACTCACCACTCGCCTGACATTAAACCACAAATTGACGAATATATCTTCGCCATAAAAATCTGACAGCTTGGCGTCGCAATCTTGCATGTTGGTAGGTGGCTGTAGTGAGGATGGGGCAAGGGATGACGAAGGAGTACAAGGGAGGAGAAGGAAAGACCGTGGAAACAAGAGAAAGTAGGTAGAAGGACTGTTGGAGAGGAGGGGAAGAAAGTAAGGTGGAGGGGAAGATGAAAACGAAATGGGGAGAGGAAGGGAAAGTAGGAAACAGGGAGGAAAATCAAGAGGTCGAAAGAAGGAAAGGCGGGAGAGGGGGTGGGAAAGGGAAGGAGGAAAAATAAAGGACAAAGAAGAAGGAAGAGAGGGGAAAACGGTAGGCAGGATGAAGAAGAAAAATGGGAGAAGCGGGAAGGAAGGAAAGGAAATGAGGAAAGAAGCAGGAAAGAATTTGGAGTAAAAGAGAGAAAGTGGAAAGATAAGAAATATTTTGAAGTAGGGAGGGAATGAAGGAGGAAGGATGGAAGGAAAGGGAAGAGAAAAGCTGAGAGAATGAGTGAGGGAAGTGCGGCAGTTCAAACGAACTCAGACAGGACTGCGATGAAACACAGGTGATGAGGGAAAGGAAGGGAGGCACCAGACAAAATGTAGCTACGGGCAAGGGTGATGGACAATCCGACACTAAACTCCACTTAAACTCAATTGAAATGCAAACACCTATTCAGTGCCATTGACCATCCAGTACCAGTATCTGTCTGATTCCAGTTTCCGTCCAGTCTGAATCCCTGTCTAACTACAGAACCTATTCAGTTCCAACACCTATCCAATTCTAGTACTTATTCCCCCCCCCCTCCCCTACCACCACCACTGGAGCGTTCATATCAACACCCACATTTACCCAACGTCTATACTCATCAAGTCAGTGACCTTTTCCTCACCTTTCCATCGGAATTTCAATGAACTTTTACCTATCCGACTTGTGACGCAGGTCAGGTAGTTCACCATTCAGATATACAGGTATTTTACCCTTTATATATTTATTTCTTAGAAACAAAATCACACACACACACACACACACACACACACACACACACACACAATCATATACATACATTCATAATTACCCATAAATAATATTCCATCTAATTACTGAGCTGACAGTCAAGTCATTTTAATATCTGTCTATTCAATTATCCATCCACCAACCCATCCATAAAACTACCCATCGTTCCATCCATCTAACTAGCTATCCATCCCACCCGCCCCCAACGGTGTGGCACCGCTTCCCGGATCAGCACCACGCTGCACAACGTTGGGTGACCGCCTGGATGCTGTTGGCATCCACAAGTGGGGTTGGTGGAGGATTAGTGCAACCTCCCTGTAAAACAATTAACTCTAAGCCCTTGGCCCACCCCGTCTGGGATACATGGCGTCTGGCAATGAATGAATGTTCCATCCATCTAACCATTAGCATCCACCACCCCAACGGTGTGGCACCGCTACCACGCTGCACAACTGAGGAAGGCATGGCACCAACACTCCATAACACAACCACGCTGCACAACTGAGGAAGGCATGGCACCAACACACCATAACACAACCACGCTGCACAACTGAGGAAGGCATGGCACCAACACTCCATAACACAACCACGCTGCACAACTGAGGAAGGCATGGCACCAACACTCCATAACACAACCACGCTGCACAACTGAGGAAGGCATGGCACCAACACTCCATAACACAACCACGCTGCACAACTGAGGAAGGCATGGCACCAACACACCATAACACAACCACGCTGCACAACTGAGGAAGGCATGGCACCAACACTCCATAACACACAGCCACGCTGCACAACTGAGGAAGGCATGGCACCAACACTCCATAACACAACCACGGTGCACAGCTGAGGAAGGCATGGCATCAGCACTCCATAACACACCCACGCTGCACAACTGAGTATGTCATGGCACCAACACTCCATAACACACAGCCACGCTGCACAACTGAGGAAGGCATGGCACCAACACTCCGTAACACACAGCCACGCTGCACAACTGAGGAAGGCATGGCACCAACACTCCATAACACACAACCACGCTGCACAACTGAGGAAGGCATGCCACCAACACACCATAACACACAGCCACGCTGCACAATTGAGGAAGGCATGGCACCAACACTCCATAACACACAGCCACAAGCCACATAGAGTAGTGCCAAAGGTCGATGGAAGAACTGGCAGCGTGCCTTTTGTCAGTGCTTTAAATTTATAAGGAAAACAAAGAAGGAAGAGAGGGATGGAAATGAAAATGGTGGAGGGGGAGGGAGAGTGGGGGTGAATGAGAAAGAGATGGATCACTAGTAACTGTGTGTGTGTGTGTGTATGTGTGTGTGTGTGTGTGTGTGTGTGTGTGAGGTGGTGGCTCAATCGGTAGGGAGGTGGCCTGCAGTCCTACCGGACCCAGGTTCAAATCCCCGCTGGGGCAGGGATCAGTTTAAGGATTTGAATTTCATAAAAAACAGACTTTCTTCATCTACCAGAAGACCCTACGACATGTCGTAAAAATACCCCCGCTAATACCAATACACCAAGTCCTATATGAGACAGCCCTGGCATGTATTCAGTATGAACGGTGGGTGTTAGCGCCGAAGTGGTGACATGTAGAGGTGTATGGTATGTAGGAGGACTACTGGGCTTTGGGAGCAGGCTATGAAGCCTATGCCCAGAGTCGGACACAAAAAAAAAAAAAAATGTGTGTGTGTGTGTGTGTGTGTGTGTGTGTGTGTGTGTGTGTGTGTGTGTGTGAGAGAGAGAGAGAGAGAGAGAGAGAGAGAATGTGATGGGGTGAAAAGGGCCCTGAATTTAATTTCATTTATATGCAAAACGTTATTTATTTACGGGGGTATAGTAAGGGCCATTTTACTGAATATCTCTTAGGCGACATATAGTTCCCATACATCGTCTCGTTCACACACACACACACACACACACATCATTCTAGCCTGAGTCCTCCGTATTTTCTATTTTATTATATTCTGGATGGTTCTGGATGATTCTATTTAAATTAACCCTTCACTAATCCTCTTCAAATTACAGGGACAGCATAGTCTTCATCTTCCCTATGGTAGTTCTTTGCTCCGAAGTAAAATCGTCTGACAATTCTTAGAATAAAATCTAAATGTAAATATCTTGTTAAAGAGGTCAGTCAGACCTCTTTCACTCTAGTCTTCAACACTATTTTTTTTTTTTTTCTGTCAATAGTCAGGTTTTTCTCAGTTACTTCGCGTCGAATCAAGTCCCTTTTCACCAATGTCAGTCAAACGCATTTTTTATTACATTTCATTCAATTGTTTCTTAAGACTATCATTCGCTGAAGTACTTTTCAAATCTACTTTACCTCTCCTTTATGCAAGTCGTCCCATTAATCTCTTTCACCTCGACTTTGTTTTCATTTATGGTAAAAACATTTGATCTGAAACTTTTTCAGTATATTTTATTACATAATAACCTTTTGGTAATATTTCTCTCGCTGACGTATGTTTCCAAATCGCTAAATCAAATTTGACGCCAGTTCTCATTTTCACTAGCATTCATTACCACTTGTCCCTTCCACTCGCGTATATTTCCAGTATTCTGCCTTTCACTTAAGCTAAAATACAATCGTATGGAGGAACTAAACCAAAATAACTTCATCGTACTGAAGTGATTAACTCTATCAGTAAAACAGGTCTGCCATTAGATGAACACCACATGTTGGTAGGTTGGTAGGATGCACAACGCAGAAAAAAAAAAAAAAAGTTAAAATATCACATTGAAAGAGTTAATTTTCTTGCACGATCGGCAGTCCCATCACATTCACTCAGTTATTTTTTTACCGACCTTTCACTATTCGCTTTTTCACTTACGGTGTGGCTAACTTCATTTCTGTCAAATGGAGCTTAGTTACTTCACGATTACTCAATTGCTTTTAACTTCTTTTCACTCAGATGCAAAATTTATTCCTTGTCATGTAGTATCATTTTATATATACAATATATATATATATATATATATATATATATATATATATATATATATATATATATATATATATATATATATATATATTTATTTATTTAATAGCTAGGAGTGTGCATTGTTGTGAGAATTTAAAGCCCGTGGAGTGAGTACATGAGTGACTGTATATTTATGGATGTGCCTAAGCGAAAGAATATGATCATGTGCGTGTAATGTGACATAGTGTACGTAGGCTAAGACTGAGCGTGCAGTCTGGACAAGAGAGAAAATACGGCTGTGAGTGTATGTGTCACGACGTGGGATTGTGAATACATAAGTAAATGACAAGATGCGGTTGTACATATGTGACAATGAACTGGTAAATAAGAGCCAAAGAATTAGACATTGGGTGAATGCAGTGATAGTGTGACTGTGGCAGGGGGGGAGGCAGGAGAAGGGGGAGTGAGTGACGCGTGTGATGGAGCCGTCACTGAGCCCGGCACACGGTCACAGTCAAGGTCACAGTATGACAGTATGGGGACTGGAAGGCGGAGGGGGAGGGGAGAGGGAATGGGGGAGGGTGTGCGTATGTGTGCCGGGGGCGTAACAAGAGGGCGGTGGGGATCGTGGGTTCGTTCGTTCAAAGCATTCCCAGCGCCTATAGTGCAGGCCGGACCACACTACTCCGGTCAGTGGGGTATGGGCTGGTTAAAAAAGTAAGTGGGGAGGACAGGACCTGGGGATTGCCCAGCACACACATCCTGTCTCCTGACTGGCTTTGTGGTGTGTGTGGTAGTGGGTGGCTGGGGAGAATTATGTAGATTGGAGTTGCGGAGGTACCGGTAGGTGGAGGGAACGCAATAATATCATTATGAATATCTCTACACTCCTTCCCCTTCCCTCCACACACACACACACACACACACACACACACACACACACACACACACACACACACACACACACACACATATATATATATATATATATATATATATATATATGTGGGAGTCTGTGGCTCAATCAGTAGAGGTGGCCTGTAGTCCTAACGGACCCGGGTTCAAATTCCGCTGGGGCAGGGAACAGTTTAAGGATTTGAATTTCGTAAAAATCAGACTTTACTGATCTACCAGAAGACCCGCCGACACGTCGTAAAAATACCTCCGCTAATACCAACACACCAGTCCTGTATGAGACAGCCCTAGCATGTATTCAATATGGACGGTGGGTGTTAGCGCCGAAGTGGCGACATGTAGGAGGACTACTGGGCCTTGAGAACAGGCTGTGAAGCCTATGTCCAGAGTCGGACACAAACACACACACACAATATATATATATATATAATCTCGTTAAGTCGCATCCAGCTGAGTCTCAACTAGTAGGTGTAACTGGTCTTTGTATCTGAGAGGAATAGTTTGTTGTTGTTATGGTCGATTGAGTGGCATCCAGCTGAGTCCAAATTGGTAGGTATAATTGGTTTTGTTGTAGTCGGTCTGCTGCAGAGCCAGGGGTGATCAGAGCACTCTCTGCCCGTTGACGGCCCTGGGATACTATTGTATCCGTAGCAGAATCAAATATTTCTCTTGTAAGACTATTTCTCCTTTCATGTGTTTGAAGGAGTTATAGTGACGTTGATACATTTTCTTTAATGTCTTCCGTAATTCTATTTTGAAAAATCCTTGACTGAGGAATTTTCTTGTGATCTGTTGGATTCTTGTGGTAGAGCTTTCCAAATTTGTACTTGCCTCTGCGACACGTAGCAATTGAGGCATGTATACATCGTATGTTGGAACTCTAGGTGTTTCCCGACGAATCTGGGTATGATACAATTTCAAGATTATAATCCTCTCTCTTATCATACAGTTTTGTTGATATAACTTTGTTTTCTATTTTGATAATTTCCAAAATGCTTGCTTGGTAGTGGTCGGTGTTTTCCTTATTTAATACTAGTGCTTCCGGATATATTTCTTTTGTCCTTGTATTCATTTCTCCATCATTGTTTAAGGATATTAGATCATCAATGAATCGTCTAGTTTTGTTAATTTCTTCTCTACTGAATATTGAACTTTTGACTTTCGTTTATCCACTTTAATTCATAACTATATAAGTATAGATTTGCCATGAATGGGGCTGGGTCTGTTCCCATGGGTATTCCTATGCACTGTTTGAAAACCATATTTTCACAGGTAAAAAAGCAGTTTTCTACCAAGTAATTTGTGATATCTATTATCTGATCCTCTGAGAACGTCAAGTTTTTGCCATCTCTTTTATTTACCCAGTATACTTCGTGTTCACCTACTGCGATCAAAATCTTATTCAATCCTTTAAAAGCATCTTGCACTGTCCATTCCAACTTCTTTTTTATATCCTCGTGTTCGATCTTCGTGTATAACGTTGAAAAATCAGATGTCGCTACGTTTCTGGCAATTCTTTTGTGGTTGATGGAAGCAATATCCTTTCTGCACATTTCTGAGTTATCACATATCCACATACGGTTAATTCCTTTATATAAATTTAGTTTATAACAATATCTTTTGTGCTGCTTGTAAATCAATTTATAAATGTGTGATAGTTTCTATGCCAGTAATTTTGTTGCACATACTCTTGAGGAAACTATGAATCTAAATTTTACAGGGTCTTTATGCATTTTTACTGTAGTATGCATGTATGGTATTTTTTTTGTCATCATCTACCTCGATTCAGTGACTAGAAGAGTATGATGACTGCTTTTCAACTATCGTATTCTCTTTACTACTTACTGTCGTATGTTTCGGAGACTTGATCTATCATGCCCAATTTTTGTAAGTGTTTTTGTTATATACTTTGCAGATGTTTGCTATATTATTATGTGCTTTGTGTACTGGGGCCAAAACATACGACTTGTGCAAGTCTTCAAGATCATTCAATGCTTCCTTATCTCTGAGTACTAGTTTTGGCAATCTCCATCTAGAATAGTACTTCTTGAGTTTGAAGATTTTTTCATTAACCTTTTGCATGACCTCTACTTTCCATTCCATCATAAAACACTCATTAAATTCTTCTAGTTTACACCATTCTGCAGCACATTTTTTGACTGCGATGTTAACATTCTCTCTCACTTGTTTCCAATTGACTCCTCTAGCCTTCTGGTAATTCAATCCTTTTTTCATTAGTTTTCGTAGTCTAATATTTTGTATTATGTCTAGGGTACCTGTTGTTACACACACACACACACACACACACACACACACACACACACACACACACACACACACGCTGTTATCATTTGGTTAGGAAGTGGAGGAGGAGGAGGAGGGACAGAATATGTGAGCTCTGTTTGTTACTATTTATATTTATTTCTGTATGTGCCTACCTTTTATCTTATTCATCTGATTTCTCTAATTATATATCTGTACAATATTCCACATCTCTCTCTCTCTCTCCCCACAAGTTTACCTTCAGGCTATCTAGGAATCTGCATCACGCCCCTCCCCTCTTTCCATTGCTAATCAAATTGAATTCAGGGCGACGTAACGTTTGCCTGCCCTCGTTTCACCCCATAGCTTCTGAGGAGGAGGAGGAGGAAAGCAAACAGCAACAGACCTTATGGTCCTTCCGAGGCTGCTTGTTACAGAGAAGACCATGACTACGAGATCTAATACTACGTGCTGAAGGATAAGGATGGTAAAGCATGAAAGCTTCCCCCGCCTCCAAACCCTCCAGTTCAAACTGGCAGGAGAAAAGTGAAATGGACCACCATGCAGCATGGAAAAACTGATATGGAAATTTCATAGGAAAGACTGAAAAGGACAAGTTACATTTTATAATACTTTACCTCTAAGCTACCAGTCTGAATAAGCTGAAAGAGAAAGTAATAAAGTAAAATGAATAACCAAATAAATAAATCACTAAGGCATGACATTATGTACTGGTACGTTGAGTTAAAGAGGCGTCTGTAGACACAATGTGGAAACTGCACGATGTGGACATTCATGGGTGGTGCGGCAGCCTTGCCTGGTGCAACTTAAGGTGGCCAGCAGTCAATCGGGCCCCAGCTCCGTTCACTCCATGGAGACAAGGTAGTTCCCATGCAGGACAAGTACACATGTTACCTCCTGAAACAGTGTTCCTTGGCCCATTAAAAAAATCCCAATTAGGGGCCCTCAGTAATCCACAGTCCTTCTCAGGTCGAAAGTAAGAGTAGTGACCGTTAACTCAGGGCTACCTACGCAGATATGTCTGTGCTTATACTACTTTATTTGCATTTCATCATTTTTTTTTTTTTTTTTTTTTTACAGGGTGTCTTGTAGGCAGGAGGGGAATGAATTTATGCGTACCTGGTAAAAGTACAGTAAGTTATTCGGACAGAAACAGAGTCAGCTGAGGATTCTGGTGCAAGTACTTGTCTATTTTATTTTTTAAATGTCTTAACTGAGACACTGTTCACGGTATCTGAGGGTAATCTGTTCCAGATATTTACGAATCTGTCGAAGAAGTATTTTGCTTCATGGGACTGGAAACGCTTTCTTATAATTTTGCAGCCATTACTCCTGGTCTGACTCGACCGGTCTATATCAAAATATTTATTCATGTCTAAGTTGTCATATCCCTTCATGATTTTGAAAACTTCAGTAAGGTCGCCTGTTAACCTGCATTTCGTTAGGCTAAATAATTTAAGTTCTTCAAGGCGTTCCTCATACGATTTGTTTCTCAGTCGTGGCATCATTGAGATTTTCTCTAATTTTTCTACGTCCATTATGTAGTACGGAGACCAGATCTGCACACAGTACTCGAGATGGGGACGCACTAGCAAGTTGTACAAGGCAAGTATGAGTTTTTCCGATTTAAAATCGAAAGTTCTTCAAATAAAACCCAACAACTTTATTGTAATTTTAACTACCTCGGTGCACTGTTTGCTCAGTTTTAGGTAATTTGATATTATCACACCATGATCCTTTTCATTGTCCGTACTTGATAACTGGATATTATTCATTTTGTAATTCACATGGACGTTGTTATTTCCAATATGAACTACTTTGCATTTTTCTATGTTGAATTTCATTTGCCATTTTTCTGCCCAGCTTGCCAAAGTATTAAAGTCATGGTGTAACTGCTGCCTCTGTAACACTGAAGTTATTTTATTGGCTATTTTAGTATCGTCTGTGAATTTGGATATTTTACAATTAAACCCTCATATATGTCGTTTTGTAGATAATAAAAGGCATCGGTCCAAGTACTGAGCCCTGGGGAACGCCACTAATTACATTACGCCATTTGGGTTCCTTTCCGTTTATCACAACTCGTTATTTTCGGTTGAAAAGAGGAGGAGGAGGAGGAGAAGGAGGAGGAGGAGGAGGAGGAGGAGGAGGAGGCAGCAGGCAGGCAGGCAGGATAATTATGTAATGAGGGGTAAGGTGAAAAAATGGTATGAAGGCGGAGTGGAGGAGGTGGAGGATAATGAGCACACAATGAGAGTTTAGGACGATGATTCGACTGGCACAGGGAGAGTCTAGGGAGGAAAATTAGACAGGGAGAGGTGGAGTTAAGGCAGGATGATTAGACAGGCAGAGGGATAGTTCGGGGAGGAGGATGAGACAGATGAGGAATAATTCAGGAAGAAGGAATAGACAGGCAGATGAAGAGTTGAGGGAGGATGATTGGACAGGCAAAGGGAGAGGTAAGGAGGGATGAATTGGCAAGAGAGAGAGAGAGAGAGAGAGAGAGAGGTGAGACGTAGAACAGGGAAGTCGAAGAAAAAGAATAGGAGTGAGGAAGAGGATGTGACGAAACAAATTAATAAATACGGTAAATAAATAAATGAATACATAAAAGTGGGTCACTGAAAAACTAAGAAGGGGAAGGTCGGGTAAAATTATGATAAACAGAGAGGAGAAATGATAAAAGATAACACAGACTGTGAGCCGAAGGTGAGATATGGCAAGACTATATCTGTGAGGGGTGTGTGGAAAAAGAGACTTGAAGAGTTTTTTTTTTTTTTTTTTTTTTTAAATAACAGAACGGAGGAAGGAAAAACAAATGGAGAAAAAAAAATAATCCATACACCAGATTACTGGTGTCCTCTGTTCATAAAATATCTGTAAGAATTAGACTTGAACAGTTGTAGGTTGAAATTTGGAGGAAAACAACTCTGGGGAAGCCAGTTCCAGAGAGATGCAGTTCGGGGAATGAAAGAATTCTGATAGGCAGAAGTTCTGCAATGTGGTTGAGTGACATTCCAGTCATGAGCGTTACCAGATGCCCGTGTAGCACGAGGGAAGGCATGGAGAGGTGGCACCATGGACGCAACTTCGTCTGAGCATTTGCCAAAAAAATATCTGTAAAATAATGCAAGGGAGGCAACATTCCTTCTTACTTGCAGGGGAGGTAGTTTATATGTAATGGCAGGGTTGTTAATGATTCTAACAGCTTTATTCTGAATTTTGTCTAGTTGTCTTAATGCAACCTCTCCACAACCATTCCACAAGGGTGAGCAATATTCAAGCTGAGAGCGCACATGACTCATAAATTATAGCTAACTGCTCATCGGCGAAGAAGTTACGGACTCTGTACAATAATCCAAGTTTCTTTGAGGCGGTTTTAGCAAGTGATCTGACATGAGAGGTCCAGCTGAGGGCACTGTTAAGTGAGACACCAAGAATTTCAATACTTTTGGAGATGGGAATATTAGTAGCACTGAAGGTAATGTACGAATCTGGCAATATCTGTCTATTAGTAAACTGTATATGTTTAGTTTTACTAGCATTAAAAGAGACAAGGTTGTTTTGTCCCCATTCACTGATTGTAGATAGATCTTGATTTATGGAGATGGCTGTATTGAGTTGAGAGGTAGAGATATTAGACTTTGTAAATGGATGTCTGAGTGTGAATGAACTATGTAGTGTTGAGTCATCTGCATATGAGTGAATGAAAGAGATCTCAGGAAGCAAGGAGAGAAAGGTTTTGTCCTGAAATGAGTAGGTTGGGAGAGAAAGGATATGAACTGAGGAGGCTGGGAGTGAAAGGAAATGAACTGAGGAGGTAGGGAGAGAAAGAATATGAACTGTGAAGGGGAGGCAGTGAGAGAAAGGATATGTACTGGGAAGGGAAGGTATGGAAAGAAAGGTTATGGACTTAGCAAAGGAGGCAGGGAAAGGAAGAATATGGTCTGAGCAGAAGAGGCAGGGAGAAAATATATGAATGTTGATTGAGGAGGAAGGGAAAGAAAAAATATTGACTGAGTAGAAGAGGCAGTGAGAGGAAGGATATGAACTGAATAGAGGAGGCAGGAAGGAAAGGGATATGGACTGAGGAGGCAGGGAGAGAAAGGATATGAAAATGTGAAGAGAAGGCATGAGAAAAAGGATGAGAGAAAAGAAGGGAAAGTTGGGAGAGAAAGTATCGGAAGTGAGACGAGGAAATTAACAGAAAAAGGGTAGGAATGGAGAAATGGAGGCTGGGAAAGAAAGGGAAAATTAAAGGTAGGAGGCAGGCAGAGATAAGGAGAAGGCGCAGCAGGGGAAGAAAACGGAAGGAGCAGAAGGAAAAACAGTGGCGGAAAAAAAATACGAGAATAAACAGTTCGACAAAGGAAAAACATTTTGGGTGAGCGTAGAAGCAGAGTAAGGAGACACGAGGAGAAGGTTTCGGGGGATGGAGGGAGGTTGGCCTAAGTACGGAAAGGAACGAGGGGCTGTGCAGGGAAAGAAGGAAGAGAGACATGTAGACAGAAGTGAGAAACATGGGAAGGGAGGGAGAGGGAGGTATGTCGGAAGGAAAGAGGGAGGGAGTATGTGGAAAATGGGAGGGGGAGGGGGAATGGGGAGAGAGGATGGAAGAGAGGCAGGTGAATAATGGGAGGAAGGAAACACGAAATGCGTCTGAGAAAGAGAAGAAAAGAGAGGCAAGAGTGTGCGAAGGCAAGAGAAAAAGTGAGAGAAAGACACAGCTGGGTCAGGGAGAAGAAAGATGGGTGGAAATATAATGAGACAGGACTGGGGAGGGAGGAGGGTGTGGAGAAAGACAAGGGCTGGTGTGGAGAAATGGAGTGAGGATGTGCAGCGATGGAAGAAGGATGTGCACAAGATGGAAGGTGGAGGGAGGGCGTGGAGAGAAAGAGACGATGCGGAAGGTGAGATAATGTGATAAGAGAGATGTAAGGTATCAGATGAAAGGAGATTGTGGCAGACGAGAGAAATGATGTGGAAGATTAGGAAGTGTGTATAAGGTAGAGTGGAAGAATGAAGGGCGAGTGAGAAGGCGAAGTGTGTATGAACGGGAGCAGAATGTGTAAGAAAGGAGTGAGAGAAGGGAAGGGGAAGGTTAGGAAGAATATACGAAGAATATTAAGGATAAGATGGGGTGTGGAAAGATGGAAACGGAGAGTAAAAGAATGTGGAAATATTGAAAAAATATGAAGATAGGAAAGACAGAGAGGATATAGGAAGAATATGAAGGAAGGGAGTGAGAAAGGAAGGAAGGGAGGGTGTGTGTGAGTGAGAGTGAAAGGAAAGAGAATGGTGTTATAGGTGGCAGCACAAAGAAAGTAAGGGATGGGAGGGTGTGGAAAGGTGGAAGGAGAGAGGAAAGGCGAGTAAGGATGGAAAGTATGTGGGAAGGGAAGGTGGGGACACAAGGAAAGGGAATGGGAAGGGAAAGTGAGACAGCGAAGAATACGAAGTGAAAATGTGAAAGGCCAAAGTCTGCAAAGGGAGATTGAAAAGTTGTGAAGGGATAGACAGTAGAAGGATCAATATGCAAGCTGAGGGAAGATCAAAGAAAGACAATATTGGAGAGAAAGAGGTGAGAGGGAAGGAAGACGAAGAGGTATGAAGGAGCAGGGGAGGCAAGAAGGAAGAACGGAGAGGCAAGCGAGAGGAAAAGTGCGGGGAAAAGGACGGACAAAAAAATGGGAGGCGACGAAAATGTTAACAAGGAAGAAAGGGAAGAGAACAGGAGCAGGAAGTACACAAGACTGAAGGAATGCCCAGAATGGGAGAACGAAAAGTGAGGAAGGAGAACTAATGGAACTGCATGAGGCGGTGAAGAACTAGAGAATGAATGTATAGAAAAAGTAGGAAGATGTGATATGAAATACGGAAGGAAGAAAAGGGAAGACGGAAGGAAAATGGAAAAGAAAGAAGGAAGAAAAGTCAAGTGAGAGGGAGAGGGGAGGGAGGTGAGATGAAGAAAATGAAAATTACAAGAGACAGATGAAGTGTTAGACAGTGATGAAAAAAGAAGAAAAAGAAGACGAAAGAGATGAAAGAAAAAGAAAAAGAAGGAACAGGAGAGAGAGAGAGAGAGAGAGAGAGAGAGAGAGAGAGAAGATGGGGGGGGGGGAAGGGAGATTGCAAGAGACAGACGAAGAATATTCAATATAGTGAAAAAGAATGGAGACGCATGGAGAAATGTGAGGCAGAAAGTGGAGAGAGGAAGTGGTGAGGAAGGGTGAGGCGACACAATGGAAGAAAGGGGTGAAGGGACGAAAGGTAGTGGAGGGAAAATATGAAGACAAACAAGAGCGAACAGAAAAAAGCAAGAGGGAGAAGAGAAAGGAATACACAAGAAAAACAGAACCAGACCTAATGATCCGATTGGGACTTTTTTTTTTTTTTTTTACTGGCTTATCAGTAACTAACAAAATATTATGAGTCGAAAACAAAGACAGCGAATCAGGAGAGGAGTACAAAGAATAACAATCAGCAGCAGATCTATTGGTCCTTTCGAGGCAGTGTTTTATAGAATATGTTATAACTGATCTATGAGTCGAGGACAAGATTAACAAAGCATGAAAGCTCCCCACACCCACCAATCCCCCCAGCGTAAGTCAGCAGAATATACTAAGAAGGACTACCATGCAGCATATAATAGCTGCCATTGAAAATTTATAAGGATGAAAATACTTAGTTCTATCTTAACCTGAAAGTGAAAGTGAGAATCAATATTATGTACTGGTGTATACTGATGTGACTGCAATTGTGTCCTACATGCTTTGTACTGTAAAAGACGTTATGCTTCAGAGAAAGGAAGAAAGGCATGAAAAGACAAGAGGGTATAGAGAAGAAAGGCGAGAGAGGTAGAAGGACATGATGGATGATATAAGTGGAGATATTATAATTATGTAATGGAAAAAGGCGGGTAGCGGACAAAGAATGAGAGGAAAGATGATGAACTGGACAAAAATAGGATGGTGGACTAAGAAGGAACACTAATGGAGAGAATGGGGACGGAAAAGGGAAAAACTGAGGAAAAAAAAGCGAGTTAACGGATGGGGAGAGAGAGAGAGAGAGAGAGAGAGAGAGAGAGAGAGAGAGAGACAGACAGACAGACAGACAGACAGACAGACAGAGACAGAGAGAGAGAGAGAGACAGAGAGAGAGAGAAATGAATGACTTATGGAGAGATAAGAAAGAGTTAAGGGAAAAATGTGAACAGAAATGTAAAATAAGCAGTAAGACGAAAAATAACGAATATATGAAACAGGACTGGGAAGAGATAGTGCAGGAAAACAATTTATACTGGCATAAGATAAAGCAACACAATCTCAGGCTGCATAACATTATCCTGGAGGCAACAAGAAACATTTATATAATTAAATAGATAATAAGATACGGTACCTTGGAAATGAATCGGATTAAGCTCCTCGGTCGCTTCCACAGTATTTTCCACCTCCAGTTTTCCAGTAATAAAAACACACAGACAAAGCTACGCTCCTGCAACCCTCCATCTGGCTAAACACATAACCCCCACCTCCTTGCACACCTAACCAAGCGCATAAAGGCCCTCACCCCCCTCCCCTCTGTATAACACGGAGACATTAAAACAAAAATTTCAGTACTTTATCCATGGTAATAATGATGTTATGAGCAGCTCTTATGAAATTATGACCTGTGCTTTTTTTCATTTAGGCAGTCATTTTTTATGATTACATAATATGTACAGTCATGAAACTTCATACATAATTAGATATTCATACAATCACTTATCATATACAGTAAGTGCCTCCTAAGTGTAGTAGTTTCAAAGTTTTAACAGAAAAAATGCATTGGGTCCTTCAGAATCCTTGCGCAGTCTGCATTTTTTTTTTTTTATTTTTTTTTTTACTCTTTCATTATTTAAAAAAAAAAATACTTAAGACACAGCAATCCATGATAAGGCACCCGTTCACTATAAGATACATAACCACCTGTATGTGAAATTCATGACTCCATAATGAATACCTTCTGACTTCTGGCCCGGAAACGAAATCTTTCCGCCACCTACTGTTGTTGATCCCAGTGATAACAATACCCTTCTCTGACTGCGTCAGGTGGAGGGTAAAAATCGCAGTTACATTTTCAGTTTATTAAATAAAACTAAGTATAAACCCTCACGAGAAGATGAAACAGGTTTTGAATAAATACTGTAGCTGCTAAAAGCGTAAGAAAAGGTGTGTGTGTTTTTAGCCAAGCCCGTCTGAATCAATTGAACAGAAACCCTGGCGATGAACTGCTTCCTCTCTTGATGGCTTCTGCAAGAGATGGTTAGCATGGATATTTTTACCTAACGGAACTGGGTCACTTTTATATATTGAATACAATATCATGGTTGAATGTAATGAAACTTCGTCAGGTTAACAAAAAAAAAAAAAAAAAAAAACGTGCTATAGTATGGCTAGCCTGTTGAGTGGTGGGATACGGGGCCGGATTCACTAACAAACTTACGATGAACACCCTCGTGTAACTAGAATTTGTTATTGCAGGAAGAATATGGAAAATATCAGAGCCGTACCATATTTATTAGGATGTAGATTCATTAATAAATTTAAAGATCAAATCCCTGTCGTAAAAACTTGTTTCGCTGGACGAAGAATGAAATGTGCACAGAAGCTTCCCACGATCATTGTTCTACCTGAAAACCAATTCAGGTTAGGAAAGGGCCTAATCTGGCCCCAGGTTTAAGACTCTTCCGCATCAAACTTAAGAGAAATCTGCTTTACGCCTTCTCACCGCATCACCACGACCAACATCACCCCTCATACAACGCCCATTGTCATAGGGTGTACTCATCCTCTCCACCCATCCCGCCTACTTCTTTCCACCCACCTTTTTGCTTACATACATTTGACTTTCAACTTAGTTCCTACCTACAATACCTTTCACCATGTATACTTCCTCCCTACATGCCCTAACACCCACCACTAACCCAGCCTACTGTCGTCCTGTCCCATACATTTCTTGTTCGATGTTTAGGTATTAAAAAAAAAAATGCCTTGGCTATCAGCGGCTTACTATCCCCATATTCACAAGTTATATTTCTTCCCTTGTATCTAACCACCCACAATCTTCCTAATCCATCCCGTCTACTCCGGGAAGACCTGAACTGGCACAATTATCCTAAAAATCACTGCACGGATAACACTGATCTTCTCGGCACGTCTTCATAGGCGTCGCCTGAACTGATCTGTATTAACGTAAATGGATGATGTGGTCGTGAATGGCGTTCAGAAGACCTGAAATGTTCCATCTCGAAAGCCAGTGCACCGACAGGCGGCGGGGCGGATGCTTTTGAACACATGAGAAGAATAACCTTAAGCTAATCTATCTATCCATATACAGATAACCCCCCCATCTCTCTTTCTCCGCTTATATATATATATATATATATATATATATATATATATATATATATATATATATATATATACCTAGGCTGCTTCCCCCAAAGGAAAGGGAGGTAGCCGAGACAGGACGACACACTCCCCATTTACTCATCCATTCAAACACATTCATTCGCATCTTAGCCCCAAAGAGGAGAACGGACAGATCTTCACCGCACCACACCGCACAAGGGTCAACTGCGCAATGTAATCAGTGACATCCGCAGCAGGGCCCAACAGCAGAACTGGTTTACCCCTGCCACATCATAACAGACCCATCCCCTTACCCGCACCTGACCTGACTAGCTGATCAGACCAAATGCGGGAGAATATCCCCTCAGGGCTGCGTCATCACTTATTTATTCACAATTTCTCTCCAATTATTTCTGTCACGCACAGCCACTCTTCCTTGCTCAATAGACATCCCTCTCGCATATATATATATATATATATATATATATATATATATATATATATATATACTGTATATATTTTGTGGTAGGTGGGGACGCTCACCATCCACTCACTCAATGTAGTGCTACTCTCGGATGTCTGCCCTGTCCTCTCCTCCATCCTTCTTTCCTTCCATCTTCTTCTGTCTTTCCTTCCTTCATTCTTTCCTCGTCTTTCTGCCTGCGGGTGACTTTACACTCCCTCTTCTGTCTTTCATTCCTTCATTCTTTCCTCTTCCTTCTGCCCGCGGGTGACTCTACACTGAGTGACAAGCCAAATGGTTTCCTGTACACCAGGAAACCAGTTACTACGCTTGGTGGTAATCATATAACCAAATTATGGCGCCTGGTGGTTTAGTGGGTAAATATTGTGCTCCAATCGGATTGAGCCGGAGAAGGTTTATATTCAAGGGATGGTTGGGGTTTACTGCTCACGTAATGCCACTCAGGGATAAGTGAGGCTGGTCACTCTCATCTTAAATGTCAGGACCAACTGCCTAGCCCCGGGCTCCTACGCTCATGGGGCAACGTAGGATTGGATGATGGATATACAGTATACATATATATATATATATATATATATATATATATATATATATATATATATATATATATATATATATATATATATATGACCTTAAGTGATTGAAATAACCTACAAATATGGACGGAATGAAACAAAAAGAACATTATTTAACTAACCAAACGAGTCTGGCCGGACCCGATATGGAACAAACAACATGGATGACAATAATGTTCACTGAAGAAGGAAACGGGAAAATAAAAAACAAGAAGTAACACTCAGTTTACAACACCAGCCAGAACAACTGGTCTAAAATCCCATCCACAGCTTCAGTGGGTACTCGTGAGTATAAGTAAGGAAAAGATGTTGCCAAATAATCGTGTTGACATGATGAAATACAATCTTCCCCACATCTAACCTACTGTACTGTTCATGGTGGGATTCGTCACCATACTTCGAAACTGAATATCGTACTATGACACGACAGGTGCGCACTGATCGTACCAAAGTACTCTGATGCTTAATCTCTGACCGTGCCCTGTGTCCTTAACCTTTGAATGGTTGCTCTCTAAATCCAACAACTTCATCCCTTCTAGACCCTGAGCCCATTCACCAATTTTTATTTAAATAAAAAAAAAATAAAAAAAGTTAAACTGACCATACTCTACAACCTTGACCTTTGACCTATTGATACGAAAATGGAAAAATTTCATCATCTGTCAGATGTATATCGAATCAAAAACACTTTACTTATAAGACCGTATTTCGGACCTTGCCCTAAGATCTTTACCTCTGACCGACTGTCCTCAAAACTGAATCACGTCATCCTTTCCTGTCCTTCAACCGTTCCACTATGGTAGGTCAATATCTGATCAACATTGTGCGAGTTAATCTTGTCCATGACCTATTATCTGTTCACACAAGAATTAACCAAGCTTTTCTCCGATAGTCCACAATAGCTGTCAAAGTTGATGCAAATCTGTTATTTTTATATATATATAATCTTGCCCACACACAGCCTGACTCACTGACAGACAGGGAGGCAAACCGAAACAAACATACAACGGTCTTTTGTCTGCGGGTGTAACGAAAATAATGAATGAAAAGTAGATAAATAAAAGTGGCTACAAATAAGGAAGGGGACAGGAAAAGTGAAGAAGAAAATAAAGACTAAAAGAAATGGTGAATAACGATGAATAAAACAGAGAGCAACAAGAACATGAAGAAAACAAGGATGGAGAGTGGGAACGGGCAGGGCAGGGCAGACATAGCAAGACCAAAAGAGAAAAAAAATATAACAAAGGCAAGGCGAGAGAGAAATTATACAGGAATAAAAAGTAGGTAAGGAGGTGGGAAAGGAAAGATATGGATGAAGATAACGTGAGAAAAAGAAAAATTATGAAAATACAAAAAGAATATACAGAAAGTGGAGCGAATGGTAATGAAGAAGGTGTGAAGAGGACTGTCAGAAACAGAGTAGAAATATGTGCTGTAGTAAGAACATATGAAGGAAAATCATTAACAAGAAGGAACACTCAGATCCTGAAATACCAGCGCCCACCAAAAGGTCTTTGACTTTGCCCTGTACGCCTATGCCCAAAGTCAAACACATAAGATAAAATAATCCACAAGATCAATTGTTCTAAATATATTATCATTTCGTTCTCGTTTCACTCTTAATCCTTCTACAAAATTTGGTCGAAACTGGATGACACCTGTTTGAGGTGACCTATTCCATGACCCTGACATTAGACTTTACCCTCAGACCTGGACCTTTGACTGTTGTCAAAACTGAATCCCTTTATGACTGACTTCCACTACACCCTTTCATAAATTTAGGACTAAAGCGGATAAAAAAGTGTTTAAGTTGACCCTGCCATGTGACCTTGATATTTACCTTTTATTATAGAAAACAACATATAAATTTGTGTCTGATCATCAGCCTTCCTCCAAGTTTGGTATAAATTTTATAATTGTTTTTGTTATTCTTTCCACACACAGACACACGGATCAAGCTCTGGCCTTGCAATGTGACCTTGAACTTCAATTGATATGCTCTAAATGTCAAAAGCCTTCGTTCTTGCCTTCCTCTCAACCTTCTATTGAATTTCGCGGAAACTGAATACAGACGGTTTTGGTTAACCTTGCAAAGTTTGACTCTGAGCTGTCACTCTGACTCTGAATTTTAATTCACTATTCTAAATAACGAAAAACAAAACAACAGGACTACTCCTTGCCTGACCCACAACACTTTCACCATCTTTGGATAAAACAGGATTAAAAGTTTGAAATACTTAGTTCACACACACACACACACACACACACACACACACACACACACAAACTCTGGTTTGACCCAAGCTGGATCAGACATTCATGGGTGAACGCCGCGCCTTGAATTCTGACCCTGGCCTGTAGCCTTAACCCTTCATCTGTATGCAGCACAACTATATCACTTCTCATCAGACACACACACAAATATGTGGATATCGGTATGCAGTTCTGGGTCAACTCAAGTTTAGCATTCATGACATGTTGTTAACATACGTACATACATTTACACACTCCTTCCTTCCAACACAGTTAGGCTTCGGTGTCTTAATTGAAATAAATTATAAATGGAGAAACAGCAAGGATAAAGCGGAAAAAACTTCGACTGCAGAGGACAAGGGGCAAAAAATATATAATAAGTTTTAAAATTTTCTTTTGCAAAAGCTGCTATAAAATGAAGACTGGAAAACTGAGAGCCAGTTGTTGTTCATTAAGACTAAACCAATGAGCTAAAAATGACTGTATATTCTCTCTCTCTCTCTCTCTCTCTCTCTCAAACGGCATATCTCGGAATTTTCTTTTATCCTTTTCTCGTATTTTGGTCGGATGGGGTATAGCCATCACTGAAGTCTCACCTATTCTGAGATCTGTGATACGAAGGCTGCATGTGAGAGAGAGAGAGAGAGAGAGAGAGAGAGAGAGAGAGAGAGAGAGAGAGAGAGAGAGAGAGTCAAGGCGGCGAAATATAATAATTGCTGATGCTGTGTGTGTGTGTGTGTGTGTGTGTGTGTGTGTGTGTGTGTGTGTGTGTGTGTGTGTGTGTGTGTGCCGTTCTGATGAGGAGGAATATAATACTGTATTGATTCCTATCTCCAATACCAGACGTCTTTCCCACTGGCCTGGCGGTAAGGGATTAAAATTAACAAGGGCGTCATCGTTTTAATAATCATTATTTTCCTTATTATTAATGTGATGGGTACGATCTAGACACAGGAAATTTAACACACAAAAATAGGAGAACTATCACCATCGTGACTCATAAGAACACTTAATATTGGGGAAACTCTGATCAGCGTGCCTGGTAACAACGAGCCACTTCTCCAGTCTTTCACCACTCAAGCGCTGGAAACACACGCACTCTCGCAATAATCACCTCATTCAACACACACACGCACGTAATCTTGCGTACAAAACTAATATTTAGGCAGCCACTACAAATTATGAATATATTAAATCCTTCGTGAAACATCAAAGATCTCATTAAGAATTTTATTTACGACAAAGTAATTAATTTATTCAGCTTTCGCACACGCCCGCCCACACACACACACACACACACACACACACACACACACACACACACACATTCCACTCTTAACTTTCACACTACACACTCAAATAAGCACACAGAACAGTGCAAATTACACAAGCTCATTGTACATTGCTTGTTCGTTTTCCAGCTTCTTGACAGGTCGACGTCAACAAGACCACAATCTTAAGAGACTCTTTAATCTGTGGCCCTACCCTTCCAGGTCACTCCACAGTCACTTCTGATGTAACTTATTTCCACAGTATTCAGCGGATTTATTTTTTCGAAGAATGGTCCACGCATCATTAATATATGTTAGTGTTGAAAATAATGGACTACTACAGAATTTTTATTTCTGGTCTTTGCCATCAACGCTCATGTCAGCTTCCGTTCATGATGTTCCTTTTTAAATTATCCACAGGGAATAAATTATGACACGCAAGATAACACCAATGCTTCAGCTACATAAAATTAGTATTTGAAGAGGAACGATTAAATGCTAACATGAAATTCATAAATATGTGGACTAAATGTTTCAAACGACAGATGGTATGTGAAAAATATAGGAGACAGCGTACTAATTTATGAAAAAAAAAAAAAATTACTGAATGGATAAGTTAGTAGAGGTACTTACATTCGCTGACCTGGTACTGCACAGCATTTTACCTGAAACAATGGAAGCAGTGTTTTATTGTTCAGCTTTAATATTAAATTATGAATGGAATAAAACGAATAGTATATATAAAAATGAACTCGTAACAGAAACTAGGCAAAAATTATTAGCTAGTGACTTCTGCATACATCATAACACTACCCCTATATGACCCGAACATATGTAGATAGTTATATGCATATATCTATATCTATCTATATATCTATACCGGTATCTATATCTATCGATCTATCTATCTATCTATGGAGCCTCTGTGGTACAGTGGCACAGTGTGCGTCTCGCACGTTGGTGGACGCGGGTTCGCCTCCCGTGAGAGTTGTAAAAACTTTGGGAAGCGTTCACCGAGCCACTGACTGATTTGGCGGACATATTGGGTGCTGTGGTGCGCATACTATTATAGTATGCTTGCACCCAGACGGCTTTAAGGCGGGACGATTACACATGGTTCACAGAATACACACACATCCAAAGCCACTCCAACATTACATTATTACACTCACAAGCTCTTCTCACCCTACATACAGTCTCTACCAGACAGCCTGAGCCACTGGGTAGAGATACATTGGCTGTATCGTCCCTGCTTCGTTAGGGATAGGCCGGTCCTGCAGTGGACATTCAATGACTGATATATATACCGTATATATATATATATATATATATATATATATATATATATATATATATATATATATATATATATATTGCCAGACTCCTTAATGCCGTTCGGGGTGGTCACAAACAAATCGCCTCCACGTCGCCCTGTCCCTCGCCATTTCACTGCCCTGCTCCCAACTCACACCCCGCTCTCGTGTACCTCTCCCCCCCATCCCTCCAGCTCATCCTTGGCCTCCACCTCCCTCTCCCCCCCGCCACCTCACTCACATACACTCTCTTCGTCAGTCTTTCACCCTCCATCCTCTACATATGGCAAAACCACCTCAGTGTATTCCTCCTAGCGCTTCCTATCACATCCACATCCACACCACAACGCTCCTTTTATATATATATATATATATATATATAAATATATATATATATATATATATATATATATATATATATATATATAGATAGATAGATATACAGTATATGGTTCGTGAGGACGCTCACCATCCACTCACTCAATGTAGTGCTGCTCTCAGGTGTCCGCCTTTTCCTCTCCTCCATCCTTCTTTCCATCCATCCTCCTCTGTCTTTCTTTCCTTCATTCTTTCCTCATCCTTCTGCCTACGGGTGACTTTACACTCCCTCTTCTGTCTTTCTTTCCTTCATTCTTTCCTCTTCCTTCTGCCTGTGGGTGACTCTACTCTGAGTGACAAACCAAATGGTTTCCTGTACGCCAGGAAACCACTTATTACGCTGGGTGGTAACCATAAAACCAAATTTTGGCACCTGGTGGTTTAGTGGGTAAGTACGGCGCTCCAATCGGATTGAGCCGGTGAAGGTTTAGGCTATATCCAAAGGGTGGTTAGGGTTTATTGCTCACGTAATGCCACTCAGGGATGAGTGAGGCTGGTCACTCTCATCTTAAATGTCAGGACCAACTAGCCTAGCCCCGGGCTCCTACGCTTCTCATAGGGCAACGTAGGATTGGATGAAATATATATATATATATATATATATATATATATATATATATATATATATATATATATATATATATATATATATACATGTAAGGTGTGCCCCACACACTGAGAGTGGGATCAGCCTGTCGAAATAACTAGTGACAATATCGCCACAAAATAGTACACCTGTCAATGACCACTGAGGTGGGTACCTAAGTTATGGATCAATCGACATAAATAAAGCTTCCATCACCAGTGTTAAGTCTCGGTTCCTGGCAGCCATATGCCCTGATGAGATATCTTGCCATTTTGTTACGGCTTCATGGAACCACCCCAGTAGAGCTGAAGGGGGAAGGCGCGAAGGGTGACGGGAGAGAGGAAGCAGGAAGAGGAGGGGCAGAGCAGCAAACGGAAAGGATAAGGGAGATGGGGATAGGAGATGAGGGACGTGGGTCAAAGAGGGATATGGGGAGAAGAGGAAAGCGGCAGGGATGAGAGGAAAAACGTGGTGAGGGATGGTAAGAGGACAGAGCTAAACTTATACTTTTTGTTCTTCCCTTCCACCATTATATCTGTCATTATCTCTTCCTCAATTATTTGTCCTTACCTCTGCTGTCATCATCCTTATTATTACCATCATTCTCATTATCTTCGTCATCGCCACCCTTTACTAATGTCTATGTCTTCACTATCCCCAACTTAAAGGAAGGAGTAAGAGGGTGGCTCCAGGGATTAGCTGCGGTTATTGCAGTCAAGCTACATAATAATAATAGTGACGATGTATACCAAGCACAGTCAGAGAGAGAGAGAGAGAGAGAGAGGTGGGATGAGATAACGCGGTTGTGGAGGGAAAGAGAGGGAGATAACGAGGGAAGAGGGAGGGAGGGGGGAGGGAGTGATGGGGAAGGTCTGAGGAAAGAGGGCGAGGGAGAAAGGAGGGAAAGGAAGACAGGAAGTAGACAGAGAAAAGAAATGGGAAACATAGAATATAATCATTTATTTAAAGTGTGATTGACGAACGAGAGAGAGAAGAGGGGTACGAGAAAACTGGTATAAACGAGAATAAGGAATAAAGGAAGACGAGGAAAAAAAAAAAAAAAAAAATATGAGACTGGAGGTGATTAAAGAAGGAAGGGCCACAGTAGGAAGCCCCAAGCAGGGATGAATATGAAGAAGGGAAAAGGGTGAAAGTGAAGCACTGATTTCTTATTGTTTCCGTAGACTACCCCCCCCCCTTCTCTATAATGATGAGAGAGAGAGAGAGAGAGAGAGAGAGATTCGGCTAACAATCTGTCGATATGAAAAATGAGATGGGGACAGTGGTGGGTGAGAGGGCGAGTTGTGTCGGGGAGGGGGGGAAGGGAGTGGGGGTGTGAGGGACGGAATGTGTGGAGTGGGATAAAGGGTGGATGCCTGAGGTTAGGCGGCAGGGAGAGGTTAGGGTGGAGAGAGAGGGGGAGAAACCAAGGGTGAAGTGTCAGGAGAAAGAAAAAAAGCTACATACTTTAAACAGCAGCAAAGACTGTATGTAATCGTTATTATTTTCAATCCTGTACGTATATTTTCACAGCAGTGTGAAAGGCTGTTGTATTTCCTCTTTTTTTTCCCCTTCTTCTAAACGCTTTTTAAACTTGGCTCCATACTTTTCTTTATTCACTATATTCGCGTCATACTTGGCACATTTATTTCTAGGGCCATACTCCCTAGAAACTCTTTTCAATTTTTTGAAGCTTTTTGAAGGGAGTAATGGAGGCAAACATAAAGCCATATAAACACGCAAATTCTTAGATCCTATGGTTTTGTACTTTCATTAATGAACATGAGAATTTGCAACGAAGCATGTCAGAGGAGGATATCTATGTGGAGACCATCATGCATATTCTTGCAAATCCTAGCATTCTTTTTTTTTTTTTTTTTTAATCTTGTTTCTTGCAGGCATATGATTCAGCTTACCACAGCCCCATGGCAACTGAGGGGTAAATACTGTTTCTAACCTCTGCAGTTTGATAAATTTATTTGATGGTAAATAACATCGGCTGGAGTTAGCAAGAATGAAACAAGGAGCTCACACAGAGTGCAACACTCCCGTTCAACAACTGGTGTAAAAACCAAACATCTGACTTTGCTCTGTATTTTTGAGAATCAGTCGACTGTTCTAAAAATTAAATACTTCATCACTGCCTCTCAACCTCTCCACCAAGTTTGGTTCATTAGATCAAAACTGACACAACCTTTCCGAGTAAAGACCTTTTACCTATTGTTCTAAAAACTGAACCTCTTCATTCTTCCCTGACCCATAACATTACCCCCTAGTTCGGTCTAAATCGAATCACATCTGTTTGAGTTCAAGTCGAACCTTTGACTTGGCTCTGTGATCTTAACCTTTAACTTGTTGTTCTAATAATAGAAACACTTCATTCATACCTTTCGCTCAACCCTTCCCTTCCACTTTCCTAACCTGACTATCAGTGGCAGTCTCGATCCAAACGGCATTGTGGAGCGAGTTATGATATTCATCACACCAGAACAGATATGACTCCTATGGAATTGGTCGGGATGGTGAGGAGGTAAAAGCAGATGGTTCCAGGTTGTGCTTGTGAAGGCGTGTAACGAAAAAATAGTGCAGCAGTAGAGATATAATAATATAAGTCTTTCAAGAATAATTGTTGGCGTAGGCGAAGACGAGTAGTTGTACTGGTGGTGGGCCATGACTCGGTAAACATACGAAGATATCTGGTGAATTCAGTCGTTGTAGGTCGATATATAGTTTGGCAGTCATGTGATGTTCGTTCCATCAGAGAAGAAATGGCTAGGGTGCGTGGAGAGAAGTGGGTTAGGTGGTGGTGGGCGGTAGGGCGTACCGAGGAAAGTTTATACCATACTGTAAAACTGAGTGCTATTGTAGTTAGGTAGGTAAGGTGCACAGCGTACGTTAAGGAGCAGAGAAGATATGGACAGGGGTGGGTGGGACGAGTGGGATACGATAAAATGGCGTTGAGTGATGGGGTAGGAAAGGCTGAGTACTCCCGCGTAAAGATGGGTGTGTGTAAGCCATAGAAACTTGATGGGGAGTACTATAAGTCGACAGAAAAGAGGTGGGATTGTGGGGAAGGAGTGGGGTGATGGGGCAAAGTGGGGGTAACAACACTGTGAGGATGGACGTTGAAGTTAGGCCGAAATGGGTGTGGTGAAAGGTTGTTTAAAGATGATCCTCAATGAAAAAATAACAGGAACAACAAAAACTCAGGTACAAACGCTCCACCCTCATAAAAAAGAAAAAAAATGCCGTCCGCTAATGCACTTTCCTTCAGAAACTATGACACCCGACCATAACAACGAGGACTATAATGAGTGAAAAATACAGTGGACGTGGTGCACTCAGAAGAAAGGCTGTGGGGTGTGTCACAGATTAACTTAAAACACACGGTTAACCTGGAGACGAGGACGGCCAGGCCACACGGAACCCGCCTATTGACTAACTCAGGACAACCATATGGCGAGATGGAGCTGACGAGAATGATGCGATAAACTGATATTATACAGAGACCTCCTGGGAAAGACTAGGACAGCCAAGGGATAAGTGAAGGAAAGAAGACAATGCGCGCGCGCACGCACGCACGCACGCACACACACACACACACACACACACACACACACACACACACACACACACACACACACACACACACACACACACACCTAGATACTGTAGATGAATAGAGATTGACAGATATGATACATAATGTTAAATGCAATTGGGCTACAAGCTTTACACAGTGTTATATAAAAAAGGTTATCTTCCCTCAAAGAATGTGGATAAATGAGAAATATAGGTGTGTGTCGTTTCTTAACAGTTACACATGACAATGAAGCCGCTCCGGAAATGTGTGTACGCTAAACATTAGCGTGAGAACATATATAAAAAGGCAAAGTATACAGATCTGAATATACAAGTGAAAATATACAAACAGCACCGAAGGAATGTGTACGAAAATTAACAAAACTGCCTTGAATTAATATACTCCCACTGCATTTTTCAAGCACTGTTCACTTACCTCCTCCTTTCAGCTTTTATTTTTGTTTCTGTGGTCTTTCCTACAACGCTGGTTCATCTGTATATTCTTGTTTACAGCTCGTGAATCCATCGGGAAACGTTGGTCTGAGCTTTTCCAGATATTTCTCTTTTGACATTTTCTGAATAGAGGGGACAGTAAAGGAAAGGAAGAATGGAGAGAGAGAGAGTGTGTGTGTGTGTGTGTGTGTGTGTGTGTGTGTGTGTGTGTGTGTGTGTGTGTGTGTGTGTGTGTGTGTGTGTGTGTGTGTGTGTGTGTGTGTGTGTGTGTGTGTGTGTGTGTGTGTGTGTGTGTGTGTGTGTGTGTGTGTTGGAGGAGGAGGCGATATCCCAATAACAACATGTAATGGAATCCGAATAATCATGTAATCGAAATGAACCAGATTAAAGGAACTATGTGATGCAAAGAAGGGCGACTCCTAAACTGATAAAGTAGCTCGTCTGCATCAGTCAACAAACAGTATCACCCTGACAGCCTCACAAACAGGGTGTAATTGAATGCGACGCTGATATAATGGAAAGGTTTACCCCTTCACACGAACGATGTCTTTTGCGTTGTAATTTTGCTGCCACGTAACGACATTAACCAGCTATGAATTCGCCTTTCATTATGAAGGAGTTGAATGGAGACTAAATTCACACTCCCCTTAACTGTTCACATGGAAGAATTATATCCGATTTGACTTCTTTTGGTACGAAGTGATCACACACACACACACACACACACACACACACACACACACACACACACACACGAGTATGACGTACGACATTATGGTCTATTCTTACCGTTTCTTTCCGGTGGTGAAGACCGACTGAAACTGAAGACAAAGTCGAGAGGCGCACCAAAAGTTTTTATGCTTTGTTTACTTTGGCGGCTGAGACGACTTTCTTGTCCCCTGAGACCGCAAAGTTTCTTGGCAATCGAAGGTGACGCCTGCCTGCATGACCACACACTCACTCCAGCCCAGTTGCAGGAGCCAGCACCCACGCCAATTCCCTTTACAAGCCACTCGCACCCTTAATCATTTGCATCATCTGCATGACTCACTGAACCTTTTGCATTACCCAACACCCTCGCCAGCTCCCCTGCTTTATCCCACTCTCACCCCTATTCCTCTGATCCTACCCCCTTTGGATGACTCCTTCTATATAACCCATCCCTCTAAGTCCTGGTGTACACGGTCTGTGTCGGAAGCATGGTGTCGGGGCCTGGTAACGATGCCATGCCTGGCCAGTGATCCTGTGGACGACCAGTGATGCCATCTACACGATCAATGTCCGAGCACGGCATCGATGTTATGCCCGGAAAACATGCTGCAGAACTGATCCTGTACACCAACCCTAGCACCTCAACCTATCCACCCATAAGCACACACACACACACACACACACACACACACACACACACACACTCTCTCTCTCTCTCTCTCTCTCTCTGCATGACTCCACCTCGTCCTTCTGATCCTTGCATGATTCTACCTCATCCCTCATTGTGACGTCACGCACTCTTGCATGATGCCACGCGAACTCCTTATAGATGTTCTCGCCCACTGCATGTCCCCATCTCTGTACACGTCACGGTTTTAACCCTAGCCCATGAATGACCTCACCTTCTCTAACATGATCCCACTTCCATCATCCCCTCTGCATGACTTCTGCATGACTTCACATCACTTTCCTGCACGACTGCACCTCTATATGATACTATTCGCCCTCTGTGACCCTACCCCCACTCCTCGCTGCACAACCCCACTTCACCCCTCTCTGCAGCAGGGCTTCACACCACCCACTGTTCGCATGACACCACTTCCACCCCTCTTGGCCTGACTTCAATTCACTGCTGCATGACGCCACCTCCTAAATGATAACAGCCCCACTTCACCAGCATAAGCCTATCCTCATAACTCCCTGTATGACCGCAACTCACCCTCCTGCATGAGCTTCTATAGCCTATTATATTATGACCTACTCCCATACCTATCGAAGTTAGCAGAGTTAATGGACAATGGAAGTATTTCTAACTACTTTACCACGATGGGTCCTATGCTCAACAGAAACGTCTAGTGGGAGGAAAAATAATGTACCAAAGTCGCTAAAGTGTTGAGAAGATTAAAAGGAATAGAAAAGAGTATGAGAATGAAGTGAGAATAGGAAAAATCTAACATCTTGATGATGGGAAACCTTCATAAAATGCCGTGGACATTTAGCTGCAGTGGATTTCTATGAACTGCATAAAATCCCCTTGGCATTAGCTGGAGTAAACCACACTTCATGTAATCTCCATCAAATGATATATAATAAAACAGAATTCTGTATATAGTGGCTAAAGGGCTAAATGAATTATTGTAATGACGTGCGGGGCTAACATAAAAGAAGCTGACCATCGTGCGAGTAGATGCGGCTAAGGTAAAGGGAAGATGCCTGATAATTATCGACCGCCATTGGCGGGACGAGGCAATAGGCCTACATGTGTGTGTGTGTGTGTGTGTGTGTGTGTGTGTGTGTGTGTGTGTGTGTGTGTGTGTGTGTGTGTGTGTTTTCCCAACATATCTCGAAAAGTTGTCAACAAATATTCACCAAACCTTCAGGAAATAGCAACCATTGTATTTGGATGTGCAAAAGGCTATTGCTTTTGGTGAGGATTTGATCAAAGACAACTGAATGCCAGCCGCCATATACTTTTGTGGATTGCCTTCTTGGGAAACGCGATGACTGATTTCCGTAGAGTTTTGCAAATTTTCTTTAAATCTGGTTTGTAGCTTACCTTAACCAACAACATACCATTCGGGCGATTAGCATTCGGCTCCCGAATGTTTTTGCTTCATTTATGACTTTCGGAAGAAGGGTACCGGTAATAATCTTGGCTGAAAAATATTTATTATATTCAAATAGATATTTATTATACTGCATTATACTGTATTGATTAACTGATTCTACTCTCCCAGCCTCCAGATGATCCAGTAAGTTTAAAAGATTTTCGCACTGCAAAGATGATTATACAGTATATCGGTTCCAGGTAAACTTCATTAAGAACTTCACTACTGGAACAATTATATCAACTGAATGCTGCTTTTGGCAGTATCAAAAATAGAATGTAAAAGACGTCACCGTAGTAGATGGATAATATATTTCTAATGACGAAAGGGACTGGCATAGGAAGGACTTTAACCAAAGTGTGATGGATGTGGCAACACTGCAAACTGAAGATACACAGTATGTGACAAAAACTGGGACTCGAGGAAGAATGTATTTTATTCAGGATGGAAGCCGAGTGATAATTTAGGCTGAATAAGAGTTGTTCCCTTCAGTACAAGAACAGTTTATTATTATTATTATTATTATTATTATTAATATTATTATTATTATTATTATTATTACTCACTTAAAGACAGCCTTCAGCGGCCTCCGCTCGATGTCAAAAGGCCAGAAATGAGTCATAACTCGGGAACCGATGGCCCAGTTGGACTAGAGAGGGTTCAGTTCTTCAAGTTAAAGCATTTTAACGGTACCTTGTTCTAACAAAGTTGCGCTACTTTGCGCAGTTTTTGCTGTTATGGTAACAAACAAACCAACAAACATACAGAAATCGAATAATTATAATATCTATTATATTATTATTATTATTATTATTATCATTATTATTATTATTATTATTAACCGCAATATTTTAGCTCAAATTTGTTACAACGATGACATCAGTTATTAATATAATCTTGCAACTTCTAGACAGCTGTCTTCGACCTGGAAGAGGCCCACTGTAGGGAAGAGTTAATGAAGGCTGTGTCTAACGCCTTTAGTTTAAAAAGTCTCTCGTAAATTGTGTACAATATATTGTCGGTACCGAAAAGAAACAAAAATATAACGACACAGAACTGACAGTTAATATCTTTAGATCAACAAATGCTGATAGTGGTGATAACGTATAAAATATTCACACTGGAATTAAAATGATAATCGCGGGTGGATTACTGTTACTGAAGAAAGAGAAAAAACAGTCTACAGCTAATGTAGAATGGGATGACACAGCGATTATCCTAGAAAAAGAAATAGGTAATCTACCCGTCCTTAAGTTCCTGTTTTGGGTAATCTTAAAAGACTCTTATCATCATCATCATCATTACCACCACCACCATCATAATTATACATACATACATACATATAAGATATATATATTATACAATTACATAGTAGATAATAGCTCAGTTCATTGAACCTGGAAGCATTAAACCCACTCCTTCACCCATCAGGCCTCACCCAAACTTTTACTTGCCACTACGAAACGCTGGAATCCATTAATTATGCCTGTAAATTACGGCACAGTCATTACTACCCCTTTTAACTACCTTACTTGGTAGGCAGGATAACCCATCACCTCATAAAACGTCCCCCACTCCACCTCCCCCCGCCCCACTCCACTCCACCCCACCATCAACCCCCCCACAAACCTACAGCAACCCCGCTTACCCGTTGTTTATTTACGCCTTAATCGCATAACTGCACTTTCGTAAGCTAAATACACACGTAATTTCCGCGGTACAAAATGTGTAACGTGGATTATGTTGTTGGCCAACGTCCCATGCCACACGCTGCCGGGGTATACTAGGCACAACCGGGTGGCACTAAAATGTAAACTGCGGTAATATACCGTACGCAGTTTGGTGCCATTGGACAGGACTGGACGGCACTGGGCAGAACTGGGTGGCACGGGATAGAATTGGATAGCACTAAACGGATCTGGGTGTCCTTGGAGAGAACTGGATGACACAGGACAAACTGGGTAGTACTGGGAAGACATGGATGACACTGAACGGAACTGGGTGGCACTGGACAGAATTGGACAGCGAGGGGCAGAACTGGATACCACTGAAGAGAACTGAGTGGCACCGGACAGAACTAGCTGGCAATGGACAGAATTGGGTGGCATCAGAGAAAACTGGGTGGCACTGGACAGAAATGGGTGGTGCTGGACAGAAGTGGATGGCATTGGACAGAAATGGGTGGCAAAGGACAGAAATGGGTGGCAAAGGACAGAAATGGGTGGCAAAGGACAGAAGTGGGTGGCACTGGACAGAAGTGGGTGGCAACGGACAAAAATGGGTGGCAACGGACAAAAATGGGTGGCACTGGACAGAAGTGTGTGGCACTGGACAGAACTGGGTGGCATTGGATAGAAACGGGTGGCACCGGACAGAACTGGGTGGAATTGGATAGAAACGGGTGGCACTGGACAGAACTGGGTGGAACTGGATAGAAACGGATGGCACCGGAAAGAAGTGGGTGGCACCGGACAGAAGTGGGTGGTGCTGGACAGAAATGTGTGGTACCGGGCGGAACAGAGAGTGACACCATACAGAACTGTTTAGTAACGAACAGAACTGGGCGACACTGGACAGAAGTGGGCGGCACTGGACAGAATTGCATGCACTAGACAGAACTGGGTGGCACTGGACAGAATTAAGTGGAACTGGACAGAACTGGGTGGCACTGGACAGAATTAAGTGGAACTGGACAGAACTGGGTGGCACTGGACAGAATTAAGTGGAACTGGACAGAACTGGGTGACACTGAAAAGATGTAGGTAGCTCTGGACAAAACTTGGTGGCAATGACCAAACTTGACGGCAGTGGGCAGATTTCGAAGACACTGGGCAGAACTGGATGGCAGTGGAATGAACTAGGTAGCACTAAAGAGAACTGGGTGACACTGGAGAAATGAGCGGCACTGGACTGAACCGCGTGGCACTGGAAAGATGAGTAACTGCATGTGATTTTACTTTGCATAAAAAAAGAAATCATAATATTACACACAGTCTATACAATCCTTCATTACTGCTCGAAAGATTTTGGTACAACACTCAGGTTAACGCCCGACGATAATACTCAGCACAGAGGAACCCCATGCAATCAAAATATTAATCTAAAAAAACAGGCACAGTTTTCGTCAAAATTCAACCGAAAGAAAATAACTCATCGATAATCTGCTGGTGTGGGCAGGTGGAAGACTGGAGTATAACTGGAAGGGGAAGTGTGGGAATCTGATGCCAGAGGGAACTGGGTACGTCTGGTGCAAAGTTAACTAGATCAATACGTCTTTGGTACGTCCCTGAGACACACGACATTACTGAAGAATATAACGTTACAGTCTGCCAGATCCGCTCTATTATTTTAGCCTTGCTACTGCCAGACGATTTTACTCAGCTGTATGGAAAAACTAAGGATCGGGACGGGCTTTAATCTATCTCAATATACCACATTCAGACCCTCTGTATCTATTATATTCCTACTACCGCCTGAAGATTTTAACTCAACTACCTGAAAACTCCGGGTCCGAACGTATAACAGCCCATCTCATATTATGTCCCTGCCTGCACGGAAGGCTTTTGCTAAGGTGAATAAAATCGTCTGACGGTAGTACAATTAAAAAAAAAAAATCCATCAAGGTGGTGAGAGGGGCCATGGAAACTATTTCTATCCCTCTGAAAATGCTGTTTTCCCTGGGTTTAAGATTCCTTTGCAATAGAAGCAATAAAATAATGAAATTCGCTCGCTGATCGTGTAACTGTGTCGTGCTGGCAATACCGTAAAAAAAAAAAAAAAAAGTGTACTAGTTTTCTTTTCATGGCCTGATGAGGAATAAATTAATCCACCGATCACAGTGGGCTACGTCAGACCCATTCAGACCATTTACATCTATTCCAGTCCAATTAGATGACAATTTCAACCAGGTGTCTAGGTACTTACATAATAAGCTTGCAAGTAATTTTAGTCCTCACCAGACACCATTTAGAACAAATGCACGTCGCTTCCGCCACCTGTTAACGGTCCAATCAGGTTATTACAGGTCCATTCACCTCCAATGACAGTAGGTAGATTCAAGGTCTATTATGGCACTTCACACCCAGTGCATTTCATGCAGATCTATTTAGAATTAATCAAGCAATTTAAGGTCCATTGTGAAGCTTCATATCCATGACAGCCCATTCATAACAGTTCAGGCAGCCAGGGTGTATTCAGTAACACTAGGTTCTAGCACAGTTCATTCAGGGGGCTTCATATGGACCCATCAGTGCAAATCAATCCTACACAGTTCAGGTCCAGTTAGCTACCTTAAGCAACAGTAGGTTTTTTCACATCAGTTCAGGCCTGTTTAGATTTATTGTAGTCGTATATATACATACATACTATATATATATATATATATATATATATATATATATATATATATACATACATACTATATATATATATATATATATATATATATATATTTTTTAAATATACGACTCTGTGTACGGACTTAACAACCTGTTCCCTGAGGCCCAGCAGTCCCCCTACTTACCAGAGACCTCCACATGTTAACAGTTCAGTTATGTTCAAACCCAAGTAGATGAACTGAGTTCTATTCCAATTAAAGTAGGTTCCTTAGCGCTTCAGGTCAACAGTCCATCATACTGACTGCGTATCAGTTCCGGTTATACCTGTGAAGGTGTGCGCCAAAAATCACGGCTATCAGGGCAATGGTTTCAGAGCAGAGGTGGGTGGCAAGGTGTTGGTGAGACAGACTGGGATTGTGGGGAGGTGTTGGGATATACTGGGGAAGTATACCTTATGAAGATGGGTGTTTTAGGTAGGCCGATATAGTGTAAGTCAAAGGCGGGGTAGACAAGCATGGAAGGGACTGATAAACAAGAAAAATGGGTAGGATGGGCAATAAAGACAATGGGTGGTGGAGCAGAGCGGGAGGAGTACAATCTGTGATGATGGCCCTTGAATGAAAGGCAGCAATGGCAATGGGAAGATGTAAGTCACAGTTTTCTTAAAGGTCTGAAATAATAGGCTGGGTGGACATGGGGTGGGTGGGGTGAGATGGTAGTGAGTGGGACGGCATGGTGTGTGTGTGGTGTGGCTGGGTGGACCTAGCTAATACACCCTGTGAAGATGGACGTAGCAGGCTGGCGGTATGGGCATGGCAGTTGTTTGAATGTTATCTCTTTACCTATATCTTACGATATAAGTAAAAGACGTCATCATCATCATCATCATCATCCAGTCCTACGTTGCCCCACGAGGAGCGTAGGAGCCCGGGGCTAGGCAAGTTGGTCCTGACATTTAAGATGACAGTAACCAGCCTCACTCAACCCTGAGTGGCATTACGTGAGCAATAAACCCCAACCATCCCTTGGATATAAACCTTCACCGGCTCAATCCGATTGGAGCTCTGCATTACCCACTAAACCACCAGGTGCCAAAATTTGGTTATATGGTTACCACACTCTCATCTTAAATGTCGAGACCAACTGCCTAGCCCCGGGCTCCTACGCTCCTCATGGGACAATGTAGGATTGGATGATAGATGGATGGATGGATGGTTACCATCCAGCGTAGTAAATGGTTTCCTGGTGTACAGGAAACCATTTGGTTTGCCACTCAGTGTAGAGTCACTCACAGGCAGAAGGAAGAGGAAAGAATGAAGGAAAGAAAGACAGAAGAGGGAGTGTAAAGTCACCCGTAGGCAGAAGGTAGAGGAAAGAATTAAGGAAAGAAAGACAGAAGAGGATGGAAGGAAAGAAGGATGGAGGAGAGGAAAGGGCAGACACCCGAGAGCAGCACTACATCGAGTGAGTGGATGGTGAGCGCCCCCACCTACCACAAAGTAAAAGACGTACCATCCTGAAAGGATGTACACGGTCAACATTCTGACCAATAAGATACAGCAACACCGAAAAAAAAAAAAAAACACTGGTACATCTACAGTAATTTCCTAACTCACTGGGCGCAAGAAGCCAAATACTGTGTAACAGTAAATTCCACCAAAGTTTTATATAAGAAGAAAAATAAGAGGAGAGGAGGAGGGTTACGAGCGCACAGACATCCCACGAGACTCACACCAGCGCTGCAACTCTCGTCTAGAAAATCCTCCTGCATTTTGAAAGTCCGGTGGAATTTATTGTTCTAATATCCAAACTCTAATACCCGGGAAGGGGTAGCAAAGAAGCACGAACCCGGATAGTTTTATGAGATCGGAAGCCATTTCATGTCACAGTTACGAGCCCCGCCTCTGACCTACGAGGCAAGTACGCAGTGCCAGGGATAGCCTTGCACTGCATCTTGGCAGAAATTAAAGAACTTGTTTTCATCACCTGAATGATAAACCGAACTAACCTACCTAAACTGCCATTTGACTCAGGGAACAGGGTACAAAGCAAGCATGCACATCATCCAAAGACACATCATCATCATCATCATCATCATCATCATCCCAACCCTTCTTTGCTCCACATATGAAGGGTTAGGGATAATCAGAAAAACAAACTGGAGCTTTACCTATCTAGCTACCCTACTTAATTCCTCTGAAAAAAGGCTAAATCAGTGCTTCATAAACACTCATCATAATCGTCATCATCATCTTTCGTCAAATCTTAATTCCCATCTAATATGTGGACAGAAGTAGCTACTATCTAGGAACAAAGAAAGAAAGCACAGAAGTGGAAAAACATCAAATGGCGTACCCAGTGATATGGCACACAGTCATTCCCACACTATTGACGCTACTCCTCACAAGCGCAAATCATCCTCATATATTTTATTTCTTTTGAATACGTTTGATACAGACTGGACAGTCATTGTGGCTGCTGCTAAATTTGATTTACGGATATAGTCGTTGTCATGTGCATCTCCATACATGCTTCATGCAGCTATTTTATTTCCCCCTGCCATTTCCTTGACTGCTTCTAATTCCCTTCTTCGGTTTCTCACGCACTTCTTTAGTTACCTTATTGATCGACCTTTTTAAGACCTACGATACCTCTTCCTACCTCTAAGCTCACTTATATAGGCTTCTACTTTTATCATTAACCTAGTAATATCCATTTTCTCTACAACACACTACCATTTATGTACATTCTTCTACCCTTTTATCAATATCCGTCTTACTCGACATCTTTCACGAATCACTGAGTATCTTATCCTATTCACTTTAAACAGTCACAAGTATTCCTTGATCGTCTTACTTCTAATGGTTCCAGTAATCGTTTACATTATGGCCACTGCCAAGTCTCGTTTATGTTATTGTGCGCACTATTACGCCTACATGTTATCTTTTTGCCGCCTCTCAATAAGCACTAACTGGCGAAATAAATACACACCATACTGACAGTAGTCGTAGCGTATGTGTTTACGTGGAAAAGTTGCAGTCAATAATTCCTGTACACTGTCTCTAATCTGTGTAAGAACCCATTCTGATCTTCATAAGCTACTATGTAGGCGTGATGAAAGGTTGCAGACTTGTTTCGTTCGTTCCGAACCCAATCCCAGCTAATAAATGCAATGGGCATCCTAAATTCACAAATAATACATACTCAGACACAATAAAAAACAGGTCATTCTAATCTCCCAGCAGCTCAAAATACGTGGGAGAGAGATCAGCAACACACAGGCATACTGTGGCCTTATTACCTGGCAGCATAAACACCAACCATATTTGACTACACCAGATAAACACTCTTCAACGCACAAACAACGATCTCATAAAAGTCGAAAACATTCGTACACAAAGGATATTACACAGACAGGAAGTGGATGTTATTAATTAAAGCGCGCGCGCGCGCACACACACGCGCGCGCGCACACACACACACACACACACACACACACACACACACACACACACACACACATTACTTTTTGTATCACCTAAGACGATATTCTCATACATGCTTATTGCGCAACGCTCTCTCTCTCTCTCTCTCTCTCTCTCTCTCTCTCAAATCAGCAGAGCCATAACACCGTGTCTCCTGGCTCAGCAACCGGACCCTGGCCAAGTAATCAAAGGAGATCAGGATGGATGGAGGTGAACCCTGATCCTGTAGATACGTGGCGGGCTATTTTATTCATGCTGACACAGTGCGATTTTTTTTTTTCGATTCTAAGCGATATCCATGCAGCCACTTAAGCCCTTCACTCCGAGGACGTCATATGTACTATTTCTTCTAACTCCAGACAATTTTATTTAGCTCCAGAATTTTTTCCCTCTAACCGGTGGCGTAACGTATACCGTATAGCTCTACACTACAAACTCATCTGGCGGTATCTTATGTTGCGGGGACGGCTAAGTATGCTGGTGTGGGCGTGAGTGTGGCAGTGGGATTATGTATTGAACAGATGATGCAGGATAGACAATGATTATGTTGACTGAGCCGTCTTTGCAACACACGAGAAACTGCCTGGCGGAGTGGAGGAGCGTTATATATGGGCCGCACTGTGTATATAACCTTCACTCATCCCTTCAGTGCCATAAGTCTTTAAGGTGAGCAAAACTGATGGATAAGATGTCACTGTAGCGAAGGGTGAAATGCTACATCTGAGCGGATGACAACCTTGAACCCTTGCTGACAGGTTCAATACAAGATATACTGCTTCATCTGTGAGATAACCTAGCGGTCAGAGAGAGAGAGAGAGAGAGAGAGAGAATTACCTCGAAATTTACTTGCATCATACAAACACGGTTCGGTTGACAGAAGCAAACATACAGGTGGTCAGAAATGATCCCGCAATTTTCGCTGCTCTGAACGTATCAAGGTATATGATTTATGCGAGCAGGGCACGATTCTGTGCAACAGAGGGAAATCATGGTTGTGAAAAAATTCAGAATTCCATTTGACCGGATGCCATCAAAGGACTATTTATTAAAGCCAACACCACACGGTTCTGCTCAGCTGACCTCTGGCATCAAAGATTTGGCTAATACCAGGCGATTATGTTAGGATGTGGGAAATTACATTACACACACACATACACACACACACACACACACACACACACACACACACACACACACACACACACACACACACACACACTGGCTGGAACGGGGAAGACTTTGAAGGTCAGAATTACGATAAAACAATCCTAACTAATTCCTCACAACACTTAACATGTCTTACAAGCACCTCCGGTAACAGCATCACATTTGTATTGAATGGGAAGGCCCTATATTGTCTCAGTATCGACGGCCTAGTTAGCCCCCAAGTGGTGGCATGTGGAGGTATGTAGTAGCACTTGTTGCACAAAGAAATACTAAGCTTTAGGGAACTGACTGTCTAGTATAGTCCTATTGCAGCTTTAACAAATGCGCAGACTAGGATACTCTATGAATACACACATACCTAAGCACACAGCTACCATCAGACATACACACAAACAAAGCTACTTTACTAATATACATACGCTAAAAAGTCACACCTACTATCAAAAATATAAAGAGAACAAAAACAACCTTTAAATCTTAGGCCCCATACACAATGACACACACAAAACTTCCATAAAAAGCACACGTGCGCACGCACACGCACGCACAGACACGCATATACTGTACTTGGGCGCTCAGGTCAATTGAACCACCATCTAATTACCAAAAGCAGGCAGAAAGACAGGAGGTAAAGGGAGGATGGCAAGGAGGAAGACAAACGTGAGAGGTAAAGCAGCAGAAAAGTAGGGGTAGAGGGGAAGCCGAAAGGAAAGTAACCAATGGGAATATAAAGATAACAGCAGGGTGAAGAGTAGTGTGGAAGCAGTGGAGGAGGAGGAGGCAAGCAGAAATTTTGGGAAAGGCAGGAATACAATGACAGGTGGGATCAGAATGGCAAATGAAGAAGAATAGTGTGAAGGTGCGAGAAAGGTGTGAAGTGCGGAGACGTGGAAGGGAGGCAGCGACAGAAGTAACGTATGAGGCAAAATGAAAAGGGAGGGGAGGGGGGTGTAAAACGAAGAGGGGCAGAAGGAAGCGACGGTAAGGAAGAAAATCCATACGCATTTACAGGAGGTCGTGGGAGTAAACTGGTCCAGCCAACTTACAGCGCATCATTAAACTTCGTAATTAGGTCTACTACTTCAGTATAAACCTAATAAAAGGTAGTGGAAGGGTGCGGGGATCGGCGCTGGGGTGTTTGTTGGCAGTGGTGCTGTGGTGGGGCCAAGTGTGGGTAAAAGCTGCTTCGGTGAGATGCCTGTGAAATGTGTCTGGTTTTTAGTCTTAATGGTAGTTGGTTGATAATGAGTTGTGCTGTACTGTTGGAAAATACGTGTGTATGTGCGTCTGTTATTAGGGTGGGAAGGGGATGCTGGCTATAAATCAATGAAGTGAGCTGCTAGTGGTATGTATGTGCGTGTGCGTGTGCGCGTGTGTGTGTGTGTGTGTGTGTGTGTGTGTGTGTGTGTGTGTGTGTGTGTGTGTGTGTGTGTGTGTGTGTGTGTGTGTGTGTGTGTGCAGTGGCGTATATAAGGGGGGTCACTCGGCCATGCCCCCCCCCTTTTATCTCAGTAGGCCTGCATATCTAAATACGTATACAAAATATCTGCCCATATGGCATAGGCCCCCATGAACTGGCTGGCCTAGAAACTATAAGCATCCCTTATCGACTGTTATAAAATGATGGTTGTAACTAACAGCCTGCATTTTTGAAGAGATGTGAGTGCTCTCTCTCTCTCTCTCTCTCTCTCTCTCTCTCTCTCTCTCTCTCTCTCTCTCTCTCTCGTACACACACACACATATTAATGTGAGTTTTAGATTAATTTTTTTTTTAATGTTTCATATAACAATGAACATTGCAACTTCCAGGAGTGAAAGAATCAACAATTGTATATTAAGATCTAGCATTTTTTTTTCTATACATACTGGGTGTTGTAGAATTCCCTAATTAAATATTTTTCAAACACCTCATTTTTGCCTCAGCCAAGATACATAAACTTCTTTATATTGTTTTGTCACTGAATATCAAATTAGTACAATATATCCTTCCTGAGGCCTCGAAATATCCCTAAAATGATTGATATTCAAAAAAATTTTCTGGGGGGGTTACAGCGTCCCCCCATCCCCCAGCTATATACAGCAGGCTCGCTTCGCTCGCCCCCCCCCCTTAAAAAATCCAGGATTCACCCAAGTGGTCCCCCCTTTCCATGAACCTATATACGTCACTGTGTGTGTGTGTGTGTGTGTGTGTGTGTGTGTGTGTGTGCGTTTTAGTTAATGTCGAGGAACTGTTGTGGAAAGATTTGGAAATAACATCGAATATTATACATATTTTCTACATCCTGTTATAATTCATCCCGTGGGAAATAAAATACTGATGGTTTGGGCTGCCAGTGAAGCGTACCTTTCTGATCCTGGATGGCTTTTAGATGACAATGTGCGATTATTTGGTGTGTTATGAAAAACTTGTGAAGATTAATGGTTACGGCCACAAAAAAAAAAAAAAAAATACTGGCTGAACATTGTTGGTATACAGTAGGGGTTGGTGTGCCAAATAATGGGTGTGGGTGTTTTGGTATGGTATACAGTAGGGGTTGGTGTGCCAAATAATGGGTGTGGATGTTTTGGTATGGTATACAGTAGGGGTTGGTGTGCCAAATAATGGGTGTGGGTGTTTTGGTATGGTATACAGTAGGGGTTGGTGTGCCAAATAATGGGTGTGGATGTTTTGGGATGGTATACAGTAGGGGTTGGTGTGCCAAATAATGGGTGTGGATGTTTTGGTATGTATACAGTAGGGGTTGGTGTGCCAAATAATGGGTGTGGGTGTTTTGGTATGTATACAGTAGGGGTTGGTGTGCCAAATAATGGGTGTGGGTGTTTTGGTATGTATACAGTAGGGGTTGGTGTGCCAAATAATGGGTGTGGATGTTTTGGTATGGTATACAATAGGGGTTGGTGTGCCAAATAATGGGTGTGGATGTTTTGGTATGGTATACAATAGGGGTTGGTGTGCCAGATAATGGGTGTGGATGTTTTGGGATGGTATACAGTAGGGGTTGGTGTGCCAAATAATGGGTGTGGATGTTTTGGTATGGTATACAGTAGGGGTTGGTGTGCCAAATAATGGGTGTGGATGTTTTGGTATGGTATACAGTAGGGGTTGGTGTGCCAGATAATGGGTGTGGATGTTTTGGGATGGTATACAGTAGGGGTTGGTGTGCCAAATAATGGGTGTGGATGTTTTGGGATGGTATACAGTAGGGGTTGGTGTGCCAAATAATGGGTGTGGATGTTTTGGGATGGTATACAGTAGGGGTTGGTGTGCCAAATAATGGGTGTGGATGTTATGGGATGGTATACAGTAGGGGTTGGTGTGCCAGATATTTGGTGTGGATGTTTTGGGATGGTATACAGTAGGGGTTTGTGTGCCAGATAATGGTTGTGGATGTTATGGGATGGTATACAGTAGGGGTTGGTGTGCCAGATAATGGTTGTGGATGTTATGGGATGGTATACAGTAGGGGTTGGTGTGCCAGATAATGGGTGTGGGTGTTTTGTGATGGGATTAAATGCTGAAGCTTGCTAGCTTGGTACAATCAGTGTGGTAGACGAGTATATTGAGTAGTACGGTGGTGAGGGTGGTGTGGTAGACAGTGGTATGTGCTCAAACTTGTGAGATTGACTAGAAACATGTAGGTGGTATTGATGGAGACAAAATAATACTAATGCACATATATACGGTACAGCCAAATGTTATATGTATGTATACCGTACAGCTATATATATATATATATATATATATATATATATATATATATATATATATATATATATATCGACTGATAGGCAGATAGATAGATATAGACAGATACTGGTATAGACAGACAGATAGATACTGATAGACAGACAGATAGACAGATGGACATAAATAGATTGACAGACAGTCAGAGAGACAGATATATATATATATAGAGAGAGAGAGGCAAGTAGACAAACAGACAGACAGATAGACAGACCGTCAGGTATAGACATATAGATAGATACAGACAGATAATGATATAGATAGACAGACAGATACTGATAAACAGACAAATAGACAGATGGGCATAAATAGATTGACAGACAGTCAGAGAAATAGATACACAGAAAGAGAGAGAGCGAGGCAAGTAGACAAACAGACAGACAGATAGACAGACCGTCAGATATAAACATCTCATATAAAAGGTGGTCATTTGGCAGCCAGAGAACAAGAAAGAAAAATATTCCTTATATGAAAGTTTAAGAGCATGACTTACAAATAACGCACGGGGCAGACAGACAGACAGATGGAGAGAGAGAGAGAGAGAGAGAGAGAGAGAGAGAGAGTGTGTGTGTGTGTGTGTGTGTGTGTGTGTGTGTGTGTGTGTGTGTGTGTGTCAGACAGACAGCCAAGCCTATATCAAAGTAATCTGTCAGCCAGAGAACGAGTTTAACAAATGTTTACCAGTAACGAGAATGTGAGGTAAGTAACATTTTTCAGTGGCTTGACTGGATTTTCTCTTTATTGTGGGTGAGTGAAGAGGTTATCCACTTCTACTAAGACGTCTTGTTCATTTTAATCACATTACTGTCAAATAATTTCACTCTGTCCACGAGAGACCTATGAACCTAGAGAAGATACATCATTTCTTTACCTCATTCACTACTAACTACCTCTCTCTCCTAAGCCGAATTAAATTATATAGTATTAAAAAATATATAACAAACAAAACGCCATCGATGTAAATGAATTTGCCACTCTTCTGAGAGAATGTCTTTGGTAATCACATCACTGATAGGACATGTGTGATATTATGCCGGTACTGAGGCTACCTCGAGGTGCTTTTCCTCAGCTCAGAAGATCTGAGAAACTGGAGAGGTAACAAGCAGCCTTTATTAACAGCTTCGTTATTAGTTATCCTTCCTAAACTGAATAAAACTGTACGTTCGCGGCACGAATAACAAACAGACGTCTTTGGGTTGATGGGGTACATCACGAACTACTCACCATCGACAAGAGCCCAGATATCCCCCTACATGTCAGATAATTCCACCAAGGATAACATAAATTACCACAGGAATGAGAAAAATTACCCCAGTTACAAGAAGTTCCACCAGTCACTATCAGGAAAATATCCAAATGTCAAAGAAAAATCAGTAGTTACCAGAAAAAACTAAGGGTCAGAAAAATTCCCTCAAGTGTCAGAAAAACCATCCATGGAAAAAATACATCCCTCTGATTAGCAAAATATTCGTTCAGGCGTCAAAAAAAAAAAAACCAGTCGTAAAATCCCATTGAGAAAACAAATTCCATGTACCAGAAAATTTCCCGAAAATGGCGGAAATATTTGAACGTAAGCACACACACACACACACACACGTCAGAAAATTTACCCGTGGACCTGAAAAATGCCCCAGATGTAAGATAAATCCTCGAAGGGTCAGGTATTCCTACACTATGCCATTAGTCTGGGTGGATCCACACGATTTTGGAAGAGGGGAGTAATTAGGGATTAAATTACAAGTTAATCCCCTTCTCACAAGCCAAGCAATCCTATCGTATAAAAAAAAATATATACCCAAAATTGTTAGAAAAATCTCCAGAAAATTCAGAATATTCCTCCCTGGGTCAGAAAAATCCCTAAAACATCAGAAATACTCTCCCACCAGAATAATCCCTCCAAAAGTTGCAGAAGTCCCTAAAATGGTCAGAAAAAATCAAATCACGTAAAAAATCCCTCGAAGTAAAAATAATCCTGCTAATGATGACAAAATCCCTCTGAGGACAAAGAAAAATCACCGTCTTAGAAAAATCCGCCGACTGTCAGAAAAATGTTACCAAATCCTGAAACAAGAGGAGGAAATTTTGAGGGACTCTGTTTTTTTGGGAAATGAGGATAAATGGAGGTGTAATTGCTGGACGTCGAAGGCATTTTTCTTTCTTTGGGAGGAGTATATTGGAGAGAGAGAGAGAGAGAGAGAGAGAGAGAGAGAGAGAGAGAGAGTCAAACTGGAGAAATTAAAGCAAAAAGAGGAAGGGGAAAAAAAAGGCAGAACACGGAACCAGCTCGTGTTCACTGCAATAGTCATGGGCAGGAGAGAGGGACACGGAAGTAATCGGGAGGGTAGAGATGGACAGACACAGTGAGGTCCAGCATGAAGAAGAATATAAAGATGAGGACTGCCAGAGGATGTGAAGGGAAAAGAAGAGGGAAAAAGGAAGGGAGAGAAAAGCGGAGATGCTGGGGGAGAGGAAGAGATGGTAGGAGGTAGTACGAGAAGATAGAAAGAATAAGAGGGGTATGGATAGGGAGAGAGGCAGATAGGGAGAACGAGGACAAGGAGTAGGAACAGGGCAGCAGAAAGAGGTAAGATAGGAGTAGAGAGGGAGGAAATTGAGAAGAGATAGAGCGTTGTTGAAGTGGAGGAAGGATGTGGGGAAGGTGACAGGAGGGGAAAAGAAGAGGGAAGAGGGAAAGACTGGGGAACGGGATAGGGAAAGCAATGAGAGAAGTCAGAGGGGCAAGAGGGAAAATAGGGACACGAGAGGAAGGAGAAGAGTTAATGGGGTTGGAAGACGGGGTAGGGAACATGAGAGGGGACTGGGGGAGGGAAATGGAAATAGGAAGGGTATGAACAGGAGGGGAAGATGGATAGGTAAAGGAGGGGCAGAAGGGTGGGAAAAGGAGGGGCAGAAGGGTGGGAAAAGGAGGGGCAGAGAGGTGGGCATGGAAGAGGGGAAGGGGGAGGGGAATGGGGAGTGGGATAAGTTAAAGGGAGAGAAGGCAGAAGAGTGATTAAGAAGAGAAAACAGAACAGCAATGGCTTACGGTTAATCCACCCACACGCTGACACTGATGCATTATAACAGTGTACCTAGGCAAAGTGCCAAGATGACATTAACTAGCCTTTGCACCACTCCTTACCCACCACTGGTAATAGAAGACAATGAAGCAGGAGTGAGAAAAAGAGAGAGAACTGACGAAAATGTCACCAAGACTTATCGTGAAGATTGTCACAATCATTTACCATTATAACCTTTAACATCACCATCATCAAGTAACCCATTATTATCACCATCAGCAATCATCATTGTCATTCAACAATCTATCGATAGCCGAATTTAAACCCTTAATTACAGTTATTATTATTATTATTATTATTATTATTATCATCAAAGATGTCAAAATCATAATGATTCCCTTTCAGGAGTTCTGCCATCATCACGACCATCATTATCACCATCATTACCAGGATAATTTCAAAATCCTACTAGCATCTCTAACCCTCATCATTATTCTCAATTTCTCAAAAAGAAAAAAAAAAAGCATCTAGTTTAGCAAAGCAAACGACAGTTACCATGGATTGTTCTCAAACGGTTTACCAGGCCAAGTACTAAAAAAAAAAAAAAAAAAAAAAAAAAAAGACGATGTCGACGATAAGAATAACATCTACAGCAAAAATAAATAGATGATACACTAAGTAAAATGGAGTTGGTTGTAGTAGGGTCTCTCTCTCTCTCTCTCTCTCATCATTATCCCCATCACTGTTTCAGCACTAATAAGCAATCGTAAGTGACCAGCAAACTCAAACACAGACATCCTAGGTTCCACAAAACTAACACATGATGATAATGCAGTATTCACAGTGACTGGAATTTACATCTGAAACCGTCTAAAGGTGAAGCTTGAGACTGGCTTGGAACTATGGACAGTTTCACTTACCTTGGCTCACGGTGAAGGTATTTCTACACACTCGTCTCTGCCATTCTCTCACGCACATCATTAACGTACGTTCGCTGCTATACACCATAAAAACACCACAAAACAACATCAATTCGCAGATCGACTCCCACGTCTACACACTCCATCAAAGCTAAGCGAAATGAAGAGGTAAGAGGAGAGGGAGGGAGGGGGTTCGCCTCTCCACATTTTCTCATTCAAGTGACTTGCAGAAAACGGGAAGCTTATGTTAAACTTTTTTTTAAGCAGTGAAAGATGGTTGTAACGCAATTATTGCATAAATAATGACACATTACACATCTCCAGTCAATAACACAATACTTTTTTTTTTCTTTTTTTTTTTGACAAACCGCAGGACAGCTGCCATTAACAAATGATGGATATATTATGACAGGGATTATCTTTCGTAACTGTAAATTCATTTAATACATGCAGATTCTGCAGAAATATCTTTAGTTGCTAAAGACTTTTCGTCATTCACGACACCCAAATTTTCAAAAATAACATGTTTCTGAAGAGCACAAAGTTGGTTTGTTGGCACTGGCGGTGGCGTCCAACAGAGGGCAGTGGGTCGATTCGGATCCGAGACTCATTCGTCCATTGATCGTTCAGGTTACTTAGGTTAGGTTAAATTAAGTTAGGTTTGATGTAATTAAGTTAGGTTAAGTTGTGTTAGGTTATGTTACGACATATTAGGTGAGTTTATTATGAACGAACGATTAGTAACTGATTGACTTTGGAGCTGAATCAGCTAAAAAGTCCTACTTGGAGGGTGGCATCTTGCCACGCTTTGCGTGTAAAACTGGTTTAATGATTGATATCTTAAAAACAACGAATTTCCACATTTTTTGAAAGCTATATCGATGATAATTACGTTATAGTTTACTGATAAAAAAATACAGTTGTAAATTTTATGCATGGGAGCTCTCCTGCAGTTTCGCTCTTTCTTTTTTTTAAGAAGGTGAAACAAAGAGAAAATATAAGTAAAAAAAAAAAAATCTTTCCATCACATTACAGGTGCCCTCCATCCATATATCTGTAATAGTTGGACCTGAACTGTTGTAGACTGAAGTTTGGGGGGAAACTAATCTGAGAAAGTGAGGTCCAAAGAGAAGCATTCCTGGGAACAAATGAATTCTGATAGGCAGAAGTTCTGCAATATTGTAGTGTGACAGTCAAGTCATGAGCCTACAAAATGCTTACGAAACACGAAGGAAAGCGTGGAGTGGTGGCACAGTGGATGCAACTTCGTCTTATCATTTGACATAAAAATATTTGTAAACTAGAAAGCACTCAGAGAGCACATACCTCCACCAATGACATTGCAGGATCCGGATGCGGAACCGGATCCGCTCCCAAATTTAATAAATTCTTTCCTGGCCCATGGCCCACCCTTTTACAAAATTTCATTGAAAACTTTTGGAGATATCATGTGGACAAACTAAAAATTCCTGGATCCGAATGATGATCCGGATCACCACCAAAATCTAATAAATTGTCCCTTGGGCCATACCCTACCCCACTAAAATTAATTTCAGCAAAATCCGTTCATAACTTTTTGAATAATCCTGGTAACAGACAGACAAACAAACCAATGCAGGCATAAACATTACCTCCTTGGCGGAGGCAGAAAATGCAAGGGAGGCAATATTCTGTCTTACTTGTATGGGAGGCAGTTTATTTGTAATTCCAGTGTTATAAATTATTCTTATTGCATTGTTCTGAATAATGTCCAGTTGTTTTATTGCAACCTCTCCACATCCACTCCCCAACGGTAAGCAATATTCGAAATGAGAGCACACATGGCTCTTGTAAATTATAGATAATTGCTCGTCAGTGAAGGAGTTACGGATTCTGTACAATAATCGAAATTTCTCTGAGGCAGTGTTAGCAAGTGATCTGACACAACTGTTAATATAAATAACAAACTGCATCACACTTAGAAAAATTAATGTAAATAAAAACAAAGTGATTTCCATTAGTTATTTACACAGGTGACTTTTCGTCCATTTTAAGAGACTTGAGTCCAAATTCGTACAATCATCGTACTTTACTTTTTTTAAAAATCAGAATTACTGACATTAATTTTTTTCTTTAAATTTTCCAATGAGGAATCAAACAAATCTTTCTTTTACAGAGATTGCAATACAGTTCTACGTAGCACAGCATCCCTCAAAGAATCACATTTCCATCACAGATTCTGAAGAACTTCAGTGTCTCATCGTATAAATCTTAACAAAGAACTTCCATAGCTGCATGCTAACATTTCTGAAAAGAAAACACTACACATTAGGACTGAACCGCCATACCATCTACTGACACCTCTTACAACTACTACAGCAAGTTCTCATTTTCTGTCATCATTACATTATTCTATGAGTCTAAATAAACTCTCAAAATGCTGAGATAAATACCATGAGGGCTGCAGTAAGTTAGCAAAGACACAATTGTACTAATAATACACACCATATCTAAGGCATAACCCTCTTATGGTTGAACGACTACCAGGTACCTTATTACAGCCACGACAAGACAGTTTTGTTCACTTGACATTTAGTCACAGAAAACTGAATGTAAATTGTCACATTTAACTCTCTCATGCTTGAAACAATACTAACATTCAGTTCCAGCTAACGTTGGACGATTTTATTTAACTAAGAAGAGTCAGAAGAAGCTATCATAACCAGTACTCAAACAAATTAGCTTAAAACAAATCCCTATTTTATCACTTAGTCAAATATATTAATCTAAAAACACACACACAAAAAAAAAAGATTAAGCACGGATTATAAAATTAATTTTGTAACAGAAGTGCAATTATTACGAGCGAGAGCGAGTCTCTCAAGTAGTGGCATTTTCTCACATACGAGCGGCCCAACCCTGCCCTGCCTGGCCCGACCGTAACACTTTAGTGAAGCTTATATCTCGGCAACCACAGGGCCGATCATTGCATTGTTTGCACCATATGACAGCCCAATTCTTTAAGATTTGTTTTTGACAGGTTTCATCACATCCAGGTTGTGCACGTGGCACGTGACACGCGCCAAGTGCAGCCTAGCCAGTCCAAATTAAGCAGGTTTCCAGATAAAGCATATCTGTATTTGGCGGGATGTTATATACACTAGTATATATTATATACTCGTATATATAAAACGTCGCCAAATACGGACTCGATTTATTTGGAAACGTGCTTAATATGGACTGGCAATGTGCTTGGGCACATTGCGTTTAACAGACTGAAGGTCAAAGGCGAAGGAAGCTCAAGAACGGTGTAAAAAAAAAAAAAAGAGGACCGTTCCAGATCTGACCAATTATGTGTATGAAGAACTGAGGGTATCAGTCAATTATTGTGATAGGAGCTAGGCAGGGACAGGATGAGAATGCATTGCTAGATAGGCACTGTGCGCCCGCCGTAATATGAAAGACATGAAAGTTGACGGTTCAGAACAGCAGTGACCAATAAAGTAGCAATAATAAAGAATGAGAGATGTTCTACTGCGATGATCTGGGAGGTTGATGGGATAGTCCATTTGCCAACATGGTGGACCTATGAATGTTCTGTAGTACAAGGAATCTTGGTGGATTTGCAATCCTGAGGTGTTTTTGAGGTATTTGGAGGTAGTTGTCCTCATGACGACCGTTGGGTAATTTTTGTTAAATGCAAATCTGGGCCGCCATTACTGAAAAATCTATTTTCATCCATATATTGGGGTCTGAGAATGATAATGAGACAAATATGGCGTCTAAGCCCATGGTTTTTAGGTCAAGGATTAACATAAAGCCACTGAATATGTTGTCATATGCATATATTATGGCTAAATGGAAATATCTGTGTTACCAAGAAATGAGGTAAAATGCTTTTATGCATTGTCAATGATACAGTCCGTTTGCCACAATACACGTTTCACTGTGGTCTACTGCACAAGGTGTTATAATATATATATTTTGTAATCCTATGATGCAATTAAGGTAATTCAACCGTGTTTGTAAGGGCCACAATTACTTTAAAAGTACATTATATTGTGTGTGTCGCCTGCAGTGTTAATACACACTTAGATCAATTAAACACCAGCTAAGACAAACACACTGTTAAACCATACAAACATGCCAAAAGTGAACAAAGTACCTATTACAATGACATCTAGGTAATTATCGGCCGAATCAAAATAATCACAGTCATCAATCCATCGAATTATTGATAACTGGCTTTAAACGTGAATGGGTTACGACATCCATCTTTGCCTCCACATATGCAGCAGATACTGCAGGATAATTGGTTTCTATGACAAGAGCAGATTGTACTGCCGTAGGATTTGCCTTCTGCTTTGCAGCCACAATGGAGAACATCAATTAGGCCAGGAGCTGGAGGATCAGCAGCAAATGTGTGCGATGGGATTCCATCCTTCACATTCCATCCAAACTTCTCGATATCCACTGTTGAAGGGCGTGGCTGATCAGCCGCATTCCACAATATCATTTGGAGATGTGCTCACTGTACAGTACACTGAGAAACAGGTTAGCATCTCTGGGAGGCAGGGCCATGATACGCATTGGGTTGCTTTTTTTTTCAACTGATGTCCACAATCATTATTTCTCCATTACAACAATCCATCTGAACTCTACATGTTTGTTGCAGTTGAGCTTTCCAAACTCAATAAATCAGCAATACCAACACATCGGTATCGTTATTGAGAATCCTGATTACTCGATTACACTCAGGTGCTTGCAGCAAGGATGTAATCATTGTGGCATCACCTGCATCAAGTGAAAAGACAACGTCATCTCGGCACTCTAAAGTTGTATTATCTCCCAGGTTGAATGAAGATATTATTGCCGAAAGCTGCTGTTTGTTGTGTATGTTCTTCATAATGACATCTCCTTTGGTGAGTTGACCACTGATGGTCAGGTTGTTGTTAGTGGTACCCTCGCCACCACGTCGCATTCTCTCATGGTCTTTGGCTGAGAGGTCGTGGTACTTGCCAAACACCAAAATCTTTTGACTATTAGAAGGGAACAGTAAGAGATGGTGCTTGCTATTCTCAACAAGCGCAGATACATTACCACCATGGGGCCATGTTATATGATACAGGAGCTGCTGTGCATCCACAATGATATCATCGGGATACAGAAACCCACATTGACAGACGAAAAAAGACGTATTTCCACATTGCATTCGCGGTTGGAAAAAAATAAAAGTACGGTTACCTTGCATATAAGCTGCTTCTCAGAAATGGTATGTACCACTCTTGGTCTCTAGATCCACTGAAGAGGGCGACAGCTATGAAATACAGTACATCTTTTTTCGTCTACCAGTCTGGGAATTTGTATCCTACTTCATGGTCACGATAGTATGACTCTTCAGCCGATAACATCTGGAGCTGGTGGCTCTTCTGCAGGACACCAAGACGTCTGGCAAGTACAGATATGTTGCCTTTGCACAGACAGCCACACTCATCAACGAGCGAAGAAGGGATTGCACACAACTCATACTGGAAGATACTTTCTAACTGCAGCTGCCTTTGTTGTTGTTCCATGAGAAGACGGAGGAAAATGGTCTCCATGTTGAAGACAGTCATCAACCTCGATGCCATGCTTTAGCTGTCTTGACTGTGCAATAAATTTTTGAATGGAATCTATATGGCGGCGAAATACAAAATGATGTTACCATTTTCTCCCCAATCGACAATGAATCTTGTACATATCATTACACCCTTGCATTATAAATAATGACAGATTTAAGCAGTTACAGGTATATCCAGACTTGTCAGTTTAGATGTGCTTACCTCTCTTGTTTTAATTTCATGCAGGAATCATATAAATGTGTTCACATCACTAGTTATACATGCAGGAACTAATGCCTCATGCGAGAGACAGATGCCTGTATATATGCAGGAACTAATGCTTCATGCCAGAGACAGATGCCTTTAGACAGATAAGTACAGTATACATTAGAATACAGTGCCAAACTGCCAAACCCAGAAATCGTAGAGATAAAGATAACTACTACTGGTTCAGTTTATCGACACTCCAGAGCTAATTCTCTATTCACAGTGACTAGTTGTAGTGGCGCAGCTGTCTCGGTTCTAGAGTAAAGGAGCAACAGACAGAGATAGAATTATATCACTTCCGCGTTCTATTTTACCCTGTTGAAACCACATCTTTAATAATGCATACAGGCATTTCCCACCAATTCTGGTAAAAATGTTCTCTGTTTAGATAAAATAAATACATGTAACAACATATTCAATGGCTTTATGTTAATCCTCGACCTTAAAAACATAGGTTTAGGCATCATAATTGTCTCATTATCATGCTCCGACCCGAAGATATTGATGAAAATAGGTATTATGATAATGGCAGCCCTAATTTGCGTATATATATTAAAAAAAAAAAAAAAAAAAAAGCCCAAGGTCGTCAAGAGGACAACCAGCCTGAAATACCTTAAAATACCCTTAAATTACCACTCCAACAAGAATCCTTGTACTGTAGATCATTGATAGGCCCACAGTGGAACTCATGGGTTGGCAAGTGGACTTGGGGCCAGTCAGAAGATGAGATCTAAACCTACCTAAACCAGATGAGATTCGATACAGTCCGGATCACCCATGTGCTTACACTTATAAGTAACCCTTTGAAATGTCAAAACCTGCAATATAATACTGTATTCTGTACTCATTGTTAGTTTTATGCACCCAACTACCTTCACAATTCACGAGAAAAACAAAAACGTAGACGGAAAACACATGTGCGATCAAGAAACAAGTAAATTTAGCCTTGTAAACAAACACTAGAATCTAACATACATTATTGTAAAGTATTCTTTCATCTGCCTATGATTTCACTGCAGTGCACAACACACATCACAGAAGTCTTAATTTTTATTATATTTAGAATACAGACGGGGGAGGAGTTATCGGAACAGCAATTATTTATACACCACAAAACAATGTTGAGATAAAACACGACTCTAGTTGGCTTCAGTTACATATCAGATTTGTCGTGTGTAGGCCACATAATTTGTGTTTTGATACCTTCTTTACTGTCCTGTGCATTACAGGATAAGCATACGCAGGTTAAAAAATATATATATACTGTTTTACCATGGACAGTCTTACTCTGTTTACAAGTCTTCTTCAGTTATCTAGTTAGGGATGTGCGTTTTCGTTTCTCTGAAACTCGAATTATAGAGCAAATCTGTTAGTAGAACAAGCTTTCTCCCAATTAATCCAAAGTAACGATGTCTGCTGTATAATTAAGCCACAAACCACAGTAATTCACAGTTCAACTCCAGTTTTCACAGCCAACTCAGTCATCCATATCGCATTTTTTTTCAATTGTTAAATTATTTCGGGATTTTTTCAACGTCCAAATGCTGCTGCTTATACAAATGTCATATTTAAAACCAAACTGTTAATTTGATCACCGTGTTGAACATTAAATTTACATTTTGTATACATTTCATATTTTTCTGCATCATTACCATCACCACCATCACCAACACATATGCCGCATCACCTCGAGTGCCACAGCTGCTGCCTCACTGCCACTGCCACCAACACTACCTCACCGCCGAAGCCACCGCCACCACTGATGCTGCCTCCGTCTCATCGTAGTGCCACCACCGCATTCACCACTGCGGGTGCCTCACTTCAGTGCTACCGTCGCAAACACTTCTGCAGCTTCCTTATCGCAGTGCCACCATCCCAAAGACTTCTGCAGCTTCCTTATCGCAGTGCCACCATCGCAATCACTACTGTCGCCGCCTCACTGCTGTGCCACCATCGCAATCACTTCTGCCGCTGCCGCACAGCAGTGCCACCATCGCAGTCACTACTGCTGCTGCCTCACTGCTGTGCCACCATTGCAATCACTTCTGCTGCTGCCTCACTACAGTGACACCATCGCAGTCACTACTGGTGCTGCCTCACTACAGTGACACCATCGCAGTCACCACTGCTGCTGCCTCACTACAGTGACACCATCGCAGTCACTACTGCTGCTGCCTCACTACAGTGCCACCATCGCAGTCACTACTGGTGCTGCCTCACTGCAGTGCCACCATCGCAGTCACTACTGGTGCTGCCTCACTGCAGTGCCACCATCGCAGTCACTACTGATGCTGCCTCACTGCAGTGCCACCATCGCAGTCACTACTGGTGCTGCCTCACTGCAGTGCCACCATCGCAGTCACTACTGGTGCTGCCTCACTGCAGTGACACCATCGCAGTCACTACTGCTGCTGCCTCACTGCAGTGACACCATCGCAGTCACCACTGCTGCTGCCTCACTGCAGTGACACCATCGCAGTCACTACTGCTGCTGCCTCACTACAGTGACACCATCGCAGTCACTACTGCTGCTGCCTCACTGCAGTGACACCATCGCAGTCACTACTGCTGCTGCCTCACTACAGTGACACCATCGCAGTCACTACTGCTGCTGCCTCACTGCAGTGACACCATTGGAATCACCACTGCTGCTGCCTCACTGCAGTGACACCATCGCCACCATTGCTGTTGTCAAATCACCCTCGATGCCTCCGCCTCCACCATCGCTACGACTGGTGTCACCTCACCATCAATGTCACCGGCATCGCCACTACTGCTGCCGCCTCGCTGCCAGTGTCACAGCCACTGCCTAACTGCCAATGCTACTGGCACAGCCTCACTGCTGATGTCACTGCTACCACCACCATTGCCACCACCAGTGTTGCTGCCTCACCACCAATACCACAATTGCCACCGCTACCAGCGTTGCGTCACAGTCAATGCCGCTGCCAACGTCCCATCACTAATACCACCACCACCATCACTACCATCGCCGCCTCTTAGCCAATGCAAATGCCGCTGATGTCAATAAGAATACATATATACATGCATACACACATACATACAGTGCATACATATGTACAGTATAAACACAGACTTACATGCATAAATTTTGAGCGTCAATGTTCCATGTTTACCTGGGCGAGTCTTGCTCGCATGATGGCCACTGTCCACACTGCACTGATAGCTGCGCCAGTTCTGTCAAACCCTGTAACGTGATCTAAAGGATCCATTTAAGCACTTCATTCTACGTTCTACCCTATCTGACCACAGTGACTCTACCTTTGTGGATGTCAAAACCGTCGTCATGTTGGCCACCTTAATTACCAGAAGGGTCTAGGATTGCTTTGCTTAGGTTCGATGAGGCTGGAGTGTTAGGTAACATTCCAGTTAAAGCCAGGCACTTATAAAGTGAGTCATACGAACCTGTGAGTTAATATACTACGATGTCCACAGCCATTACCTCCCAGTGCCCAATATTAATAATTTTATGATGACGTTTTCTGTATCTTGTTATCAACAGACAGTTTTATTAAATTCATGAAAAGAACCCAGTAGTGGAGTGACTAAGGAAGGCAATATGTAACTCCATTCTGAAAACTCACTAATAATCTCAGTAAAATCACGTGAAGGTTGCAGGAATATAATGCAAAAGATATCTTCGTGGCTACAATAATTGAGACATTAATACTGTCAAATGTCTTTTATTATTTAAACTTTAAAATACTACCATTTCCAATAAAAGTACCACAAGCGTACCATTCCTTTGTTGCCAAAAACTTCATCATAAAAGGTTCTACTGCCACAAACACTACCAGTACCACTTAACCAACCACCATTGCAGCTCTCTCTCTCTCTCTCTCTCTCTCTCTCTCTCTCTCTCTCTCTCTCATACACGTCTTTTACCTACAGCACTTACAACCCCTATGCAAACAAAACCATGATCATAATTGCATTCATTCCCAACCATTGTAAATACATGATATTTAATATTGGCTTTTTGCCACTAAATTATTATTAGTATTTAATGACAACATTAACTAGAGAGAGAGAGAGAGAGAGAGAGAGAGAGACATGAGGAAAGGGGAGAAGAGCAGAGGGAATGCAAAAGTGAATGATTAGCAGAGGGGAAGGTTGAGAGGAGTGAGAATGAGGGAGAAGAGGCAAGAACAGAAAGGGAGGGGTGGTGGACGAAATAGAGAGGAATGAGATAGGGGAAGTGGGGAGGGGAGAGGTGAGGTGGGTGTGAGGGAGAGAAGGAGGGCTGTGTGTCAGTGCGTCTTTAATTAATCCACAGGTACAGCAAGCGGCCAGGTAAGGTAGGCAAGATGATGCATGTAAATGTGTACTTACCTCTTTACCCAAACCCACACCCACACCCACACCCACACCCACACCCACACCCATACCAACACCCACTACCCTACAAGCATTTTGATTTAGCGAGCACTATGGAAGTCCTACACTATCGTCCTAAAGTGTTATGCATCATCATTCATTTCTTTTAAAGGAAGGAGATAGAACCACAGACTCAAAGGCGGCATTAAATTCTGATTTCAAATAAAATTGAACAGAAGATAACCAATATCAAGATATCTTCATTTCGAAATGCTTGTATACATTGCTTTAAAAAACTGAAGGTCATAGGCAAAGGTAGCTTAAAAACAGCGTAAAAAGGGAGACCGTTCCAGAACTGACTAATTATGTGCGTATAAAAAACTGAGAGTATCGATCAATTCTTGTGCCAGGAGTCAGACAGAGCAGGGATGAGAATGCATTGCTAGATGGGTACTGTGCGCTCGCCGTAATGTGAGAAGAGATGCGAGTTGACGGTTCAATAAAGCAGTGACAATAAAGTAGCAATGGTAAAGAAGAGATGCTCTACTGAGGCGATGTGAGAGGTTGACGGGAGTCTGTCAGAGGATGGGAGTTAATGCCAATAGACTGTGATCATTAATACGTATTTCCTGGACCTATATTTAACTTCGCTAGACGCCTGGTGGTCTACTTGTCATGTCCTTGGTTCAGAGATAGATGTGGCGTACGTGTGCTACTTAATATCCTCGAGGTGATCAGAAGTTTTTCCATTATGTAAACTATTACCAGAAGACTACGTTGGTCTCCTACCGGTACCCTATATTGTTCTCGACCACGGCAGCCTAGCCCAGGGCCCTTACTCTTCAAGAGTTTAAAGCAGGATTGGTTGTGTTATATATTTACGGCCGCCGTACTGTCTAACACAACTTAAATATGCCATTCACTGTTTTAGCATAATTAAAGAAGCAGTATTCATTGCGATGATTACAGTACTTCGATTCAGGTCTTTTCGGACGGGATGAGGTGGGTCAGGTGAGTGGAGCCGAGTAGGTATGGGTGAATGTCCTGTGATAAAGGTGGTGTGGCATGATGGGGGAAGTAAACCCCATGAATACGGGGCAGGTTTGTCAGTGGTCGAGACAGCCATTATTAGTGTATTCACCAAATCAGGGCAGAAATGGGTGGAGTGGGTTGGATAAGCTAGGATCGTGGTGGATGGTGGGGCATGCTGAGGGAAGAACATGAAGTGAAGATGGATGTTTAAGAAGTAAAGTGGGACAGTGCAAGTTTAAAGATGGGTAGTCTAATTAATGAGTGAGATATGCAGAAATGTTTGGGTGAGATGGGTTAATATGGTTGTGAGTGGTGGGGCAAGAAATATGAAAGCACCCTGTGAAGCCGGACGTTGTATTATGGAGTGTGCTGGCGGAGGAAACATTTCTTTTTAAAGTTCGATGTGATGGTGGATGGGGGACAGAAGAAGGGCGGGTACGGGAGGGTATTGAGGAATGGTTGAGATAACTAGAGATGGTGGTGGGTGTGGAGCTGGGCTAGTTTAGTACAACTTGTTACAATGATTTTGTAGGTCAGCTGGGTAGATGTGGCTTCAGTTTAATTCAAATCATCCTCCATGGACAAGAACAACAACAAACGAAGGAAGCACGCCTGATTCTTGAAAACAGTAATTGGTCAAACATGCAAATAGTCACCATATTGAAATGGTTAAACTATCTTTAACACTACTGCAAAGAGCTAATAATGTTAATTTATTCATCACGTCATACGGCATTGGAAAACTGATCACTGCGGAAAAAAATACTCTGACGATAACAGAGAGAGCAGAGATGAACAGAATTGCTTAAGCCATACTAGTCAAGGGACAGTATAATTAAACACACACCTGCCCCTTCATAACTGCCAGTATTGTCTCTCTCAATCACCCAGTTATTCCACTCCCCTTCCATTTCTCATCGCCTTTGCCATATTCGTTCACAGACCCCATCGTCGTCACCTCCCGGTCATTTCTCTCAATTTACACATTCTATTTTCTTGCCAATTTGGGGGCACCTCGAAGTCGTTCCTGTGCATCATTTTCATCTGCGTTTTTGCCCAATGACGCATTCCTCCCTCTTGGGTAATACATTTCTCTTTGTTTATTTTCCTTTTTCTCTTTTGCCACATCCACTAGGACGGGCAAATCTAGTGTGTTCCTACCTGTGCCACTCACTCATTGTCACTGTATTTTTTGCAGGATTAAATCTGGCAGTTTGGAACTGCAGAGTGTGGTGTGCAACTGGGATATGTCTGGGATGTGTCTGGGGGTGGTGGATATGGATGGGGTGGGTGAGACTATCAAAGGTGACCTCTATCTTGTTCTTGCCTCCCCTCAGCTCTCTTCATACCACGTCTCTAAGCTGCTTCTCTCTCTCTCTCTCTCTCTCTCTCTCTCTCTCTCTCTCTCTCTCTCCATTACCTATTCTGGCTTCCTGCCATCTCCTCTTCTATTTACAGCTCCTCTCCTCGCTTTGCACACAGCTCAACTCTTTCTCTTCCACACTTCACCCTCCTCATTCCATCGATTCATTTGCTTCTCATTTCTTCATTTCATGATCTGTCTCCTCTCATCTCCTCAGTGTTGTCTTCTTTCCCTGATTCTACCTCTTTTTCTAATTTCCCTTCCTCCTGAACCCTGCTTGCAACCAATGAACTAGGGACCTGGGCCTGATAAAAAAAAAAAATCAGTAACAAAAAATAAGTGACGAATGTAATATCAAACTCTCCAGCTGGAATGTAAATCCACATGAAAATTAATACACATGTAACTCCATATATAAACGCACATGTAACTCCATATGTAAACGCACAAGTAACTCCCTATATAAATACACATGTAACTCGTCACCGTCATCATTCTGGCATTTTCTTTCCTCATACAGGGACTACGTAAGATCAGAGAAAACATGAAAGAGGAAATACAGATGTAGGAGAACTATCCAAATCGCTCCTAGTGTAATGGGCCACATACTCATTTTCATACCATTCAAGCCCTTGGAATTGTGGCTTCGCCTCGTATGTCAAATTATTTGCGGTTCTTTTTTTTTTCTTTTATAAGATCCGCTTCACATACACCTATCAGACAAGTAAACTTATTGACAATTACACACACACACACACACACACACACACACACACACACACACACACACACACACAACGAAACAAAACTCTTGTCATGTGCTCCTTGATAACTAATTCATCAATCCTACTGTGACCACGACCAATTCATTGGTTTCATGGATTTCCATGAATCTCTCTCTCTCTCTCTCTCACACACACACACACACACACACACACACACACACACACAAACCATATTCATCCATCTTCTTCCAGACCGATCATGTCTCCTCCCACTCTCTGACTCATTTATCAAATATATCATGATCAAAACACTACCTACAGTTATTTAATGAGGAATAAGTTAAACGTGGAAAATTACCATCCAATTACTATCAGTAATTCTCAAGGTCTATTTATCCTTCACTAGTTAGATGCCCTAATTTTCAAGGTGCTGGAAGTTATTAACAGGGACAATTGGTTAAAAATTTATAGCAAAATAGCTGCATGAATCTCACAGCATGGAGTCTGGAACAATCATGTTCTACCTGCCTCCATTTTTATGGTTACTGATAGGCATGATGAAAGAAAATCCGCTGATATATTCCGTCTTAATTTCCAGAAGACGTCTGAAAAAGCTTCCCACAAAAGACACGAGTTTTTTGTGATAAAGTGCTTGGGTGGATCGATATCCGTTGTACCCTCGATAAAAAATGTATGGGCACCTTGGGGTCGGGTAAGATGTGAAATGCTTCGTCTCTGGTTCAATCGGTAGTGTTGGCATGCCTGTTTAATTCACAGAAAAGGTTGAGTTGTCATGCAGAACAATGTTACTATGACGAATCCAGCTATATATCTGTAAAATATAAGATAACACAAAAGAAGGATACAAAGCGACATAGCTGTCATTGACCGTAAATCATAGTCCGTGTATCATAATGTCTCACACTGAAAGGGTGCCGATACTCTTTTAGAGAGAGAGAGAGAGAGAGAGAGAGATAGGGTACATAATTTAAATACAGTCATAATAAAAGAAAGAACTCGGAGAGCGCATACCTCCACCAATGTCATTGGTATTAAAAGGGGTTCAGATCCGGATCCGTGGAGACATTGTGTGGAATACAAAGGATCCAGATCTGCCCCAAAATTTAATAGCTTTATGACCCATGACCCGCTCTTTCACAAAATTTTATTGAAATTAATTCAGAACTTTTGGAGATACTGTGCGGGATATATAGAATCCGGATCCGTCCCCAAATTTAACCAATTCTTTCTTGGCCAATGGCCTACAATTCCACACAATTTCACTGAAATTCATTGAGAACTTATGAAGATATCGTGTGGACAAAAAAAGAAACAAATACAGGTGAGTATTTAACTTCCTCCAACTTCATTGGCGGAGGTAATAAGAAAGAACTGTACTGGATGCCACAAGGTTCAGTTTTGGGTCCCAGTTTGTTCCTCGGTAATATTAATGATACTGACGAAGGTTTGTGTAGTAATATATATATATATATATATATATATATATATATATATATATATATATATATATATATATATATATATCGTCACCCTCATAAAGAAACAGCAGTTTATACATAAAGATAATGTAGAATAAAACTTTCGATTCATCCTTTCCTTTGAAATTTCCCCAACAACTTTTGTGTTCAGCATGGTGGTCCTTTTCATGCTGCCGGCTTTGACTCCAGACTCATGGGTATAGTAACTGAAGCCTTCTTGGTTTTACCTTCGACTGTCAGATCCGATACATTCTACTTATCATCTATAATAAATGTTTGCTTTCCAGTGTATTTCTACGGCTTTGTATTCCCTTCCCTCTTCTCTTCGTCTTATTCTCCTCTCTTCACCTACTCCTTCCCTCTGGCTCTCTCTCTTTCCCCTATCCACACGTCCAAACAAATAATCTCTCTCTCTCTCCGCCAACCCTTCCTCCACACCCACTCTCCCTGTGCACCCACCATCCCACTCTCTGCACCCACACGCTTCCTTCCTCTCCACTCACACTTCTTCTTCTGCCCGTGCATCTTCCTGTTCACTCACCCTCTCCATTACCTCGACCTCCTCCCCTTCCCCGCCCCACACTCTATCTTCTCCCACTCAATTTCTGACTCTCCCATTCAATTTTACTTACCCGTTCCCCCATCCACCCTGCCTTCCCTCCCCTCTCTAGCCTCTCCCCACCCACTTATTCCCACTAATCATCCTCCCTTCCCTACCCCCTCCTGAGGCCATCTTATGAGTTCCCGCCACTGCTGTTAATGAGAAAAGAAGGAAAATTTCTCGTCCACTTATTGAAGTTTCTGTTGCACAATTTACCCACCTACCGCCTTTGTCTTTGCCTGTCAGTGTATGTCTGTCTGTCAATTTCCAGTCAAATTTTCCTATATATCACTGTCAGCTTCAGCTGGTCGCTGGCCACTTTTCGCTGCTCCACAATCTTTTCATCATAGGTAACCTTTCATGTTTTCCTCGCCTCATCAAGTCACACTGACTCTTCCCACCACTTTCCTTCCATCAACTCTCATAACCCTTGTACTAGCAGCATGATTTTTTTTAAGACACTGGGCGCAACTTCAGATGCGTGCATCAGGAAGGATCCAGAAATAGGAGAAGGAAAGTACAAAATGCGCAAGAATCAGCTACATATTAAGCAGTAAAATAGTTATCTATTCACTCTTCATTAAAACCTTCGAAATACTGCAGTCCACCTCACATGCCAAACAGTACACTTTAAAATATGCTTCATAATGCCTTTGGGACAGTCACCATTCCGTCATTTCTCAAGTTAAAAAAAAAAAGGAGGGATGTTAAAACCCTTGTCATGTGGATTCCCATAAATTTTTCATCTACTAATATTTCTATCCTTTCATAAACTCCATACGTAGCATACCTACACATTTATTTACCACATTCAGCCATTTTCTGATTGATCATCAACATCTCATTTACTCTTACCCACTCTTTGATCAACTGAGTTCCTTAATGCACATCTTCCACAAACGGCTACCGTACTTTATTTTCATTTCCGGCCATGGAACTCAAATGTACTCCTAAGATTCCAATTTTTACTGTTTTGATCATTAAATTTTTATGTTTAGGTTACGTTAATGTGGACCTGATTAACCTACATATAGTATTATTGCAGACACTATGTCCAGTTCTTTAATTATTCCCATAACGTTCATAACACGAAACACTATACATCCTTGAACCACTTAGTCACTTTACCTCCTGGTTAACTTCCACTCCGAGCTCTATTCCATCACTGTACGGCAGTATTTAATAGGCACGTCAAGCTCTTTTTCATCAGCTCACGAAAGTACTTAAAACATTACTATCGATTAAAGTTTCTCCGCTTAACACGTCACAGGGGAAGTCACTTTCTCTCTCAACAACCAACACCAAACTCTTACCTTCTATTACTTTCAAACCTGGCTGCATGCAGTCACGAAACTCTGAACTAACCAGCTTGCAAAGACCCCGTTTACTATCAGAAAGCAGTTCATTATTATCTGTATTTATCATATCTGAAATGCATCCTTCTAACTCATCATCTTCCAGTGGCGGATCCGGGGGTGCGGGGCCAAAGGGGCCATTGCCTCCTCCAAGTCAACAGAAAGGGGGGGGGGAGGCAAAGTATCTTTTGGCACCCCAAGTATCGTAATGGAAGTATTTCCCCTAAGAGGAAAACTAAGTTACTTTCTGTGTATATTGTGGTCCAGCATATCAGCATTATTCTTGGCTCCTCAGTGTGGATACTGGGAATAGTGGACAATTGTAGTGGGGATACTAAGAATAGTGTATAAATGTAGTGAGGGTAATGGGAATAGCGTATAAGTGTAGTGAGGATGTCAGCCTCTTCACATCGCTCAGCAGGGTATGCTGGGGTGTTATGGTAATGATGCATCCCAGCACATCAACTTTATAAATATTTAGCCACTGCGTAACCCAGGTACCATTGCCATTACACACGCGGCACTTAATTAATAAGCTAGTGGGAGTGACGGTTATTATTTTGAGGGGGCGGAAGGTAATTGACGCTGATCATGCATAATTTTAACGCTGAAATATCACGTCCTTATGTCACCGTAAGTGACGTGGAAAGTACAGTTAATGCACCAGACACAGAGATTCATTACCATCACCTGAAGAAGTTGTCCATTTGTTTTGTAGATCTGGGTCACGTCGTCTAGATATCAAGTTATCCCTTTGAATTTTGATTATAATTTTGTATTATTCAATTTTTAATTATCAGTATTTAGTTTTTTCTGCTAAACTGCTTCATATTTACTTATAAAGTATTGTACGTAGATTTGAAGGTTTCACATATCATTTGACATCTTTTATCTGGTTGGAATAAACACATAACTCATCGCATATAAATGTTGTGGTTTTTATTCAAAACATGACTCAAAATGCTCCAGCAATACTTCTGCTATGTTTGAAAATGTGTTGTGGCTGGGGCTGTACCCCAGACCATGCTGATGGAGCAGCTACTGCTTATATGCACCCCAGACCCCATAGCTTATTACCACCCCTCCCCCAACCTTCCACCCTATGATGGACAGCTGGATCCTCCCCTGACAGGTCATGAGATTAAATACTAAAACAACCTAAAAATATGACCACATATCCACTGATTATGGCCTCAAAATTCACCTGAAATCGGTCATATATCAAAAATTTTCTCGGGGGGCTTACAGCGCCTCCCCGCCCCGAACCCCGCAGCTGAATAGGCTCGCTTCGCTCGCCATCCTTCCCCATTCTGAATGCCTCCCCCCAAGAGGGACAGCTGGATCCGGCACTGTCATCTTCATTGGTCATCGCATCTCCTGCTCCTTTTTCTTACAGCCACACCCATCACACAATCATGTCTCATTTTAGTTCTGATACTTAACCACTCACTCATGTCTCCGTCTACTTAAATGTTTCATAAAAACTCACATCATTCAGAAATTTACCCTCTACACCATACATATGCAACGTCATCCACAATCCCTTACTGTTAAAATTATTCAAACACACCACCTTCCATAATCCCAGATCCGTGAATGAAAAATGACTGTATTGTCTTATAAAGATCACGGAGGAACAAAAACCGTCGAACACGGATATGCAGTTATGAAATTAATCAATGTTACTTTTCTCTTATACATGAAGATAATGTAGAATATAATTTCCAATTCATCCTTTACTTTGAAATTTTCCTAACAATCTTTGTGTACAGCATGGTGGTTCTTCTCATGCTGCCGGCCTGCATTTTATACCTATAATATACAGTACAAGCTTTCCGTAGCCTTTTTTGTAACTGACTATACCACTGACTGGTTTAACATCGTTCCATGTTAACACTCCATCCTAAGAAGCAGAAATAACATCAACAGTGTAAGGAATGTATAAGACAATCCCACATGGGTAGTATCTTACCTGCGGTCGACGGGTCTGCTCGGCCAGGAGGACCAAGGTTAAACAACAACAACAACAACAACAGCTACAACGCAGTCCTGAGGTGAATCATCAAACGTACTTGCCGTGGTACAAGAACAATTGCACTGTACAGACTGCACACGCCTGACATACGGTAGGCGGGCAGCTTCATGTTCAAGCCGAGACTAACAACACCAGAAGGACATCTGATCCACAGGAGTGGAGAGCATCTTGTCACTGGAGAAATAACCCCCCTTCACCCAACGCTTCACGCACAGGTATATTTAGGTGTGAAAGATTTTGGAGTGTAGGATTAGAAATCTACCTGGCTATTTATACCTAGACGCCTTAATCCCAGAAGAGATGGCAAAAAACAAATCAGCTCCATGACACCCTGATTTTGCGCTCACGCTGCTCTTTCCCCAGCTCACACCCTCTCACAGAAATGCACATGGATATTTGTGTATGTTTAGCTGTTACTGTGAGTGCGAGTCTGTTGTACATTCAGACTAACATCGATGAGGTGGAAACATGTGAGAACACATGAAAGGACAAACTACTGCACCGTCTTGAATACCCGCCTCCAAGTGAGTGACATTGATTCAGGAGGCCTGATTGATGCATTACCGATCCGACCACCAGTGGCTGCTTTAGTTCGTGTAGGTAATGATGTTCGCACGAGAGAGAGAGAGAGAGAGAGAGAGAGAGAGAGAGAGAGAGAGAGAGAGAGAGAGAGAGAGAGAGAGTATGAAAAAAGATATGAGGGGGAAGGAGGGTGGGTTGGAAGAAGGGAAAGGAAAGAAAGAGGATGTAAGCTAAGATGTGAGGGATAAGGGACCGTCAAGGAAGGTGTGGGCAGTAGAGGAAGATGGAAAGGAAGGACATGGGAAGGATATGTTATAAGGAAACAGGGTGTAAACGAGAGGGTGGGGTGGGGCGAGGCTGGATATATGTCATTAAAGAAAAACGGAAAACGATAATTACCTGGACGCACCTGCCCAAAAATCCCGACCACCAGCGTCCATCCCCCCCTCAAAAAAAAAAAAAAAAAAAGCAGCAGCAGGAACAGGAGGGGGTTTCAGGGCGTGGGGAAAAAGAACAGAGGAATCGCTATATAGTAATTAATCGCATGCAAGAATAACTTGCATAGCTACCCCCCTCCAACCCCTTCTCTTTTGATCTTTGAATAGGTGAGAGAGAGAGAGAGAGAGAGAGAGAGAGAGAGAATGTGCATGGATTTTTCAAGTGATTCTGAATTAAGAAAAAAAAAAAAAGTGGCCATTGTACTCCAGCCGTCCAAGAGTTAAAGTCTGGGAGATGAGCACAGGCATCACGTGGCATGACGGAATACTGAACACAGAGAAAGGAGAGGGTGAAGAAGAGAAGGCAAGGCAAAAGGGTGAGGGGAGAAGAGGTGAACACGGGCAAAAGATAGAGGGGAGGGGTAAGGAGGGAAAAAAACGAATAAAAATGGAAGAATGGAAGGGAGGTAGACAGATTAAGGAAGGATAAAGGGAGGGACAGAAGGTGAACAGTTTGTGAACGAAGGCGTGAGAAAGACAGAACACTGATAGGATGAAGAAGGGAGAAGTGGGAAAAAACCGAAAGATGAAAAGAAAAGGTGGAAGAGATGTGAGGGAAAGAAAAAAAAGGGACGATGAGAAAATGGGGGGATGGAGGAGGAAGAGAGAAAAATGAGGGGTAAGCTTTTCAAAGGTAGTACCGAGAAGTGAGGGAAAAAAGAGAGAAGAGAGAAAAGAAGAAAGAAAAGGAAAGAATGAGGGAGTACTGAGGGAAGTCAAGGAAAAGACGGGAAAGGAAGGAGGAAGAGGAGGGAAAGAAGACAAACAAAAGGGAGTTGAAAAAACAAAAGAATAACGATTGATTAAGGAAAGGAGGGAGAAAATAAAAAAAAAAGAGGAAAACAGGGAATGAAGAGGAATGATGGAAGGATGGCAGGCAAGGGAAAGGAGACGAGTGAGAGATAGGAGGATTTAAGGACAGGAGGTGAGTGACTAAAAGAGGCAGAAGAATGAAGGAAAGGAAGAGAAGAGTGAGAGAAGGGAGGAGGATAATGATGGAATGGAGGAGGAAAGAGAGGAAAAGGAGGAGGAAAGTGAGGGTAAGGAAAGCGAAAATCAGAGAAAGGAAGAGGAAAGAAGTACAAAGGAAAGCAAACAGCAACAGACCTGTTGGTCCTTTGGTGGATGTTTGCTATGGGAAAAGTTATAACTATCAAAACTCTTCTTTGTGTTACAAACAAGGAAAGAAAGGTAAAAAAAAAGAAGGCGGGAAATGATGGAAACCAGGATAAAAGTTAGAAAAATCAATGGGAAAGTGAGGGACAGGAGTAAAATAGCATGGAACTAGAGGAGGAAAGTGAGGGACAAAATGTAAGGGACGGAAAGGAAGGGAAAGAAGGAAGCCAGGATGAGAGTGAGGGAAGAAGGGAGAGTGAGGGAAAGGAAGAAAGTGAGTGAAAGGAGAGTGAGGGGAAAAAGGGATCATATTCTAAAATCTACCCTGCCTATCTGGGATGGAACAGACTAATACTCTAGTGGTTATTGTGGAAAATGTTGAGAATGTCCTTTGTTCTTCAGCAGACTACCCCAGACTGCTGCTGACTGTAGAAATAATAATGATAATATTAAGATAAATGGATAAAGCTAACCATCTTAGTATGATGACTCCCTAGATTTTAATTTATTCTGTTTACCTCTAGACGATTTAACTCAAAATGGATCTCTACACTAAATGAAAATTTTCCTTCACTACGAGGGGGAATTTCCTTTCTTATTCATGCCATTATCTGGCGACTGGCTTAAGCTTAGGAATTACCTCTTGTAGTTAAAAGCTAACCCTTTATATAAGGTGACGTTTATTTTCATTACTAACTTCAAAAGGTTTTTTGATAAGGAAGGACCTCCAATGTGGAGGTGTTATATATATAAAGGTTCGGTCAAGTTGTTCAGTACGAGAAGGATCAAATTAAATAAAGGAATCTGACGCTAACGAGGAGTTAATGATGAAGCCCACAGCCTGAAATTGCTGCTCGAATTAATAGTTATCATTAGTGACGTCTTTTGGCTCATATTCTTGCTGCCAACAATCAATCATATTTCAAATTTAAGACGGTCCTCTCATAGCCTACTGGAAGGGATGCGGACCTCCTCCATTAACCCCAACCCTTAGGGACGTCTCTCCTAAGCTGAATATTATATATTGTGTGGAGGTAACGAAACCGAAACAGTACAGACGTAGAGCGGGAGGATAGTGACTGACTGACTAACTGATTGACTGGATAGCTGACTGACTGACTGATTGAACGACCGATTAGTTGAATGAATGACTGATTGATTGGCTGACTCCAAAAAATAATAATAATAATAATGGCATGGGAAGATGGTGATGCATGACAGAAGAAGCATAGGAGGAGATGGAGAGAAAGTATGGGAATTATAGGGGAGGGGGAGAGAAAGGTGGGGAGGGAGGAGGAGGTGAGGGAGGGAAGGGAGAATGACTGGAAGAGAGAAAATGGGAGAAGAAACGGGGAGGGGGGAAAGGAGACAATACGATGAGAGAGGACACAATAGACAGTGCAGACGTGGGGAATGATTGATAAAAGAACCGACAGAACACAAGGAAACGTGGAAATAATGAACAATATTGGAAAAACAGTCATCTGAATTGGAGTGGGAAGAGATAATTATGGAGAGTAAAATACTGACGAGAGAGAGAGAGAGAGAGAGAGAGAGAGAGAGAGAGAGAGAGAGAGAGAGAGAGAGAGAGAGAGAGAGAGCGAGAGACAGACAGACAGACAGACAGACAGAGAGGGGTGGGAGGGGGGGGAAGAGGAAAAGAGGAGGTGGTAATTAAATCAATGAGAAAAAGGCAA
>NC_137033.1:49780161-49820161 GCF_032717465.1 Coenobita brevimanus | reverse complement strand
AGTGAGTGATGGGAGTGAGGCTCAATAAATCATGATAATAATACCATACACTCCACTATCACCTTCAGTTACTCCAGGTCTCTCTCTTGTTTTAGTATAGATTTCTTCCTCTCCTTTTATTCTTTCTCTCTCTCTCTCTCTCTCTCTCTCTCTCTCTCTCTCTCTCTCTCTCTCTCTCTCTCTCAGGACTCATTTTCGTCCTTTCCTCGCACCCACCTCCCATCTCTCACCCCACTCCCTCTTCTCCCCTTCCCCCCTCTCCCCTTCCCCTCTCTTCCCTTCCCCACTTGTTCCTTCTTAGTCTTCCTCCCGCCTCTTTCTTAAACCCAGCCATCCTCCTTTTCCCACTGTTCACCTTTCTTCAGTACTCCCTCATCCCTCTACCCTCGTCTACTCCGTTTTCCTTCTCTCACCCTCACACTCTATCTCAGTCCCTCTACTTTTTTTTCCCCCTTCTCTCTCAAACCCCACCTTCCTTTAACTGTTAATCATAATTTTCTCCCGTCTCAACCTTCCTTCATTTATGCCCCTCTCGTCTACCCTTTCCCCCTCCCTTATCCTTTCGGCCCTTATTCTTTTTGCTTCCCTCTCATACAGACTCCACCCCCCTTCATTTAACTATTATTTTCTCCTTCCCCTTCTCCTAAACTTCTTTCCTTCCAACATGCCCCTTGCTCTTCTCCCCAGTCTCTCCTGCTCCCATCGCAATGTTTCTCTCCGTTAGTGATCTGTGGCGGTAGAGAAAGGAGGGGGAGAGGGAGGTAAAATTAAGGAATAAGGGAAAGGACGAAAGAAATGAGAGGCCGTAGGAGGGAGGCAAAGAAAGTGTGAGACAGCGAGTGTGATGTATTGCATGTGGTTGGATGGGTGAGGAAGGGAGAGAAGGAGGGAGAGTTGGAGGGAAGGAGGGAATGGGAGAGCTGGAGAGAAATGGAGGAAGGAGGGCGGAGAATGGATGTTGAGCGGAGAAGGAAGGGGCCATGAAAAACGAGAAAGAATGAGAGAGGAACTAAAGAGTGGAAAATGAAGGAATGGAGAACCAGAGAGAGAGAGAGAGAGAGAGAGAGAGAGAGAGAGTCATTCATGATAAAGAGTAAGGTATACTTGTATATGGTTTTCTTGATAAATATTCTGTTGTTCAGTCCTTGTGGTTGTTTTCTCTGTAGGAGCTTGTGCGAATCCAGTGAGGTGATATTAAGTTTGGTTGGGCGAGACTATGGCATGTTTGAGCCTTGTGTGGCTAGGGGCTATATAAGATTATATACTGCTGTTATGTTATTACTGAAATTTTACCCTAGGTTTCTCATCAAATGTGTTGCTTTCTTGGCATTGTAAATTAGATAAATTCTTATTTGCTGTTGAACTGCATCTTAGAAAACAATCGTATTGTATATATTCTTGGATATATTGAGAAACAGAAAAGCCATATTTATGTTCAGACAAAGTATGGTAGTTTGTTTACTCTAACGTAACTCCTGCACATTAGTGTGCATAGAATGTGCCGTATCAGCGTGTAAATCTAACGTGTATGGAAGCTTTCATCCGGTGGACATACTAGTTACTGTACCCATGTTGTATGGTGGACCTGTGTTTCTTGATGAGAGTGGAGCTGTTGTCCCATCAGTATTGCGTGACTGAATCCTCGGGCATTCTTGATATATTGTGCTGCATGTTATATACCAGTAAAGTGCGCTTTGTGAGCATGTAACTAGTGAGCGAGAATTTTGTATGCATATCAGCTTTATTTCATCTAGGTGTAAACATTAAACATTTCTGGTGAGGTGGTTAAATAATAACTGAAGAATAATTGAGCTAAAATATTTTTTTCTCTCTCTTACATTTTCTCTGGATGTGCATATAGCGAGGCACTTTAGCATTTATCACACGTGCAGTGTTCAATTCTCTGCTCCCGACTTGCTGTGTCAACGAACTGCGTGATTGCTCTTGTTGATTTTATCCTTAAACTTAGCAAGACATGTTCATGTATAATTATGAGCATAATATCCAATATTTAATTGGTAGAATTCATGCAAGCATACATAGTGCTGCTAACAGGATATCTTTATTTATTCGATTTCATAGTGGAGAATGTCAGTTGAAGCTCTCAGTACATTTCCTTGGAAAGCTGGGATTCCAAGGGGTTTCTTTGGCCTCATGATTAAATATATAGTAAAAAACTAAATTCATTTAACCACCATCCACCGGGTTACGTGTATACACGTCACAATCAGACTTGGGGAGGGCTGCAGGGTGACGTGTATACACACAATTGTCTTCCCACCACCATTTGAACCAGCTGCCATTTCATCTCGCCACCAATGGGTAGGAAGGGAGTCCCTGCACTGCACACAAGCCAGAGTCAGTCTGTTGTGTGCCTTTGCCAGGTGTACAACGCTTCCTTCAGGTTCTTCTTCATCCAAAACCACCCTTGCTGCCTGTGGCCAGTTGCATCATCCACCCCTGCCAAGCTTCTTTCTAAGGATACTAAGAAAGGGCTAAATTTTTGTGCCATAGAGCATGCCTTGGAGGCCACTGTCTCTAGTTTATCTAGAAATGGAGACATTATCACGTTGAGAGAAAAGCCATAGTCGCTGCGCATGCACATGCATGAACACATCTGTTTTCCTGTGAAAAAATTAGTCCTTTTCATCACGTCAGTACTCTTTGACATGACGACCTACAGACCTGGGAAAATTGTCATTCGCAAGAAGAACAGTTGGTGAGTAATACAGTCTTTAATTAGTTTCTCTAGCTGCCAAAGTTTCCGAGATATTAAGGTTTGAAAACAGGTCATTTTCGGGAAAATGCCCATAGTGAGAGATGACCGAGCTATTTAAACACCCGGCGCCGAGGGGTTAATATATCTACTACCTGCTGAAGCATTCTTCTCTGTTTCACATAGAAAAGTCAATAGCCTCTGAAACCTATTACGGTGGCTGTGTCATGTCAGGCTGCTCATTTCTCAGATGAATGTGAAGATTGCTTCTCTCACTGCGCTCACTCGCTCGTAATAACTCTCACTGGATGTGATACTGGGCGGTAAATATGCAGATTGAGAGTTTAGACACTCAGGGTATTGATTCTTCTGCATATCATAGATGTGTGCAAAATTAATTCTGTTTCACTCACGATTAGTACCTACATGTCAAGACGCAGTGTATGAGAGCAATATGTGCATACATTCTAGTTCTTATTTATTATCTTATAGAACACTTTATTCAGACCATCACACCGTTGATACCACTGAGCCTACAATACCCATTTTCAAAAGACGTATTATTTTTGCCTCATCCCTCCTCCAACAACTTCCAAAGTCCACATGAATTTTGGAAACGTCATCAATGAAACAGTAAGACATCCTTATTGGTAATTTGTGTAACTGACCTCACTGTCTACTGACTTGTAAAACAGTGGGTGCTGTGCCATAAACCCGCCCAAACCCATTGTCATCCATCCCTCAGAATACCTCTCAACCCAACAGCCTGTTGCCTTACATCCATCCTACACCCCATTTACCCATCCATCTCCCATCCTCGATCCCCCAGACCACCAGCCTCCTCTCTGCTAGACAACCCCCACCACAAGTCTCTGTTTTATCTAACAACCTCCATCTCAAATTTGTCTAATCTAACAAATAATTCCCATCTCAACTCAGACATCAAAACAACCCTATCACAAATCAGTCTCAGTAAACAAACCCCATCTCCACTCTCAGGTATCAAACAACCCACATCTCAAATCTCTCTTATCTAGCAACCTCCATCTCAACTCCGTCTCATCTAACAACCCCCATCTCAGCTCTCTTTTAATCTTACAACCTCCCATCTCAACTCTACCTCATTTACCAACCCCAGTCTCAACTCTCTCATCTAACAATCCCCACCATGACAAATATGAAGTAAATAGTTGTGCACTACAGCACACTCTCTATCTATCTATTGCCAGACGCCTTAATCCCATAAAGGGTGGCCACAAACAAATCGTCTCCATGTCGCCCTGTCCCCCACCATTTCACTGCTCTGCTCCCAGCTCACACCCCCCTCTCTCATAAACCTCTCCACTCCATCCCTCCATCTCGTCTTTGGCCTCCCCTTCCCTCCCCCCCTCCATCTCACTCACATACACTCTCCTAGTCAGTCTCTCACTCTCCATCCTCTCCAAATGGCAACCCACCTCAATGTGTTTCTCCTAACGCTTCCTGTCACATCCACAGCACACGCAGATCGAAATTTAATCATACCTTGTTCTCACGACCTTAGATGGTTCTTTTCAAAATCGAATCCCTTCATCCTTGTGTAACATGAACTTTTCCACCAAGATTAGTCTAAATTGGATAAACACTTTTTCAGTTGACCTTGCCATGTGACTATGACCCTTGATTACTGTTCTCAGAAGCAGTAGGTCAGTCCCTTGGCTGACCCTCAACCCAGGTCACATAAGTATGATGTTAATTTTGTTCACCCAGAAGCTCATACGAGTCGAACTTCGACGTTGTCCTGCGACCTTGACCTTTGACTGACTGTTCCCAAGATCAACCTCTTTCGTCTTGCTTAGCCCTAAACCCTTAAAATAAATTTGGTCCAGATAGGATCAGAACTGTATAAATTGTTGCCTTATAATTTGGCCTGGTGTTGAAAAATATAATTATGAACAAAAAATAAAAATAAATAAGAGAACCCCTTGGACGACCGTTAACACTTTCACCAAGTTTGGCTGAGATTAGATTAAAATTGTTTGAGGGTACTATGCCTTTTTTCCCTAATTTCCTTTTACAGCTTATTTCAGGCAGCTGGCTGGCAGAAAAAGACGATGCTGCAGCATAACATACTTTCCGAAGAACTTCTTCGTGACCACCACCATACTGTAGTGTTCATCTGTTGTTACTGTTTAGCATTCACGATGGATAGATGGCGATTTGAGGCCAAGTTTGCATAAAAAGGAAACAGTGAATCACAATTCGGTCTGTTACCTACAACTTAAATGTTTCTTAATTGCCAAGTTAGTCCAATGGCAGAATAGAGTGTTTGAAATTACTTGTCTTGGCACGGAAAAATTATTCAAAAGCATCAACAGTGAACAATATGGCTGAAACGATGGCACATGATGCTTGAGATCAAAATATGTGATCTAGAGAGCTTTCTGGTCTTTCACGGAAAATATTGTCACGTATACATTCACTGTTGGATACCCGGTATACAACAAAATGGAGCACTGAGAGAGTGACAGCGTCAGCATCCCCACGAAGTGGTCTGAGGGCCGAATAAATGACTTTACCTGTGACCTTGATCCTTACTGATTGCTCTAAAAAACGACTTAGTTCACTCTTGTTTAACCATTTACCCATCCATCAAGCCTGGTCGAAAGCAGATCAGAATTGGTTGACCTTGTCTTATGACTCTAGCTTTTGACCTTTATCTGTGACCTTGACTTTTTATTGACTTTAAAATAGAAAACCTTTATCCTTGCCTCACCGTGAATCCCTCTATAAGATTCTGGTGTAGATCGAAGGAAAACTTTAAGTTAATCTTGCTATGTGTCCTTGACAATTGATCTATTCTTTTAAAAAACGGAACTTGAACCTCTTGTCTGATTCTTGATTCTTCCACCAAACTTGGTCCAAATCAGATAAAAACTATTGTAGTTATTTTTGTTCACACACACACACACACACACACACACACACACACACACACACACACACACACACACACACACACACACACACACACACACACACACACGTCGGAGTAAAACATAACATCTCATACCGGTTTGCGAGAGCACGGAAGTAAAAGCACGTGAAGTGAGGCTACGTCAACATTCAAAATACAGATCACTGACAGGGGAAGTGGCAGGGGTAGTAAGGGCGGCGTCCATCCATCAATCATGTATCTTCTCTTCAGGATTGTAGGGGTCCAAGACTAGGCTATTTTGTTCAGATATATATGATGACTGTAACCAGTCCCAAAAGCTGAGTAGCATTAAGTGATCAGTATAAACCAACTTTCACTTGGTTCTGAACATTTATCATGCTCATGTAGTTTGAGAACCTTAACCCACTTGATCACCAGGCATCCATAGGGAGGTGTCAAAATCAGCAAAATCATGGACAAGGACAGATACAGAGGATGGGGTGGGGAAAGGGGAAGAGAAGGATGTAGGGGCAGGGGTGGAAAGAGGGACATGGTTAGAACGAGGGTGCCAGGTGTGGATTGAGTTGTAGAGTGGCTAAGTGTGCAGGAAGGAGGTTAATATAAATGTATGAGACAGGGGTGAGAATGAAGGAGTGGTGAGGAGACAGGAAAGGAGGGTGAGTGGTGGGGGAAAAGAGAGGGGAAAAGGAAGAGATGAGGGAGAAAAATAGCAAGGGAAGAAGAGTAGTGAGGGAAAAGGACGGGGTGTCGGGAGGGGAAGGGGTGCGGGGCAAAGAGATGAGGCAGAGTACTGAGGGTAAGGAAGGGACGCCGAGCGAAGAGATAAGGCTGAATGCTGAGGGTAAGGATAGGGTACTGAGCGAAGAGCCAAACTGAGTGCTGAGGGTAAGGAAGGGACGCCGAGCGAAGAGATAAGGCTGAATGCTGAGGGTAAGGATGGGGTACTGAGCGAAGAAGCAAGACTGAGTGCTAAGGGTAAGGAAGGGATGCTGAGAGAAGAAATAAGACTGAGTGCTGAGGGTAAGGTAGGGATGCTGAACGAAGAGGTGGGGCTGAGTGCTGGGGGTAAAGGACGCTGAGAAGTGAGGAGTACAGACAGAAGCAAGGCGCAGTGGAAAGTGACAGGAAGATGGACGAGAATTGAGGAAATGTAGTGGGAAGTGATGGAAATGATTTGGTAATGGTGATTCAGATGCAATGAGGAATAAACATTATTGAAGACGCAGTTGTGTGTGTGTGTGTGTGTGTGTGTGTGTGTGTGTGTGTGTGTGTGTGTGTGTGTGTGTGTGTGTGTGTGTTTAACTGAGCAATGCCAAGCGTAAGGGATTAGAATGAAAGGAAATGTAGGTGAAAGGGTGATATGTGAATTATAGGACGTGAAGGAAGGGGGCAGGGACTGAGGAACAAGATGATAGGGAAAGGATGAGGAGAATGAAGGAAGCTGAAAAGGATGACGATTGAAAAGAGGAAAGTGAAAGGAAAGGAATAGGGTGGAGCGTGAGGGTGAAATGTGAAGGTTGATGGAGTGGGTGTAGTGTTTAGGTTGAAGTGTGAAGAGAAAAAGTGTGTGGCGTTAAGAAGGCACTAGGATGTGAAGACTGAGTGACGATATGTGAGGATTGATGTGAGACGTCAACCGAGAAAGGTGAGGCGTTAGGGTGGGAAGTAAGAGTCGAGGTGAGATTCGAGGGTGAAGAATGAGTTTTAAAAGTCAGGAAGAGAAGTAAAATGATGTGGAGGGTTACAAGGGGTTAGGTTTAAGGTATGAGCTTGAGTAGCGAAGGTGGTGAAAGGTGAGGGGCTTGCAAGAATGGGACAGACGCTAGGGTGAGACTTGAGGTCAAAACAGAGAGAAGGTGGCGGGGGAAGACTGAAGGGCGAAGAAAAGAATAGTTGAGGTGTAAGGGGAAAGATAACGAAGGATGAGAGTGAGGCGAGAGTGGTGAGAGTGAGATAAATGAACGATGAAGTGTATGAAACTGAGCTGAAATGAATAGAGAAGTTGTGGGAGAGCAATTGCAGGTTCGTACATAGGGTGTTCGGTGGAGAAAGTAGGGTGAGTGATAAGGAAAGGGGTGGAAAAAGGTCAGGTTGAGAAGGAGAACGGGCGAAATAGGAGGCTTTAAGTGTGCCGGGTGTGGACAGAAGGGTTAGGGATAAAAGAGAAAAAAGGGCAAAGAAAGAAGGCTGAGACTGTATGTCATGATTTAACTAGGGGGCTTGTATGGTACTGAGCGAGTGACAGCGTGCGGGATGACGAGTAAAGAGAGAAGATGAGTCTGTGGAATAAAGATTGAACATTGGAAAGCGAGCTGTGAGGTATGATGACTGATAGTGGTGAATGAGGATTGAATAGCGAGTGACGGGTGAGGAGTGGTGAAGGAAACATAAGGATAAGGGGGTGACTGGTGAGACGATAAGAGTGAGGAGCTAAGTAGCAGAGTGTGGAGGAACGAGGAAGAGAGGTGAATAGGAAACAGATGAGCGCTTGGTAGGAAGGGTGAAGGGTGATTATGGAGGCATGAGGCGTGAACATAGAGGCATGAAGAGGAGGGGAAAAATCAAAGGGTGAGAAGTATGTAACCAAAGGCGAAAGTTAAATAGCAAAAAGTTAGGGCTATAAGATTCTTCAAGAGGTAAACAGCAAAGGGTAAGGGGTGAAGTGGTGGGGCGATTGTGTGAGGGGTTGAGTTTCAGAGAGTGGAGATTGAGCAGTAAGAGGAATGGGGTGTAGAGAGAAGGGTGAAGCGGAAAGGGGAGATGTGAGAGTGTGCGATAAACAGGAAAGGGTGAAGGCAGACCACTGAGGAGTCAAAGGGGAAGGGTGAAAGGATAAGGGTAAAGGTATTAGGATGAGGAGTGGGGGGAGGGGATAAGGATGATGGCCTGAAAAAGGGTGGAGCAGCGAGGGTCAGAGGGGGTCGCGTTGAATATAAATGACGCCATTTCCTCGCGTAGTTTGCATATTGACGAGAAAAATCAATACAGAATTGCCAGCAGAAATTCACATGTATAAATATGTAAAAGAACGTATGATAAATGTCAAATCGAAAGCCAAGTAAAAATGTGCCCCTCAGGTATTGAAATGTTTGAAGCGCTGAGAAATAAAATGCAATGTGTGCTTCCTCAAAATACCAAGCCCCTGATCTGCTGAAAAAGTATTTCTCTTCTACTGAAAATATTTGAACCTCGGAAAAACATACGAAAGAGAATTTGGACATATATTCCCAAATCTGTATTGTCATAATAATTGAAATATGTGAAAGTGTGTGAATAAAGGTGTTCTCCTGAGCCATAGTAACTCATATCGTTTATATGAAACGTATGATTATATGGCAGATGTTTGAATGTCTGCAAATGTATGACTGTATGAATGAACGCGAATGTAAGAGAATGTACAGTATGCGTAGTTAGGAGTAGGAATGGGTCATTTTCCTACTTATTTAAACTAATGTATTAATCTAATGCAAAAAGTGGGTTACACACACACACACACACACACACACACACACACACACACACACACACACACACAATATACAGTATATATATATATATATATATATATATATATATATATATATATATATATATATATATATATATATATATATATATACAGTGGTAAAGTGTGCGTTTCGTACACTGAAGAACGAGGGTTCTGGCCCCGCCAGGGGCAAAAACTTTGGAAGCGTTCTTCTGGCCTCGTACTTCATTAGCGGACACAAGGGTCCCTGTGGTTGAACCAGTGTCGCATACTATAAACTATGCTTGCACCCAGTCGGCTTGCGAGGGCCTATTACACTTGGTTCACAGACTACACACACATCCAAAGCCATTCCAACACAACAATTACACTTACAAGCACTTCTCACCCTACATACAATCTCTGCTAGACAGCCTAAGCCACTTTGGTAGAGATACATTGGTTGTATAGTCCCCACTTCGGTTGAGATAGGCCGGTCCTGCAGTGGACACTCAAACAAATGATGAGATGAGAGAGAGATGATATATATATATATATATATATATATATATATATATATATATATATATATATATATATATATATATATATATATATACAGTATATGGATGGATGGATGTATACAGTACATTCGCTTCAGTAATATTTTTTCTTTTATGCGTCATGATATTTTCATTTTGAGGAGGTAAGATAATACGTATTAAACATATAAGACTTCATTTATATGTGCATGTGGGAGCAGTTTTTATATACACTTTGTGAAGTAACATTATAAAGTATATGAATATGAGATACTATCTACACTAAGAAATATACGTATAAATTTATAAGACTTCATTTACGTGTGCATGTGGGAACGGTTTTTATATACACTTTAATGAAGTAACATTATAATGTATATGAATATGAAATACTGTCTGCACTGAGAAATATACAGTCGTGACTAAAACGAAAACACAGACTGAAGTACAAGATAGATGCGGAACTATATTGATGCTTAACAAGAGTGAAGCACCTTATGTGTATCAGTCCTTACGAAACTACAGTGAAGCACCATGTGAGACAGTGCTAGGGATGAATACTGTGCCTTGCATGTGAAAATCCTTAGAAAGCTTAAAGTAGTTGACAATATAGAGCCTTGATGGAGTGAAGCATGTTGCGTGTTAAAAACCTCTAGGGAGTGATTGAGTGACGAGGATGCTCATGGAGATGTTCTCATAGTTTAACATAATGTAAAAAAGGAAATAGTGTTATATATGTCGGTCACCGATCAGAGTAGGATATAAATTCTACTTGGAGTAGGTGTGCGCAAAGATTTTGAACTCCGACAGTCATATTTTGGAACAGAACAATTAGTCAGTCATTGTTCTTTTTCATTTTACTCGCAGTGTGTTCCTTGCATATCTTTGCACTATATGAAGCATAGTGCTCATTAAATTTCCAAGGCTCTGGCCGTTTCCATTTTAAAGTACTGCGTGCTTTTTTCTCATCCCTTCAAACCAGGTGAGGCGGATGTTGTCATACCATACGAGGGACATTAATTTGGTATGCCTGTGATCAGTTCTTGTTTGTTATCAGATTCCACCAAAGTACTTAATGAATTTCTTTAAAACATCCTTGCAAAGGGTAAACCAGTATGAGTATCAGATTATAGTTAGATTATGGTTATCGCTTTCTTTGTCGCCTATATGCATTGTTGTATGTCTGTTGTCAAATGTCCTCATTATTATTGCAGGGCTTGTAATGAAACTTGGCATACAGATAGAGTTCATAATTTATTTATTTTTTAAAATAATGTTTTGTGGTAGGTGGGGGCGCTCACCATCCACTCACTCGATGTAGTGCTGCTCTCGGATGTCTGCTCTTTCCTCTCCTCCATCCTTCTTTCCTTCCATCCCCTTCTCTCTTTCTTTTCTTCATTCTTTCCTTGTCCTTCTGCCTACGGGTGACTTTAGACTCCCTCTTCTGTCTTTCTTTCCTTCATTCTTTTCTCTTCCTTCTGCCTGTGGGTGACTCTGCACTGAGTGACAAGCCAAATGGTTTCCTGTACACCAGGAAACCATTTACTACATAATTGAAATAACCATCCTCGTCAAATTTAGGTGCCTGGTGCATTAGTGGGTAATTACGGCGCCCCAGTCGGATAGAGCAGGTGAATGTTTAGAACCAAGGGGTGGTTGGGGTTTATTGCTCACGTAATGCCACTCAGGGATGAGTGAGGCTGGTCACTTTCATCTTAAAATTTAATGTCAGCACAAACTTGCCTAGCCCCGGGCTCCTACGCTTCTCATGAGGCAACGTAGGATTGGATAATGAATGAATGAATGACGATAAAAAAAAAATGCATTTGAGATGCCTGTCATTTCATGAAAGGCCCTTAGTCTATCATCAGACTTCCAGATGCCTGGATGGATTTGACTTAAGGTTGTGATGCAGACAGAGCTGGTTCAGCTGACCAGTCTTAGGAATCATCCAAACTCACTCATTGTATTGATACTCAACTCCAGGGGAGTCTGAATGACAAGTCGGATGCTTTCCTGTAAGCCAGTGAAATAATTTAATACGGTGGGTGGTAACATTATAACCAACCAATATTTGTTTCTGCCTGCGTGTCAACAAGTGGGTTGGCGGAGGGTTAGTGCCCACTCCCCGGAAAACAACTAACTAAAAAGACAAAACAAAATGCCTTGGATCCAGAACTGACCGACAGCTGACGACCAAGGACCTTACAAAAGGACTTCTTGCGAATTTCAACGTAGAATGAAAAGGGGTGCGAATGATGACATGAAAGAAGACACAGACTGTTCAGGTGCCCTGAGGATGCAAAAGTGGACATATATGGATTGATCGGAGACAAAACCGAGAGGGTGAGAGTGTGAGAGAGTGGGAGTATGGATTGGGTGTATGTGCAGGAATAGGTGAGAATGTAGGGAGTGCAAAGGGGGGTGTATGTATTGTTTTTATGCAAGAGATGGAAGGAGGAGATATAAGTGATTATGGATCAACTAATTCAAGGATTGTGAGGGTAAAACTGAAAGTAGGACTACAAGCATGGACGATTATGTGTATATGTACCTGTGGGAGACAGTGCGAGCAGAGTGAAAGAAGAGTTCTGGGTAAATGTGGAAGCATGCATGGAAAAATTTGATAGGAGTGAGAGAGTGTTTCTGACTGGAGATATGAATGGAAAAGTAGGGAATGTGAGGGTGGATGAAGTAGTTGGTGAGTGGGGTGTGCCTGCAGAAGTGGTTGAGAATGGTACTGCGCTAGTGGACATTTGTGTGGGGAGTGGGTTGGTGATAGCCAATACCCTCTTTTGGTACAAAATGATTCACAGGCATAAGTGGCTACTGATTAGAAGGGTGGATTGTGAGCTTAATAAACGGAAGGGAATGATTGATTACGTGTGGATGAGAGAATGATAAGGTATGTGAAGTATGCAAGAGCATAGAGGCTGGGGGAATGGGCATTCTGATCACCACCTGGCGGTGGTGAAAGTCAGAGTACAAATACGATGGATGAATAGAAGGAGAGAAGGGAAGAAGGAAGTGGACCATACAAGGAGGGTGGAAAGGTTGCAGGAGGATGAAAAAGAGCAGAATATGAGAGAAGTGGTGGAGCGATATAGTAATATGATTTGAGCAGATGAGGCAGGTGGAAGACGTGTGCAAAATATTCATGGAAGAAATCAGTGCAGCATGTGCGGTGATGTGTGGAGTGAAGAGAAGACAGAAGGGGATGCAAGGATCGGCGTGGTAGAATGAAGAGGTCAGGCAAACTGTGGCGCAAAAGAAGACCGCATAGAGTGAGTGAATTGGAAGCACAGGCATGGAAAAATTTAAGAGACAGGATAGTTATATATAGAGAGGAAGAGAGAGGTGAAAAGATTAGTAAGAGTAAGTAGAGAGTGGATGAGGAATTTAGAAGGTATTTAAGTGCAAAGTGAAGGGAGTGTAAGAAAATGTTCTGGAAGGAGGTGAAGTTTGTTCGACCAGGTGATAAAGAGGGGAGTGAAAAATAACAATGGTAGATTGATAGTGGAGAAGGGAGAAAAGTAAGCAGATGGAGAGACCGCTGTAAGGAACTGTTAAACACAGAGAATGAAAGTAATGCGAGTATAAGTGGCTGGGGAATGGCTGGGAGGAGGAGGGAGATAAGAATGGAGGAAGAAATCAGTAGGATGGAAGCAATGAAGAAAGTCAAAATGGGTAAAGCCCCAGGAATTGTTGGAGTGTGTGGTGAAATGCTGAATCACGGGGCAGCAATAGTAATAGAATGGATGTGGAAGATGTGCAGATTAGCCTGGGAGGAAGGTAGAGTCCTGGAGGATTGAAAGTCAGGTATAATTATTCTGCTGTACAAAGGAAAATGAGAAAAAGAAGTGTGTGGTAATCATAGGGGCATTTGCCTTCCTAGTGTAATAGGAAAAGTATATAGCAGGATACTTGCTGACAGAGTTTAGAAAATAACAGAGGAGTTAGCTGGAGAAGAAAAGGGAGGTTTCAGGAAGCGAAGAGGTTTTGTAGATCAGATATTCATCTCAAGGTACTTAGTGGAAAAGTTTCCATAGAAGAGAAAGTTGTCCATGGCCTTCATGGATTTGGATAATGCATATGACAGAGTGGATAGACAAGGAATGTGGAAAATATTAAGAATCTGTTTAGTAAATGGGAATCTGTTGAATGCCGTGAAGAGTATGTATGAGGACGCTAAGGCTGCAGTGTGTGTGGATGACAAACTGAGTGAATTTTTCTATCTGAACTTCGGATTGAAACAGGAACGTGTCATGTCTCCATGGTTCGATCCATATATAGATGGGGTTATAAAACAGATTGAGGGTAGGGCCGTAGATGTTGGAGCTGCCCTAATGAGAGAGGGCAGAATTTAGAAACTTCCTGTTCTGTTGCTCTCAGATGATTCTGTATTATTAAGTAAAGACGAAGCGGAAGTGCAAGGCTTGGTGAATGAGTTTGGGAGAGTACGTAAGAGACGGAATCTAAAGGTGAATATAGGGAAGAGTAGCCTAAAGTTCTGGTTTTCGAGAGAAATGAAGTCACTGAATGTACAATGAGGTTGGATGATAAGGAGATGGAAAATGTGAGTGCATTTAAATGATTGGGTGGTGCAATGAGTAATGATGAAAGATTAGATGATGGAAGTGGTTGAAGGGGTACAGCAGAGAAGAAAGGTCGCTGTTTCTTTGAAAACAACGATAAGAAATAGGGAAGTGAACGCAGAAGTAATAACGTTGCTGAATGATATTATTGTGGTACCATTCCTAACGGATGGAAGCGAAGCATGGACCTTATTGGAAGGAAACAAGTCAAGAATGAGAGCAGTGGGAATGAGTTATTTGAAAGGAGCATTTCGAGTTACGTGGAGAGAGAGAGAGAGAGAGAGAGAGAGAGAGAGAGAGAGACTCGCGAATGAGGAGGTGAAGTAGTGTTGTGGTGTGGATGTGGATGTGATAGAAAGTGTTAGGAGACTTACATTGAAGTGATTTGGCAATGTGGAGAGGATGGAGTGCGAGAGACTAACAAGTAGAGTGTGAGCGAGATGGAGGGGGGAAGGAGAGAGAGATAGACCGAGGATGAGATGGAAGGATGGAGTGGAGAGGTATATGAGAGGGGTGTGAGCTAGGGGGATGGGCAGCGAAATGGTCGGGGACAGAGTAACATGGAGGCGAATTACTTGCGGCCACCCTTACGGGATTAACCCCCGCTGCACTAATTCTTATCAACTCCATTATCTTCCTTGGATCATTTTTTCGGACTTTTTATTTTAATTTTAAGTTGAATTTCTTGTCATCAATCAGGTGTTTCTGAACTTGATCTTTTCATCACCCTCGTCTTTTTGTACTTTACGCCTCTTGGGTGTGTATGAATTAAGGCGGTGATAAGTCGCCAGCACCATGGGAGGTAGACGGGCGTGAATCCGCCATTGCTGGGTTACAAACGAGAACTGAATCACTAAATATGCGGTATTTGGCAACTGCGGTGTGGCAGGGTTTGGAAACGGCGCTGATGATGTATATAGAGGATGACTCAACATCCCCATGGAAACCACTGACGCTTCCTCGTGCTTGAAATTATGACGGCGAAACCCATTGCCTCATAAGCGGCGATCAGCACGGCCAGGGGTGGCCTGCATACTGCCTCATATGAGGCAATGAGCGCAACAGAGGATAAGGCGTCTGGCCATAGATAGGTAGATCCATAGAAACTGAGGATATACTTGGTCAGCTTTACATTTTGTGTTATATTACGTACCCCCTATACATTTGACTGTTTTCCTACCATCTCCTGCTGTACTGTCCTCCTCAGACACATTCGAATGCATATTACCCACCGACTCCCCCTCCCCCACTTCACTTCAGTCACCTCCTACTTGACACCTGAGCTGTCACCTGACGCTCACATACTTCTGCGTATGTCAGTCAACAACCAGACAGATATGGTGTGGTGCATATAAACACTAATGTCCACAGCCCCCCATTATGAATCATTAACTGATCCAACTTTATGACACCAAATTATTTTCTCTGCAGCCCAGGTCATTCACATCTTCCATTAAAACTGATCCACATCCGTTCAGGTCAGTTCTGCCTCCTTCCTCATTCCTGCTGACTCCTCCAACCAGACATGGGCATGGTTATGATTATTAATCAAAAAATCATAATCCATAGGAGTGATTATCTAATCATAATCTTTTCATAATCATTTTTTTTAATTGCTATGATCATAATCATAGTCTAATGAAAATCAAACACGAGCCATAATCAAATCATAATAAAGAGAATTAGTTGTAATAATCAGTGATTGAAATATGATTATTGTTATTATTTTTTCGTTATTTTCACGGAACACTGTTATATATTACATAAGTTTCTCCTTGGTACATCAGCCACTCACAGTCAAACATGTTCCAGCATGCTTGGTAGGCTACGTATCTATGCATGTCTCTCTCTTTTGAGGCTGGGTATGGCTGGCTGGAAGCCTTCCGCTACCTGTGCATCCCAGCTTCCTTAACTCCAGTCGAGAGACTTTTCTCAGTTGCAGGAAAAGTCTTTCAACCTGAGTGCTGCAGACTGACCGATGTCTGCTTTGAGGAGCTGATGTTTATCAAATGCAACAAACACATTGCTGAAAAGTGAAAACTTATGAAAAGTAATGTAAAGCTCACAGCAACCTTTTACATTTCCACATTTTGGTTACCTAATGACAGTTATTCAACAGTTTCATTTAGCTAGTTCTTAACTGCCCCTCCTTATTTTCTGGTAGTCGTGTAATGAACATATTAGAAAGTTTACCTGTCAGTGAGGAAGAATATAAATTTACTTTTAAGTTTGACGATCTGTACGTTTTTGGTTTACACAGGAAACCAGTATCATACTCTGACACTGCAAGCATTGTTTTTCTTCCACAAAATGAAGTATGACTTTATATATATGAATTTTATTTTTTAGTTAGTTCATTTAGGCTAGCTGTTTGATGTGTATCTGAATTTTGTATGTCAAATGTTTTTGACTGTAATTGTTGTTCTCATAATTAATTAAACCTTAGACCATTATTTCATTTTTTTTTTACCTGAGCTGATAAAACGTTTAACTTTTTAAGGGGAACAAATAGTTATGGAGGACTAGTACACTAACAATGAACTTATATCAGTCACAGCTAATGTGAATTTTAAGACTTGCATAAATGTAAAGTTCCGGCATTAATCATGATTATATTCAAAAACAAAATAATCAACAAATAAAGCTACCATCCTTAAAATCATAATCTAACCATAATCATTAAGATACAAAAACATCTAATCATAATTAAAAATGAGAAAAAGGTGATCATAATCAAATCATAATCAGAAAAACAAAACCAAATAATCCTAATCAAATCATAATCACTAAAAAATTCGAGACAATAATCATAATCAAATCATAAATTCCATAATCATGCCTATGTCTGCCTCCAACATCGGTAGCACAGCACATGTACTGGTTTGATTACATATTCTCCCTCCAACCCAGCTTGTCATCAAACACTTCCTTGGGAACCCTAATACAATACCGTGGCAGCTCTGGCAGCTCTGGCCGGAATACCAGTCCATCATGACGACAGCTCATTAATACTGATGACCACAAGCAGTATATTTAAGCTGCCGGTCTGTAGCTCCTCTTGTGAAGGAGGTAGTGTTACTCCACTCGACAGGATAAACACCACACAAATAAGCTACATTGAACCAAAGAACAAAAAGGCAACACTAAAGATAGCCCACATGAAGTTTGATTTATCACTTCATCAGTAGGCCTACAAACCAGGCAGATTGAACTGTGAGGTTTATTGTATTAATCTGAGAAGACCAGCCTGCGACGTACTCCCCTATTTCTTAAACTCAGTGAGGGATATATAATAAACTCCAAGCAGACAGCAAGGAAGAGCAGACAAAGTCGTTTTGCAGCTCTCATCTGTCTAAAACTAATGGTCACTTTATGCCCAATATGCCACCTTACACACATTCTCCATAAGACCATCTAGTACACACACACACACACACACACACACACACACACACACACACACACACACACACACACACACACACACACACACACACACACACACACACACACACACACACACACGGTCAATCTAAGTAGACTCACACATAATCCTTGCCATCCCCTTTGACATCAGACTCGCCCACATAATCCTCTGGGAAATCCTTATCCTCTGAGACATACCATTCATTACCAGAGATCCTCAGGAAACAGCCTGGGTGCTTCTGCTCTGTATAATGGGCCTTATCAGGGTAATAGGTAGTGGGGTGTGGTCTTGGTCCTAATAAGACACGGGACATCTTGTATGCAACACCTAATGACAGACCACAGCCACAAGAGGCAGAACTTCATTGCTTCGTAGAGGGGGGCAATTATCCTGTAGCTAGGCCATTCATGTGCAGGTAGGTTAATTTCTAGTTACCCGTCCCCGCCCTGGAGGGGCTCGACGACGGGTATTTTTTTTCACACAGTTTGTCTGTTTATTTGTCTGTCTGTCTGTCTGTCTGCTGTCTGTTGTTAACAACTTTACACAAAAACCTGTGGTGTGATTTTGACTAAAATTACAGGGATGATGAGCTCTGACCTTCAGATCACCTGATTAAATTTTGGGACAAGGTTTAGGCTGCAGGCCCCAAAAATGTAAAAAAAAAAAAAAAATATGTAGATGATCAAAATATTTTTTTCGCTATAACTCCTTTAAAATTCGTCATATCAACATGAAACCAAAACCTAAAGGCGCACTTTTCAATCTGCATCCTATAACATGCCTCACTACATCAGGGGGGGGGGTCACTTCCCAGTTAGCGGTAGGGGGGCGTCAGTGTCAGGTGGCTTGAGCCTAACGTTTCAAATGAGCATAAAATAGCCAATTTTCATCCGATTTACTCCAAATTTGGTATGTGACATATTGACTAGATATATTTTGTGTTTATACATCAGCACAAACATGACTGGCGGGGACGGGTTTGCTGTGCCTTGCCACTGCTTCTTGTTTAGTCTAAATTTCATAACCACACAATATCATCAAAACTTGTATAGTAATTAATCTCCACCTTTTACATAGGTGGAGACTGTTGTTTTTTGCTGGTGTTATCATTCCATCCTCAGAATCTCACGACGATTCCAGGAGAACCAGAGGTTGCAGAAGGAATCTGAAGGGTGCAGGTTATGTGCCTGGCATGGGCCATTGCTGATAGAAAAAAAAATCCAAATTCTTTTTGTGCAGTGGCAGAAAGAGTCATATCAGTATTATGCATGAACGAGATCTAGTGGTCATGTCTACTGGAGATATAAACAGGACCTGAGCAAGTAATTCGAAAATGAAACCTGGTGGACCAGTTCGTAAGAGTTTATTTCGTTTTATATAAAAAAAAAAAATCCACTTCTCCCCAGTGGGGTCGAGGTCATTGCAAGAAACAGTAGGTGCAAACTAGTCACTGTCCATAGGACAGCGTGTTTCGCTGGTATTTTAATTGTTTTTCTTGCCTCAGAGTTTCGCAACGATTCCAGGTGAACCGGAGACTGCGCTAGGAATCTGAAGGGCCCAGGTTATGTGTCCTGGCATGGGCTATTGGTGATATAAAAAATCCAAGTCTCTCCAAAGGGATCAAGGTCATTGTAAGAAACAGTAGGAAACACATGCATTCTTCGAAACCTTTGTCTCCCTTGTTGATGTTACAAAAGAAGTTACCTTACAGCCTTCAGATCTTATTTATATTATACGTACCTTACCATATGGCAAAGCTTACTGTGCCTACACGATGAGAATACGTTAACTAATTATTATAAACTCAGCACACAAGTGGTGAGTTATATTGTTCTTGTAAATATTATTATTGTTAATATTGTTATTATTATTATTATTGTTATTATTATTCATTCTTATGAAGTAGTACATTGCTCGTATTTGCTCGGTTTCAAAGCTACTGCCATTAAACTTCGCCATCTGAGCCCATCGGCTGGCAGCTTCGTATGACCCATTATCATCCAGTTCCCAGTACCGATAATGGTTTTCCGGCTACATCCAAAAAACAATAAAAATGGTTAGTTCGCGGATTCTCAGAAACTTCTGAAGATTCAAACTTGAAATTTTCGTGGGACATAGCCAAGGTCGGGGAGCAGGTCTGAAATGATCATAGGCCCCTTTGGGCAAGTAGTTTCTGAGATCGCCTAGGGGTCAATGGCAAGTAATTTTGGGTCACTGAGTGCAGAATTTAAAAACCGAGATAGAATAGAGCTACAGTCACCAAATTGGTACATTTGCAGAACTAGATAGATGTTTATGTACTGAGGTCACATGCACAAGACGGATGACTTTGTCATGTGGTGAGTTACTGAAATTGCCAATGACAATTTCCATTTTGTAGTTATTATTCTGGCCTTAAAGTCTCGCGATGATTCCAGGAGAACTGGAGAATGTGAAAGGAATCCAAAGGACCAGGTTATATGTCCTGGCATGAACCATTGGGGATAGAAAAAAAATCCAAATTTCCCCAGTGGGGTCAAGGTCACTAAGAAACAGGAGGTGGAGACTAGTGACTACCCATAGGACAGTTACAGAGTTTTAGTTAATAAATTGTTTTCTAATCAACTACCAGTTTTAGTTAAACTGTTACATTTGCACCAGGATTTTTAGTTAAACACCTCACACTCAGTAACCCCCCCCCCACTTGTCTTTAGTCATCAATTTTTCTTGGTTAGTTTCTGTTCATTATGTAACAACACGAAAAAATTTGGGCCATAATATGTTAAATATCAAGGTCACAGGTTCACAAGCTTTATATGCATCTGTCAACAGTACAACAGTTTTATAAATGCAGATTTGCCAGATGAACAAGGTGGGAATGTTTATGCATACTTGACTTCTGTTATATATTTTTTTTTGTTATAAATGTCTTTCTTGCAAGGTAGGGCAGTGGATGTGGGGGTGGCCCTAATGAATGAGGGTGAGATTTGGAAGCTTCCGGTGTTGCTGTTTGCTGATGATACAGTATTGTTGAGTGAAGATGAATGGGAGTTGCAAGGTTTGGTGAATGAATTTGGGACAGTGTGTAGAAGGAGGAAGCTGAAAGTTAATGTAAACAAAAGTAAAGTTATGGTGTTTGAGAGGAATGAAGTCACAGAGTGTGCAGTGAGGTTGGATGGTGAGGATATGGAGAATGTGAGTGCATTCAAGTACTTGGGTAGTGTGATGAGTAAGGATGGAACTTTGGCGGATGAAGTACGTGAAAAGGTACAGCAGGGAAGAAAGGTTGTAGGTACACTGAAAGCAATGATGAGAAATAGGGAGGTGAGTATGGAAGTTAAGAAGTCACTGCATGATGGTATTGTGATCCCTACCCTAACGTATGGAAGCGAGGCGTGGACCTTGCAAGAGGGGAATAAGTCAAGAGTGAGAGCAGTGGAAATGAGTTACTTGAGAGGGGCATGTGGAGTGACGTGGAGGGACAGGTTGACGAATGAAGAAATGAAGGAACGTTGTGGGGTAGATGTGGATGTGGTTGAAAAGATTAGGAGAAATACACTGAGGTGGTTTGGACATGTGGAGAGAATGGAGAATGAAAGACTGACTAAGAGGGTGTATGTAGGTGAGGTGGAGGGAGGGAGAGGGAGGGGTAGACCGAGGATGAGGTGGAGGGATGGAGTTGAGAGGTATATGAGGGAGGGGGGGGTGAGTTGGGGGGAGGGTAGTCGAATGGTGGGTGACAGAGTGACTTGGAGGCGTTTTGTCTGCGGCCACCCTTTGCGGGATTAGGGCGTCGGGCTATAGATAGATAGATAGATAGTCTTTCTTGATACAGTAACACCTACGTACTCGTATAATAACCTTTTCCCTGTGAACCCCTAACCGCTGGGCTAAAATCTGCTTGCGCATTACCTCAGTACGAAAAAATAAAGCAAAGTAGTTTTATTGTAACTTTACTATCTCAGGAACTACAGCAGTTAGGGAAATGAATTAAAGTCCATAGTATTCATTAACTCTTCTTGCGAATGAAAGTATCCCCAGGTCTCTAGGTCATTGCGATTGTGAGCAATGACGTGAGGAACAGGACTAATTTTCCCTATAAAAAAAAAAAAAAAAAAAAAAAAGGATGTGTTCATGCGTCTGCCCACAGCCCCGACTATGGCTTGGCTTTCAATGTGATAACTTCTCCATTACTAGATGAACTTGACATAGCGGTGTCTAAGGCATGCCCTTTGGTACTATCACTCAGTCCTTTCCTAGTATCCTTGGAAAGAGGCTTGGCAGGGGTGGATGAGGCAAACGTCCTCATGAGGCGGGAATGAAATTGGACAAGAAAGGTTAAGAAGAGATTGTCCTACACCTGGCAAACTCACAGAGACGGCTGAGGTATGGTTAGGGGGACTGGCGGGAGTCTCCCCCGAGCTTTTGGTGATGAGCCAAGGTGGCGGCCACGTCAATCTGTGCCGGGATAACAAGTTTGGTTCCTACCGACACCAGGCGTCGCCGTGCACCGAATTTTTGACAGTTCCAACCGACACCAGGCGTCTTGGGGTATCTGTTATTTTTGCATGGAAGTTGCAACATGCTCGATGCACTCCGGCTTTTGTAAGTATAAGAGCTTGCTTTGTTGAGATTCTCTAATATATGTATCTCAGAGGTATTATATATGAAAGTAGTATAGTCACCAGTATGAATATCGTTCCTCCCGACATATTTGGTGTGTCTGTCATTTACTTTGTATCGTTTGTTAGTCTTCTCCCCACGATTGTTTTAAATAGTGGTTATATTAAGGCATGTTATGTTAGGTATAAGATTAAATACACAGTGAAAAAATTAAAACAGTCACAGGCCGTTTATATGAGATGCAAATATAAGATAAAAAAATTAACCCTAACACACAGTTAAGATCCGTGTAATTGTGAGTATTGTGAGTATAAATAATACAACAATTCTTTGAACTAGTGTGTGTTGGTTAGATTAATTAGGGTGTGTGAAAGGCTTTGAGGTGAAGGAGAGGGTCATGGTTGTAGGGGATATGCATGCAAGGGTGTGAAATGAAACTGGTGAATGTGTATTTGTGGGGCATGAGGGTGTCTGCAATAAGAAAGGTGAACTTGTACGCTAGTGAATTGTAAGTGGGTTGGTGATTGGGACATATATAGTTTAATGTCTTCAACCCTTGGATATCTCTTTAAACATATTTCTACTATCTCCAAGCGATTTAATTCTGCACCGGGAAAATTTTTCGCTGGAGGGGTTTGCTGTAACTTTCATTAGTTTTTTCTTTATTTCATGTTCTCTCTCAGTGCAATACAATCGTCTGATGGTAACAAGAATAAAATAGAAAATATGTCCTCCATTCAGTCTGATGGCATATGCTGAGTCCTGCTGTCCCAGACGATTTTATTTAGTTCAGCAGAGGCTTGTCTTTTTGGAGGAGTTTAAGTACAGCCTTCAGCAACCTCTTCAATACCAGATGTTTCTCCTCAGCTGCTTGAAATCATCTGGCAGCAGCAGGAACACACTACCAAAAGACGAAATAGTATATATGGTGTTAAAAAAATGAATCCATTAATATATTGCCGTAGCTGACACCTTGGATTCCCTACATATGAAGCCCAGGATAGGAGTGTCTAGACTGCTCTATTGTTAAACATGTATATTCATATTCTGTATCATATAATTAATAACTCTCGTCTTCCATGCAACTTAAATTCTTGAGTTCAGGTCTGTTCTCTTAAGCAATTGAAGGTATTTCATTTACATCATCACTAATTACCTCACTTAACACACTCCTCAATACTTTGTTTTCCAGCTTTATCTCGCTCTTAGAAAATATACTTTTCATTCTTGTCAAATGCTCTCCATACTACTATTTTCTAGCACTACTTCCAATGCCCGCCTTGTCACTCTGTTATCCAGAATTACCGTACTTTCAGAGTCTCGGTGTCAGTTTACTATCCAAGGTTACGTCGTCCTCAAAAATGTCCTTTTCACTCATTTTCCTCATTCTGTGCACTTGTCCACACCACCTCAGTGTTTCCTGATTCACTCCACAGAACCGCACTCCATACCCTCTGCTCTGGCATCCATATGAAATCTCGTAATTTCTGCTGCTGACAATCCTCGTTAAATGTAAGGTTTGGGTTAAGTTAAAAAAATATCATGACCCTTTCCATTCATTATCGGAAAATGGATGGAAATGGCATATCAGTTTTGTAGCTAACAGTTGGCTTATGATAAGCATTGTGTGTGTGTGTGTGTGTGTGTGTGTGTGTGTGTGTGTGTGTGTGTGTGTGTGTGTGTGTGTGTGTGTGTGTGTGTGTGTGTGTGTGTGAGATAAAGTCTAGACCTTATAGCACAAAAATATCCCCATAAAAATGACTTACAACCAGGGCTATTGAGGAGTGGATGGATAGAGGTAATTGATGGACTGCGTGTTGGAGTATTGGCTAATATGCAGTTACGGTCAGTAATTCCTTTACACGTCTAGATTCTGAACTATTGAACCGAGATTCCAGAGTACTTCACCACTGCTGATTAGTTTAGCAAGATTTTATTAATCTTCAGTGGTTTAGAGACTGAATAGGAACTTTTGACCGCCAGTCCAGGATTCACGAACATATTTACTATCAGCTGCCTCATAATTCCATGATTTGTTTTTGCAGGAAGGGCAAGGAATGTAGAATCTTCCTTTAACTTGTATCTGTGGGCGCGGACAAAAATCTAAATTTCTAGAAAAATTTTTATGAGCTGTGTTGCTTTCGTAGAAAGGACAACGAAATGAGAGTGCAGAAATTTCCCTTCTGTCGTTCTCCCTGCAAATCAGAGTCTGAGCTACGAGAAGGAGTTGATCGTTAGATAGTTTGTGAAACCGAGCCCGTAACTGCACCTGGGGGCAGAAGGAAGAATATCTGACCATTTTTTATGCAAATAAATATGACAGTACACTGTAGATGGATAGTTGATGTTCAGAGGTATATGAGAGAAGGGAACGTGTGTTGAAGAAAGGGAAGCCTGATGGTGGCCAGGTTGACATGGAAGAGATTTGTTTGCGGTCACCTTGTCAGGGAATAAGGCATCTGGAAATGGATAAACGCTGTAATGTGTAAGGATTGTGGGGGGAAAAATGAGAGCTATGGATGAGAACAGTGTTACAGCAGAAAGTGAATATACTGTAGTAGTGAGTGAACAAGCAGGTGGGCTGTGTATGCAAATATAACCGTAAAGAATAAGGCACGAGTGGCCCAGGAACAAGCGTGTTGGGTTAAGGGGTAGGGCGCGAAAAGAATGGAAGGAGTTGAACATTACAAGATGATGACGTCCATTATACGGTGGTAAAGAATAGGAGTTGCTTGGGGATGTAAATGCTGTGAAGCTGTTGTGGGATATGTGGGGTGGTACGGCATTTACCAAGTCAGAGATAGGGAAGGAAAAAACGGGTGAGGTTAGCAGAAGTAGTTGAGTAAAAGGCGTGAGGGAGGGCGGAACAATTACACCCTGTGAAGGTGAGTGAAATATGAGGCACAGTGGAAGCACATTTCTCCTAACCTGAGAACTGCTGCTTTGGGAATTCCACTGTGTCCTTGGTCCCCCCTCCCCCTCCCCCTCAAAAAATTATGTTCCAAGTCTCTTATTATCGCCTGCCTTTAGAAGGCGGAGAGATAGTGTTTTTTCCTGCCTCTGTGTGTGTGTAATTAATTCACCAGATCGGTAAGGATCACTTGATGGTCGTGACCGTCAGCTTTTACCTTCCCGGAAGGGAGCTGAGAGCTCATATAAGCCGATCTAAGGGCAAGGCTGTGACTTTCACACATGCACACATCCATCCCCTTGCTCAAGGAGGACAGTAACCACCCACTTCTTGGGTGAAAGTTTTCGCAACCTGAGCGAGGCGCGAACTCACATCTACCAGATGGCAAGCGAGGACGTTACCACTGAGCCAGCGAGCGGTGTGTGTGTGTGTGTGTGTGTGTGTGTGTGTGTGTGTGTGTGTGTTCCCATTATATCTCATGAACGGCTTGAGCTGTCAATATGAAACCTTCAGGGTATCATGATATGGCCAAAATCTTGGACTAGTTCGAAAATGGGCACTTAGGGTCAAGGTCACCAAAATGGCTACTAAAGGTCAACTAGTTTTTACCGCCCGCCTTTAGCACCATTATATCTCATGCACGGCTTGAGCTATCAACATGAAACCTCCAGCGTGTCAAGCTGAAGGTTTCATGTCAAAATTTTTGGCTTGTCCACCAGCATATTCTGGTGGGCGATTAGCATTCGGCTTCCGACTGCTTTTCTTTAATTGGCTTTGTGGTCATACTGGCTTATAGAGAATGGGAATTACATTTGTCATTTTGTGGGTTGATGAATGCCTTAATTTGGGAGCTATGATTTTTTTTTTAGATTTTTGTTTTTGTTTTAATCAGACCATTTGTTGATAAGAAATGGCTGAAAAGGCCAGAAACGGATGAGTGCAGCTTCAGATACTTGCAGATGATCTGCTTCAGGTCTTGTGTCGTCTGTTTACACCTAAACAAAGAGAAGAAAATTTTTTTCCCTATCACAGTTCTCATGTTACCAAATTTAAATATTTGGAAGGAATTAGAAACGTCTCCAAGATACTCCTCATTACGAGACGTCAACCCTGTATCATCATCATCATCATCTCATCATCATATTTATTACTGTCATCATCATTTATAACTATCATTGTCATCATCATTTATTACTGTCAAAAGCAACAGCTCATCATCATCGATTATTACTATCATCATCATCATCATTTATTACTATCATCATCATTCAATACCATCATCATCATCGTCATCGCCATCCCATTTCTCACTAAAAAGCTGTTTTAGGAAAAAGTAAATACCGATACTCCATAAAGTTTATATTCAAAGCATTTTTGTTGCTGTGACATGGTGCCGAAACTTTGATTTAAGAAAAGACGCTAAAAGCCGAACTTATACAAGCGAATGGAGATTCATGGTGCTGGATATCGATGTGTGTGTGTGTGTGTGTGTGTGTGTGTGTGTGTGTGTGTGTGTGTGTGTGTGTGTGTGTGTGTGTGTGTGTGAGCTGTAAATATTCGCGCAGTTAAGACATAGTTGTAGAGTGTTCGTGAAGAAAGTGACAGCTTTTTTTACTTTTTTTAACCCTGTCGCTACCGTGACAGACAATTTATCGAGCTTAGGAGAGACTGTACCTAGTGATATGGTTAATGAGGCCATAACTATTGTCTGTCTCTACCAGTTCAGCGAGTCTATATTAAACTGCATGAAATCGTTACGACAGCAGGAAGAAAGTGAAGCAAAACATCCTCTACGAAGATGGGCTCAGTGCCTGTATTATCCACCATATCAGAGCAGCAATGGATGGAGTGGGAGGAGAGGAGAAAGCATGATAAGTAAGTACTGTGGAGGTGTTAGGGCATGACGGAGTATTGTGGTGGGTGGAGAGGCATGAAAAGGTATTGTGGTGGGTAGTGGGGCATCAAGGTATAGTGGTGGGTGATGAGACATGACGAGGGAATCATGGTCTGTGAAGATGGTTGTTGTATGTTGGTCATTACGGTTTGTCAAAGATGACAGAAAATATAGATATGGTGAAATGAAAGAAGTGGGCATAATGGCATGAGGTGGTGGAAGATGGTCAGGCATTGTGTTTAAATGTTAAGTACGGTGTTGATGGTGGGTGGGTGTAACATCTGAGTATCTGGTAACATCTATTTTTAGTTCTGTTTTTGCCATCTCCAGACGATCTTATCCATCATTGAACTTTCAGACTGGAGATTTTAACAATTTATCGCCCCCATAAGTATCTTCACAGCTACAGGCCCTCGCAAGGTTAAGTAAAATCGTCTGGAGATTATAGAAATGAAACAGAAAAATTGGTCATTGGATTGAGGGGTGTATGTTGTCGATTCCTCTTAAAAGCTTGTTGTAGACGGAAGAAAGGACGAAATCAGTATGCGTGTGTGTGAAGCGGGGGGGGGGGGGGAAGAAAGAAAAGTGTCGGGATGGGCTTAGATAGCGTGGGGTAGGGGGGTGGAAAATGTGTGTGAGCGGGGATAGAGCACCATGTGAAGATGGACGTTGTGGATTGGCCGGTATGGGCAATGACTGATGAATGATGACTGAAGTAAAAGGTTTCTCCAAGACCATCATCAGCAACCTGGTGACATGTAGAGGTGCATGGTATGTAGGAGAACTGCTGGGCCTTGATAGCAGGCTGTGAAGCCTATGCCCAGAGTCGGACACAAAAAAAAAAAAGTAACCTCGTGCTGCTTTCATATACCTGACGTCTGAACTCCCTCTCAGTTCAGCGACTCACAGTGCACCCTATTTTATTCTTATCTCCAGACGATTTTTTTTTTCCAGCTGAAGAACCATACGTATCAGTGATGGGGTTTATTAAAGCTGTATATAAGCCCTCCCGAAGGAAAGGCTTACTTTAAGCTGAACAAAATCGCCTGTAGATATCAGGAATGGAAATAAGTCACCGAATGCAAAGGGCTAAGAAGCAGCCAAAAACGTCATCTTTTGTCTGAGGGTTAACTGAGTTTTTTCTTCGCCCTATTACTACTAGACTTTCCTTGGCTGAATGTCAAGGGCTTGGCGGTAGTAAAGATACATCGTCGTGATGAGGGTGTTAAATGTGAAATGTTGCGCGCGCGCGCACGCACGCACGCACGCACACGCACACACGCACACACACACACACACACACACACACACACACACACACACACACACACACACACACACACACACACACACACAGGAAGAAGGACTGTCAACTGTAAATATTTTGTGCAGTGTTTGTGGTAAGTGGGTACATAAGAGATGTAATGATATGAAAGGTAGACTGCGAGATATTATTGATTTTGTGTGTGCGATGTGTTCCAGTGAGCCTTTTGAGCTGTGGAAGAGTTTTGTTATTTGGGGGACATGTTATATGCTGGAGGCGGGGCTGGAGCTAGCTCTGTGGCTAGGCTTAGGAATGGTTGGAAGAATTCCAGGAAGCTGTTGCCTCTCCTGACATTGAGAGGGCTTTCCCTCGGTGCCAAGGGATCTTTGTATGCAGCATATGTTAGGAGTGTAATGCTGTATGGTAGTGAGACTTGGGCAGGAAAGGAAGAGGATATTCGTAGGCTCAAATGGACAAAATTGACAATGATAATATGGATATGTATTGCATCCTTAAATGCAAGGTGTGGGGGGACTAAGATTACGATTGTACAGTTGAAAGAAGGATGGGACTGGAGTGTATTGGTTCTGGGATGAGGAGGGATAGATTGAGATGGTCTGGGCATATAGAAAAGATGGAGGATGACAGTTGATTGCGAAAGGTGAGAAATGTGAATGTCAGGGTAGGGTTGCGACAGGCAGACCGAAAAAGACTTGGGACGAGGTCACAGAGTTTGATCTCAGGGATAAGGGACTGAAGAGGAAGGCTGCCAGTGATCGAGCAGCATGGAGAGCTATCATTTGGTGACCAAGACCGACGCATGCAAGTTTTTTGGAGCCGTTATAAACGGTACATAATACAATATATAATCTGTAGGTCAGTAGAAACTAGAGTAACTTCTTCCTGCACTGGAATATAAAGATTTTTTGTTCCAGAGTTCTGGTGGGATTCCCAAGTGCCAGAGACTTTTTGTTTGCTTTAAAGCATTCAGAATATTTTTTTTTCTTATCACCAGAGAATTCATTCAGTGCAAGAGAGACTTTTCGAGGTTTAGAGATTAGATGTATCATTCACTAACCCCTTTGTGGCAAAAGGTCTCTCTTGAAGCACAAGGAAACAAGAGCATTCAGAGAGCGTATACCTTAACCACGACATCACCATTCCCCTTTTTGACATCAGCGTTTGACCTTCTTCACATAAACTTTATCGCCTGTTCCGTTGATGGTTCATAGTCATTATCCGATACGTAGTGGAGTTCATCCGTTAGTTTTCCGTAATGTTGCGAACACACAGACAGACAAGCGAATCGAGCTAACACCATAAACAAACAGACTTCACTCCAAAAAAAAAAAAACAGAGTCCAAAACACACCCCAGCGGAGGTAAAAAAAAAAAAAAAAAACGAGTTATGACCGTCGGCTGCCACTAGAGACCCCTACTGGCCTGGCTGGTCGCATTTTAATGATGTTTCCTTGTTATGTAAATAGGATTTGTTGTTTTTTTGGCTGTGGTTTTAGTGATAAGAGAGAGAGAGAGAGAGAGAGAGAGAGAGAGAGAGAGAGAGAGAGAGAGAGAGGCCAAGGTGGTGGTTACAGAGAGAAAAAGAAGTTGGGAAGTGATGTCAGTGGAAGTAGCCAGAAGGGAAGAGAGAGTGCTGGGGAAGTGGTTGGGGCAGGAGTGGGCATGGTGGTTGATGTGTAAAAAAATAAACGGGAAGAAGGTGGGGTGTATATGTGGGGTGCATGTTGTTGGGTAACGAGAGGGGGGAAGGGGAAGAAAGAGGGTGTGGGTAAGATGTTGGCGGGAGGGAGTGTTTAAACAGAGGAAAAATATAAGACAAAATAAAGAAATAAGGCAGGAGAAATGATGGTGAGACTAAAGAAAAACTACAGAGCCGGAAGTGAGAGAATAAAGTAACAGAATCCAAAATAAATGCACAGGGAAGAATGGCAGGGCCATACAAAATGAAGGGTTCTGGACAAGTTATGAGAAGGCTTAGGATGAAGGAGAGGCGGGAGCGGAGGAAGGGAAGGAGAGAAGAAGGGAGTGGAGGAAAGGAAGGAGTGGAAGCAGTGGAGGGAGTGGTTAAAGTTGGTGCATAAAACTGGGGAAATAAAGGGAGGATAAAATTGGATGAGGGCAAGCTGTGAGGGGAGACATAGGGAACAGCTTCTACACCTGTAATTACTTCTGTTTTATGTTTCAGCTGCATTTGTCGTGCTGGTTAGTCCTGTATCCAAATTTTATTAACCTTTCTACAAATGGAAAAGGGTAATAGAAAGGAGGGGAGGAAGGGCAAACGGAAAGTAATGGAAAGGGGTTTGGAGCTGAGAAAAGAGAAGGAAAGGGATAAGAGCATCAAAAAGTGCAGAGGGAAGCTGAATCTGGAGAGGATGAGTGGATAAAAGATCGTAAACAGAGGAAGGGAACGGAATAAATAATCGAAGGGGAGGGGAGGAGAGAAACTGAAAAGTGAGGAGAGGCAAAGAGTAGGCTAAAGAGAAAAGCAAGAGGCAAACCAGCATCAAGTGAGAAGGAGAGAGGAGACAGGAGGAATGGGAGAGGAGGATACACTTTAAAATAGAGGAACAGATGAAAACAGAATAGAGGACAGAAAGGGGAAAGAGAAGTGCTGAGGAAAATGATATACAAGAAAAGCTCTGGGGGGAATCGGGTAAGAGAGAGATATTAGTAAGGGTGGATAATGGAGATAAAAAAGAGTGGGAAAAACGTTGAGGGGAGGGGGATGTAGAAAAAAAATTGAGAGAGAGAGAGAGAGAGAGAAGTGGGCATAAACAAAAGAAGAGAAGGGAGAAGGGTGAGAGGGAAAGGAATACTGTGTAGGCATTAGTACGTTATGACAATACGTTATAATTATAGACATTAATTTATAGGTCTTGACATGAGTAACACTTACACAATAAGTCATGTCTGATGTACAAGGAAAGTCGAACACATATTCTAGGTCAAGAATGTCGATGTATCACAAACTCTGTAAGCCAGACAGTACAGGTATTTCATGAGCAGGCAGTATAACCAACCTGAGCCAGTTATCTGACGTCATGGAAAACTACCTGTGGCAAGGTACCAGACAAAGTCACACCTATGTACTGGTCGGTATATATGGGCTGGGAAATTGGAGAGGTGAGCAGAGAAGGAGAGAAAGGGTTGGAGAGAGCCCGAGAGAACGATCGGAGGTAGAGTAGGAGAGGGTAGTTAGGAGGTTCGCCGTCACGCTACGTTACGTTATGTTGTCGAGCACATCTTATAACTTTGCACAATAAAACTCCGTAACCCAAGAAGTGACTCTATCACCTCACGATAAAAGAATACACGGAGAGGGAATGTGAGATAGAGATAGATAGATAGATAGATAGAGAGAGAGAGAGAGAGAGAGAGAGAGAGAGAGACAGACAGACAGACAGACAGTCAGACAGACAGAGAAAAATATTCACTCTACTCGATGACGCACCATTTTACTAGCAGCGGCCCACACACTCCACTGGTGACAAAGGGGCACCCATTAATCTACAATACACCTACAATCCCTCCCCATCTAATTAAATCCCTTGGCTACGTATATCGATATTGGTGGCAAGCGGTAAACGAAGCTCAAAAAAACAAAAAACAAAAAAACAAAAACACGGTAAATGAAGAAAGATGGTAGTGGTAAAAGACGACACGTACAGCACAGTAACAACGATAATCTACGTCTATCGACAACGGGAGGAGGAAAATGGGGTATGTAGAAACAGTAGTAGGGAGAGGAGAGGGAGGAATTTGTAACAATGAGGGCGAGAGTTAACGAAGAGAGAAGAGAGCAATAAAAAGAGAATGGCCTCTCTCTCCCATTATAATGCCATCCCTTCATTTTGGTGACGCAACTAATTTGTTAATGATACTAACGCCCGAGGAGTCTTCCCAACTCGTGAAGGACTTAGTAGTGGAGAGCTTAATAAGGGCTATAAGTAATTCTTGGAAATCTAAAATTCTCTCCTAAGCTGATTATGAGCGACAGGAGAATGCAAGAATAAAATATGAAACAAGTCCTTTGGCGAACGGTTGAAGGGAGTCATTTCTTAGCGACGTGCTAAAGAGACCTTCCACAATATAATTTGTTCTCTGATTTTTTTTTTTTTTCTTATTCGTATCACCTCTAGGCAATTATACTGACCGTTGAAAAGATCTCGTACTGAAGGAAGTAAGGCGGTTCAATACCACTTATAGGTCGATTCCAGTTACTGCCATCCACTTTCTCTACTTACTGCCACCCGTTTTCCACCCTCCTTTCCCACTTACTGCTCTCCCATTTTTCACCGTCCCCACCACTTACTGCCTCCCGTTCAGACTTCATTTTGAACTTCCCGGAGTCATTTCCGTTTTAGTTGTTGGAAAGTCTTCATCCCCGGCTGGTCCTTGAGATTTTGATCAGCACTTACCCGCTGCACTTACGGCGGTGGCCTCATCTGCCGCTAGGCTTCCGGCACATTATCCTAACGAACGATGCATATCCACTTTGCACTTTATGAGGATCCATTTTCCCCCTCATCAAACACCGTAAGATCGATGTGCTCACACACACACACACACACACACACACACACACACACACACACACACACACACACACACACACACACACACACACACACACACACACAGACTCGCGCGCGCGCTCAGGCAGGCAGGCAGACAAGAGACAGACAGACAATAGACGGACGGACGGACAAACAAACACAGTGCTGTCCCTCATCGTGGGACTACGGGTATTCATGGTGAGGGTGGTAGAGATGGAGGGGAGGGGGTGTTGTTGGAGTGGTGGGGATAAACACTCACGACAGTATTTGCAGCCACTTCACTACGATAGTCTTTTTTTTAAGCTTATTTTTGTTGCCGACAGACAATTTACGTATTTCATCTTTTAAAGGGTCCGTTGTAGCAGAGAAGTTACTTGTGATGGTTAGCCACTCCTAAGGTGAATATTATCATCTGGAGGTGACGGTAAAACAGTGTATAAATGCGTCATGATATTGAAGTACGGATAGATAGAACTGAGTATGCAAGCCCCAGTTCTTGCCTCACCCCGGGATGGCCACACTGCACATCATACAGACTTTCCCTACCACGGCTTTCCAATGTACTCCTCCCAGGATTTTATTCTAACGAGTTTGAGCTGCCGCAGTGGGAGCTTCTTCCTGAGTATTTGGTTTTTGAATCTTACACCGCAATTTTCTTTCGTACCGAATATTTATAATTTTAACATCGACATGATGCAGTTCTTTACCATTCGCCTCCCTCTTGAAACTAACGGCATAACCCCTTGTTAGAGAACACTGTTGCAGTGCACAACACTTTGCAACTGGATAACGTTCCCGCCGTCAGCCACTAGCGTTTGGGTGGGATCAAAAGCTCGACATTTCGGTAGATAACTTGCGCTGTAACGCGAAAGACGGCAGTATTCACAAACTACTTCCGGTCAGGGACAAAAGTTCCCTTAATATTTTACCTTTTCTCCTTCTCACTTCTATATGTAGCCTAATCTAATATACTATAGCACTAGCCGTGTGTGTGTGTGTGTGTGTGTGTGTGTGTGTGTGTGTGTGTGTGTAATTTGGGCAGCCGAAACTACACATTCATATCGCACCAAAATTGGCACAAAAATTGCAAAAAATTCGCTGATGTGAAAAAACTTGGTCCCATCACGATTGAAAACTTTTACTATATTTAATGAGCGATCACATTTAGACCTAAAAACTCCGCCCTCGGCGTCCGGCATATGATCTCCGTAGAATTTTTTGCCCACAGCTACAGCAGCGCGAGAGCCCTCCGCAGGAGCAAGTGCGAGGGGTCCGAAGGGTCCACGAACACCTGTATTTGATGCATTTCTGTATCCATTATGTATCTGTTATTTTGATAAGCCTGGGAAAAAATCGATGGCTATGTCCAAAGTGTGAAGTAGACATAGTGGAATACGTCATCTAACTGCGGAGAGATTGTTAACATGGTATATTAATTGTTATGGGAGAGGTGCCACTGAGCCTCCCAAAACCACGAGGGTATGAACCACTGTTTCCATTAATCCACTGAAATTTGAACTACAGCTGGCGGGCGGCAAGCTGGGAAAGAATACCCTGTGAATATGAGTGCTGAAGGTAGACTGGTAGAAGAGACATTGGTATGATATTTACCACATCAGAGGACAAAAAGGTGGATTGAGTGGAGAAGAGTGGGCGGGATGGTGATGGGAAATACGGGTGGGGGGGGTGGAGAATATCTGCTGTGAAAAATAGTTATTGAAGGAAGACCGGTATGGTGCTAATTAAAACATGGGTTGAGGAATAGTGGGTGGGGTGGGCAGCAGGAGTTGGTGGGATGGGTTAAGATGGCAGTGGGGGTGGAACAGGAAGGAACACTACATCTTTTGAAGCTTGGTGATGTATGAAGTTTGACGTTGGAGATGGGGAGGAGTAAACTACAGATTTTTCTTCATAGTTTGATGTAGGGGATAGAAAATGTGTGGGGAGGGCAGGAGAAAGTGGGGGAGATGGACAGCGGTGACGGTAGGTAGTCAGGTAACGTAAGGGTAACACACCCTGTGAAGACGGGGATCTGTAGAGTTGTCGTATTAGGCATGCCAATCATTTAATAATAATAATGATAATAATAATCCATCCATCCATCCATCATCCAATCCTACGTTGCCCCATGAGGAGCGTAGGAGCCCGGGGCTACGCAGTTGGTCTTGACATTTAAGATGAGAGTGACCAACCTCACTCATCCCTGAGTGGCATTACGTGAGCAAAAAAAAACCCAATCACCCCTTGGATATAAACCTTCACTAGTTCAATCCGATTGGAGCACAATAATTACCCACTAAACCACCAGGCGCCAAAATTTGGTTGCATGGTTACCACCCACCGTAGTAAATAGTTTCCTGGTGTACAGGAAACCATTTGGCTTGTCACTTGGTGTAGAGTCACCCATAGGCAGAAGAAAGAGGAAAGGATGAAGGAATGAAAGACAGAAGAGGGAGTGTAAAGTCACCCGTAGGCAGAAGGACGAGGAAAGAATGAAGGAAAGAAAGACAGAAGATGGAAGGAAAGAAGGATGGAGGAGAGGACTGGGCAGACACCTGAGAGCAACACTACATTGAGTGAGTGGATGGTGAGCGCCCCCACCTACCACAATGATAATAATAATAATAATAATAATAATAATAATAATAAAAATAATAATAATAATAATAATAATAATAACAACAACAATAATAATAATAATAATAATAATAATAATAATAATAATAATAATAACAACAACAACAACAACAACACAGAGACAGAACAACACCCACGCCACCCACAACTGTAAAATGTTACATATTGATTTTGTGTGAAATATAAACATCAGCTTCATACTGTACGAGTGAATGATTTATTTGTTCATATAGTGTGCGTGTGATGGACTACTCCAGTTAGTTATAGCGGGGCTTTTAATCAGAAAGCTATTAATACTTTGTTGTATAAATGCATGGGTGGCTCTTACCCCATCAGGAAATTGAACCTCGGCCGAAAATGAGGCCCGCACACGCACCCCCTCCCCCCCACACACAAACACATTTTTAAATAATAATGCGGTAGATGTTCTGTGATTGAAGCGGTGCGGAGAAATGTCAGAAATGTTCATAGCAGAGTTTGAAAATCGAAAGTGTGATACAGTAATAAAACATTGCCACTCTCACTGGGGTTCCCTCACGATACAAATATCGTGAAGTGCTAATTTATTCTGTTTAAATAATCCTTTTGGGGGAAGTCGAGTCATTTTTAAGTTATTGTTCGGAAGAACGTGAGGTCGACCCCAGGCTGGGGGAGGGAACAGTTTGGGATTTGAATTTTATTGAAAAACAGGCTTAACTGATCTCTCACAAGAGCCACCGACGCCAAAAGGCAATCCCGCTAATACCACCACACCAGGCCTGAATCATGACATACCAAGCACATACTTGGTATTCATATGGGTATTAGCGCCCAAGTGGTAAAATGAAACTGTGTATGGCCATCTGTTGCGCGCAGGACCGCTGAGATTTGGAAACGGACTGTGTAATCGATGTCCAGAGTGGAAGCGATGAAAAAAATAAACAAATAAAACAAGTCTAAAACCACCATTTGAGTCGCCATACCTCACTCAAGGGGTGGGGTTGCATTTCAGACTCGACTGCAAATATTGGTATTTGTTTATGAGAAATCAGATTTGGCTGCGCTGCGTGTTCATTTTAACCCGTTTTGTGACATCTTTTATGGTGTGTACTTGATACGACAGACGATTTCGCTCAGCCTAAAAATCCCATGTAGTCAAGTTTAATCTCTTGAAGCCGATTTCATGGTATTTTTCCATTGATCATTCAGGACAGTATAATTCAGGTAAGTAAAGGCCTCTCGTATTATTCGGCCAGTGAAGGCTGTATCTAATCACCAATTTGGAAGTCTGTCCTAATGTTTATTATAATCGTATGACACAAGCAGATATGTAAATCGAACAAAATAGTTCGGCATCGAAAAGGTTAAGTGTATCATAGTTTCAGCTTTGGCTACAGTGGGTCTGTAAATGTAGGGGATTGTTGTGTGCATGTGCAGATGTGCTGTAATGAACCCCAAAGCAAGAATCCCATGTTCAGCATATGCTTCACTTTGGTTGAAACACTACTGATGGTGGCAACTGGTTAATTACCTTAGGAGGCAGATCTGCCCGTGTGCAGGAATCCAGAACTGGAAGATTAGTTTGGTCTGTCTTATGTAATGGTTATTGGCTGTATGATTTAGGAATAATGATGCACACACACACACACACACACACACACACACACACACACACACACACACACACACACACACACACACACACACACACCATTAATCTGTGTTGTGTATTTGGAAGTGATTGTAACGTTCATATTTCCGAATTCTGGTGGTAGTTATCACAAAGTTAAATCACAGACACCTGGTGCTGTAATAGCAGAGTTCTCGAGTTGGGGTGACGACCTTACCCTACGTGCAACAATTTGAATCCTGTGGTAGCGTCTATATATATATATATATATATATATATATATATATATATATATATATATATATATATATATATATATATATATATATATATATATATATTTCCATTAGAATGCTACAGTAACATAGTTAGGTTCTATGTTCTTAAATGTCGTGGAAAGCGTTGGCCTAGTCAAGCAACCTCGTCCTGAACGAGGTAAATCTACCTGTGACAGACTCGTTTACGAACAACGGCCCAAGGTGGGGATTATCTCATTCTCTATAGACAAAGTTTCGTTAGCGTAGGCTAGTGTTTGGTGTTTCCATTTAAGGAGCACTTTCTTCCCCCTGCTTGGCAGCAATTATCAGTTATAAATGGAGCAAGTGTTCATAAAGGCACCGATAAAACCTGGCAGCACACCACACTGCCTGGCTCATGGTGTGGTAGTGGCGGTCTTAAGGCCGTATTCTTGTCTCCTGAGCAGCATTCGTACAACCTCTTTTTTCAAGATGCATTATGCATATTACTCCTTACAGGTTGTTTGTCTTCTTAATATTGCAAGTCTTCAGTTTCCTGGCTGTTTCTTGTCGTTAGAGATTCACTGGTACTGTAATTCTAACCTTAGCAGGCTTTGTACTACCTCTTCCTTTAAGATTTATTGTACATATTACTCCTTGATACTCTCTTTTAGGTTATTTATGTCTTCTTAAAAATGCGAGTCCTGAGTTTCCTGCTCATTTCTTGTTCGAGATTCGCTGATAATTGAATGGAAGAGAAGGTTAGATTTATGCCTATCGACTGCACAAACACTCAGTATTTAGCAAGTCCCAGGCCTCACTTAGAAAATGACTACAGCAGTCGAATTTTGTGTCATGTAGTTCAAAGTTGCATGTTGTTCAGTTTGTGCTGTGGTTGTGATTACCTCGGTACTGGTACTTCCTTCTACCACACTCAGTTATCAAGAGTGTCGGTACGATGCAGTAAGGACAGCCATCACCGCCACACACATCCTTGAGTTATGTTAGGCTAGTGCGTGGATTTGTGTGGACGATGTCACTAGTAGCACTGTCAGAACCATTTAAGATCCGCCGACACCTTGGAATAGTGGGGAATACCAAGGTGGAGAAGAAGGATAGTGTTGATAATGAGAAACAAGACTGATGCTACTGTCCCTCACCTGTCATCCTCCACCCCGGCCTCTACCCCATTAGATCAAATGATCGTCTTCAAGATAGAAATACTGTGTGTGTGTGTGTGTGTGTGTGTGTGTGTGTGTGTGTGTGTGTGTGTGTGTGTGTGTGTGTGTGTGTGTGTGTGTGTGTGTTATAATGGTTTCTCAGAAAGCTGAAGTATAAAGATGGGCTCTTACGGTAACGGGTTTACCACTCACTGAACAGTATTATTGGCATCATAAGCCGCTAACTTGCAGCGAACACCCAACAGAACAATCAACCAGACCTACAAGTTCCTTGACGGTGTACATGTACAGTATATCTATCCATCTATTGCCTGGCCGTGTATCCAGAGGGTTGACCGCGACAAATGAACCTCGAGACATTTCTGTCATTGCTCAGTAACAACACCTCTTCCCACGACACACCACCATCCCTTACATACGCAAACACGCACTCTCTCTCTCTCTTCTCGTGTTCTTGGTCATATCCTTCCAAGCACCAGGTGTGTTTAGTCTGCGAAAACACACCTACGAAACAAGTATCAAGACAACTACGTTCCGTGAAGTTGGACTTAAGCGATGTTTCGCCATATATTTCGGTGCGTGTGGTAATTCTGAGTAACTTGAAATTGAAGTTTATGTCAGGTTTTTACTTTAACCCTGTCAGTGAGGTGACATAATCTTACAGTAAGTGAGCCTTGCTATTTCCAGATGGTTTTATTAATCTCGGGGAGACATCTCAAAACAAAGGGGTTCATGGAGCTTGTTTCTCTGTTCTCCCGTACCAGACTTCTCTCATAAGCTGAATAAGATCATTTGGTGGTCAAGTACCCGTACCAGCAATAAAATATAAAAGGCATTATCGTAGTTCAGAGGATAAGAAGTGACAGCACTTGATTGCTGACAACTACTCGGACGTACACATGCACATTGTGTGTGTGTGTGTGTGTGTGTGTGTGTGTGTGTGTGTGTGTGTGTGTGTGTGTGTGTGTGTGACAAATCGTATATCAACACTGGTATTATATTATTAGAAAATTAATCATTACAGGAGGTGAGAGATCCCTCTCTCACCCTCCTCCCCGTCTGGTTGTACAATTATACAGACATGTGAACTCCCCCTTCTCTCGCCTGGTGTAATTCCAGTTATTAGATTTGCCGTTTTGGGTGCGTGAATGCTCATACCATTTTTTCTTTCTGTCAGGTCACCAGATGTTGTGGTGTGCATGGTTCATAGTTCAGTAGCATTATCAGCGAGAGTTAAAGTCTCGTAACTAGTGTCGTAACTTTATATATTTAACGGTGATTCTATTCCATGGGTATTACAAGGCTGCATAATTAGAACGAGCCTCAGTTGCAACAAATATACCCCGGAATGAGTGTAAGGAACTATATCAGTACACCTTGGTGAATTAAAATTGTATTATTTAACC
>NC_137033.1:49760161-49775161 GCF_032717465.1 Coenobita brevimanus | reverse complement strand
GATCCTCTCTATTCCATCACCAATAGATCCTCTCTATACCACCATCACCATCAGGTCCTCTCTATACCACCACCACCATCAGATCCTCTCTATACCACCACCATTATTTCCTCTTCTCACCACCTTCATCCTACCCTCTCTACTACCACCATCTTACTCTCTCCACCACCACCACCACCATCACCATCAGACCCTCTCTTTACCACCACCAAAATCATCAGACTCTCTCCACCACCACCATTAGATCCTCTGCATCGTTATCAGAACATCTCTTCACCACCACCACCATCATACAATATACTCTCCACCACCACCATCAGACCCTCTTTCCACCACCATCACCATTACCACCATCACCATCACCACCACCACCAGGGCCTCTCTCCACCACCACCAAAACTTCTCTTCACCATCACCACCACCACTGTTACCCTCTTCCAATACTATAACACCATCGCCATTCCCAACACTGTCACAGTCTCACTTCCTTTGAACCACGCCACCACTACACCAAGTATCGCTGTCTAACTTTTCCACCACAGTTACCACAGCAACCTTCACAAATACCACCTGAAATCACCGTGTCACTCTCCACCACCATCACCACCACCAACCCCTCATCCTCTCCAGTACCACCATCATCCGATTCACCAGCACTCCCATCCCTTACTATTGCTTCCTCCCCACCACATTATACCGTGTCCTCGCCTCATTTCATATCGGTTATGATGTCTGGATTTGCCTGTGCTGCATTACAGAGTCTGGCTGCGGTTAGTGTTGCAATCTGTCACTATAACTGTAGATCAGCGTTTCTTAACCTGGGGTGCTAGCACCCCAAGGGGTGCTGAAGTCAATTTCAGGAGGTGCTGGAAAATGCAACATATATTGGTTTTGCTTAGTATTGGCATTGTTGATATTTTATTCCTGAAGAATGTATAAAACAAATTGTCACTGAGTACTTCATTTTACTTTACTTTATCCTTGTATTAGTGTAGTAACTGTAGCGGTGTAGCAACTGTAGTCTCAGTAACCAGATGTAAGGGGGTGCTGGATTGTGCGGCCTTACTGCAGGGGGTGCTGAGGTCGGAAAAGGTTAAGAAATGCTGCTCTAGATCGTTTTTGCGGGTGTGTGGAGCCGCCTTTCGTCCTGCTACTTTATACTTACCCACCATAATTTACCGCAGGTTTTTGTCGTTTTGCAGCGTATTTCCTGTAGCGTGGGACAGAATAAGACAATACTACGGCCTTGCAGCCTTTCCGTATCATTTTTTTTCGTGGCTGGTACCATAATTTAGTGAGTCTTCTTGCGGCTTTGCGTTTGAAGATGAAGACATTAACTTTCTGCCATGTTACAATGGGCAGAGCATTATACTAGAATTGGCAAGCTTCATGGGCGTAGATCCTGGGGGTTGGAGGATCCTGTATAATTGTCTCTCCTACGATTTACGTAACGCAGAAAAAAAATGCATAATTAAACCTAGAATTACCCTCAAAGCCCTTAAAATTTGCCCATCAATAAAGCATTTAGTTCAGAACAGCAAAACTGAAACTGTAACAAATATTTTCACATCAGATGTAAATTGATTCGATGTAGCGATCTAAGCTTTGTAAACTAACGTCATTGTAATGCTGCAGTGGTGCTAACTAGATGTGCTTATTAGTTACGGATTGTGGTATTTTTCTTGTCCTGGTGCTACCCAATATGACCTTTTGTCAGTTCTAATGAACTTCATACGAGTATACAAGCGCCCGTATAAGCCCACTTGTAGCTGGGTTTTATCAAGATTGTCGGAAGGTGTGGGTAAAAGGTCCACTGTGTTTTAACGTCTTTGTTGTGGACAAGTTTGATACAGACAACGCCCGCCGGGAGCCCTACTTCTCAACTGCCTGAAAGACGACACGCTCCTCTCCTCTACCTTCCCCAGACAACCAGGTCAGCAAAACCATGGTGACGCCACATAGGTCAACGATGTCAGCATGCATTCCATCACCTTCGCCACTTATGGCTACACACAATGTTACATACATTAACATACACTAACATTTATATAAGAACGAGCAAAGCGAAAAAATAATATAATGCCTAGTTTATAACAAATCATCTGTAACATACTTCCGTCGGCGGTGCCCCCACCTCTCTCTCTCTCTCTCTCTCTCTCTCTCTCTCTCTCCATTTAAGCACCCTATTGTCTTGTGCTACCTCCACCCCAGTAATCAGAATGAACCAGCACCAGTGGCAAGGGTGCAGGAAGGAAGTCACAGTAACGTTGTAGTGCTGACGGGCTGTGTGTATAAAGAGAGGGTATTAACTTCCCTCAGTTTATATTTGAAGGTATGTGTAGACGGTTTGCCACACAGACAGTTTTCCTCTCACCACACCGACAGTGAAGTTATCAAAAATATACGAGGTCTTAGGAATATCGTAGCACTGACGGTGTGTGTGTGTGTGTGTGTGTGTGTGTGTGTGTGTGTGTGTGTGTGTGTGTGGACAGGTTGCTGACTTTTTCAATAGGGCTCTTTTTCTTTTTTATGTTCCGGTCTCACTTCCTGCCACGCTGACACAGTTGACAAAAACACACAGGTTGACAGTGATATACCGACTGGATATGTGCAGAGGCTGTTGTGGGGGAAATTGCATTGATGTTACGTGTTTAGTAAATGTGGTTTATATATTACCTTGGTTTCCTCTGTTGCCCACAATTGATAACAGAGCTAGTCTGTCTTCTGTAATGGATTCATATCTAAGATACCATCCCAGATACAGTGTTCATCTGCTTAGTATTGGTAGTTATAGAAAGTATAAAAAAAAACTTTCTGTAAGATGCTTGGTGCAGGCGTAATGGCACAGTAAATAAAGAGAGAGAGAGAGAGAGAGAGAGAGAGAGAGAGAGCAAAGGAACAAGGTGGAGGCGGAGCACATAAAACCCACAGGACCCGGGGACGCCAGTGGAATGGATCTTGTCTTTTATCCCATTGTGCCTGTTTCTTCTAGGATCCCACGGTAGTTCACATCAAAGTGGACTGAGAGGTGCCCAGACTGTCAGTGGGTTGTTTATACACAGAAGCAGTATCAATAGCCCTTCCGCCCAGACATATCTCTGTATTTCATATATTTTATTTATGTACTGCCACAGCTTTATTAAGCACAGGTAAAACATTTCCGGGGTGTTGGGGTTAGAGTGCCACAAGACTGAAAATATCCTCTCGCATAGGACAACATTTTGTTCTCTCAGATGAAGTTCTCTTTGACCCATGACCAATATATTCGAGCTTATCCTTAATGTCGTTAGTAGATACCAACATTTTAACACTTAGAGGTATAGGACATGATTTCGATAAATAGAGTCCAGTAAGACGACAGAGTGGTTCATACACATACATACATACACATGTAGGCTGAAGTGACCACAGATATTACATGCCCGATTAATTACCTGATCTTGTAGTATCGTTTTATTGCTACTGTTATTATTATTATTATTAGTAGTAGTAGTAGTAGTAGTAGTAGTAATAGTAGTAGTAGTAGTAAGTAGCAGTAGTAGCAGTACTGTTTTTTATAACCACGGTCGTGAAGCAAAAGAAGTAGTATGTTTTACTCGACGCATGTACACGTGTCTGAACAGAGTAACTCAAAGTTTTGATCTGATTATAACCAGACTTGATTTATGGGTTGAAGGTCAGCCATTGGGTTGACCTATTGAATTTGAGAACAATAGGTCAGAGGTCACGGTTACAGGGCTAGGTCAGAGATTCACCAAGCAGTGTCAGTTCTGCTTTCATCCAGTTTACAACAAACTTAATGGAAAGGTTGTGGGTAAGACAAGAATGAAGGGATTCGATTTCCAGGGTAAGTCAAAGATCAAGATCACAGGACAAAGATACAGGTAAGGTTTGGTCATTGCATCTTTATGAACAAAATAACGAATACAATTTTGATCTGATTTGGGCCCTACATGGTGGAAGGACTGAGGATCAGGCAAGGGATTAACCTATACTTTTTCAAAACAATAGGGTAATGGTGAAGGTCACACTGCAAGATCAACTTAAACATCTTTTTATCCGATTTAGACGAACTTTGTGAAGGTTCAGAATAAGACAAGGATAAAGGAATTCGATGTTGAAAACCATTATTCAGTGTCGAGGTCACAGGAAAAGGTCAAACGTCAAGGTAAAAGGGCGAGGACAGCTCAGACCGTTTTGATTTGATTTGCACCAAACCTGATGAAATTCTTAAGGTCAGGCAAGAGTGGAATGATTCGATTTTAGAACAAGCCGGTTGAAGATCAGGGTCACAGGGTAAAGTCAAATATCCGGCCCTTAGACGAATTGGTGGCCGCGGGTATTACGATATCTTGAGTGCTTGTTGTTGTTTTGTTTTGTTATTATTATTGTAATTATTATTTTTTTTATTATTATTTTATTATAATACACTTGTTTACAAATCTGGGCACACGCTAAGTAGTCCATCATTGAAATCCAGTCGTGCTCTTTCGTGCCAGCAGATGGTGGGAATTCCTACATATCATAGCTTGGGCATTAATACCGAACCAGCTGTCTCATTCACGACTTGTGTGGTGATGTTGTCGGGGATGTTTTTTGAAAGGTGTTCAACCCCATCATTATAACGTTGCATGATTATGTTCTGTCTATAACCATAAGATTTTATTGAACTCAGATGAGAGTGTTAGAACTGAAAGGGTTAAAACATAGCCTTCATTAACTCATTCATCACAAGTGGGGCTCTCCTAACCGGAACACAGTTGTGTGACGGTAGCAGGAATAACCTAAAGGGGACGTAGTGGCACTCAAAATTCATATTATCCAGATTTTCCCTATCACAGTTAAGACTGACCCCACCAAGATCTAACAATTAGTAGCTCACTCTGCAATCCACTGAACCATCGTTTGAAGGCAGCAAGAATTAAACAGAGACGTCATCGTAGTGAGGATAGTTCCCAGTTTCTGTGAACCTTATGCCTGCTCATTAAATTTCCTACTTAGTTCCATCATTACAGTGATTATTTGTCTAGATTAATTCTTGCAACTTTCTGACAGCTGTATTGAACTTGGGAGACATTTATGTCCGCATTGTGGGTGTCATAACAGGCTTGGTGGCACCTCATCCACGGGTGTGTATTTTGTCTGTCACTTCGTAACTTTCTTATACTATTAATAGCTCTTGACGCTGTGGCGAAGGACTACAGTATTTCTCTCTTCCCACTTTTTTTTTTTTTTAACACGGTGCCATTCATGTATTTCTTCACCAATTCGTTTCAGACTTGGTATTATTGTTCTTTGTGGAAATATCTCCTGACAGTTTTTTCTTTCTTTGCTCCTCCTCCTCCTCCACACTTTTCTTCTTCTTCTTCTTCTTCTTCTTCTTTTTCTTCGTCTTTTTCTTCTTCTCCTTTTTCTCTTTTCATCATCACCATCATCATCTTTTTGTTTTTCTTTTCTTTTTTTCACTTCCTTCTTCTTCTTCTTCTTCTCTTTCATCGATCTTCCTCGTTCGTCTGCCCTCTTCCTCTTTCTTATATTCTCTCCTTCTTCATTCTTCTTTCTTGTTCTGTTTTCTTCACTTTTAGCCACGCAAACGTATTTTGGAAGCCTGTTCTTGTACGTTCATTAATCGTCATGGCAGTTTGCACATGATTGCACCTACGTATGTCCGTGCACTGTAGCTGTGTGGAGACCATCCTGCATTCCCTTATGAATGTTGACAGTCTTTGATTTATGTCGTATTGATGCTGACATAGTTTGTACAAGTAATACAGAAGAGCAGTGGTTTGCCAACTTTTCTTTTCTCGGGCTCCCACGACAAATTACTATGTCCTCCGTAGCCCCCACTTAGCCTACTACATATATAGAGCAGTGAGCAGCGGATCATGGCGCGAATGAGCAAATTGAATACGAAATTCTAGCAACTCAGGCAATCATAACTTAAGATGCGATGCATACACTTAAATCACCACTCAAAAAAGGTATTTGTAATATGGGCCTGTAGGGTAAGGTCTGAATTATATTTTTGTTACCTGTTGGAAATCAGTGGTTGTGTCTCAGTATTAGCACCACAGTGGCCATCGTGGACTTTAAACTCCTTACACTGCTTTTTTATTTATTGCTCAGCAAATAATAATAATAATAATAATAAGTGGATGGAAATTTCAGAACTCGAGTAGGGAGTATATTAATTTATTTATTTATTTTATTTATTTATTTTCTGATGACAAAGTAGCCACCATTTCGCAACCGAAACCCGGTCAAGATCCTCTCCCAGTGTGTCCTTAGCATATGAATTGCTTCAGAACAACAGTAATTATACTGTGTTACCTCCGGCTATGCTCTTTACGAGAAGGTTAAGAAAGAAAAAGGACTTTGCGGAATTTTTCCCTCAGGAAAATTATTCGGAGTTTCTGTGACTCAGAAACTTAAGTTTATCCCCATTGCCGCCGAGAAATACACTATGGCACCGGGGCTGAGTGGACCAGGATGTTGAAGTGCAGTATGGAAAATAAGTCACTGAGAAACATGCGTTACAAAACCTCCAGAGGCACTTACAATACGACCTTCAGTACATAACGTCGCCATCCAACTGCATCACACGGCTGGAAGCGCCCGTCAGGATGAGCATTTCAAATAAGAACATTATGTATATTATAATTAATATTACTGGTAGGGAAGGTATTACAAAAACTGCAATTTTTTAGGTGTTGTGGGTATCCTCACCTCGAGTCTTTTCTTGCATACTATTTTTATTTTACCCCACCATCATCGGAATGACAGTATGTTATTTCCCCCTCCATGAGAGAGAGAGAGAGAGAGAGAGAGAGAGAGAGAGAGAGAGAGGACATAATATAGGAGCATGGCCGCTCCGTGACCGATGTCATTATATCATGGCCGGGAAAAATACAGTAATATTACCACTCGCTGAAAATGTCTCTGCCTGCCATACTCCTACCCTGCGCCATCTGTCACCCTCTCCCCTATTCTGATTCGATTTTTTCCTGTTATTCCCCCCATTCTTTTCCTTTTCCTCCTCCTCTTCCCTCTGCTCTTTCTCCTCGCCGTCCTCCTCCTTTTCCGCTTTCTTTACTTCCTTTTAAATTTCTTTTTACTCATTTTTCGGCTTTTTAATCTTCCGTCTGAAATTCCTTCTCTCCCCTCCTCCTCATCCTCCCTGGAAGCTTCTTACAAATCCTGTGTGTGTGTGTGTGTGTGTGTGAACTCCATAAACGAAGTACGTAACCTCTTCGATATAGTGAATTTTTTTTTTTAGGTCATTCATGCCACTTCTGACGAATTTGTTCAGCATAGGAGAGCTACCTATCAATGAAGGCGTCAATGAAGGCTGTGTTTGGCCTCTCCAATTCTAAAAGTCTCCCCTAAGCTGAATAACACCACCAGGAAGCTGAGAAAGTATTGACAGTCGAGTTGAAGGGTTGAAAACAATGTGTAAGAATGATGTACCGTAAACTAAACAAGGCAGCGGTGAATTTTTGCAAGATGTGAAAATAGCAGCCCAATCCCGCGCGTGCATCATGTATGGCGATGATGATGGCGTACAGAAAGACACACCAGTTTCTTCCCAGAGTTTGACAAACACATTACGGAAAAATCGAATCATCTGAAACATACACAAGCGGGTATAGTGTTTTCAGTATATTACACCAGTTGTGAATTTTCCTCAGAAGGAACCGGGAAGGTATTTTTGTTTGTACCTCAATGAATCAACATTTTCTCTTATAATTACAGGTTTCTGCTCACCCTCTACTTTTGTCCCTGGCCGAAAACAAATTGTAACCGTTGTACAAACAGAAGGGTACTGTGTTGGTGGTGGTTCGAAGGTTTTCTAGATTTCACGAGGAACAGCGTCATCGTAAAGTGTTCCTCTTGCTGTTTACCAAAGCCTCTAACTGCATCCCAGACACCGGATAACAAGTCATATTCGTGTGAAACCTTGGCTACGACTTCCCTCTAGCCAGGGGTGGGGGCAGAAGGTGGGCACATACCATACCTCACGAGTGTACTGAACCTCAGTGTATTCGCCTTCCATGTCATAACTTAGGGCAGCAGGCATGATGCACGGGCCAGTTTTGCGTATTATTTCCATTTTTATCACGTGTCTTTTGTACTTTCATATTTTTGCTGCCTCGAACACACAAAGATCATGTATTCAGGCTGATACCGACGATTGTTGAGCCTAGGGAGGTCTTTGCGGCAAATGACTTAAAACATTCTCGCGATTAACCATTTCGCAGCTAATTTATGCAGGCCCACAGTTGATGATTTTGTTCAGCTGAGGAGAAGCGTACAGTAGTAGCCAAGCAGTCACAATAAAAAAAAAAAAAAATCATAACGACAGACCCTTCTTTCAAAATGCAGTGTATATGAACTACTAACAAATAACTGAGTTTTATCATGTTCGTTTCGCGATATGAGTGTGCCTTGGTGTTGTTCGTTCCCTAACGCTTCGTATCGATGACATGTACAGTCTCTGACACACACAACATAACCATTACAAGAAGTTGTGCCAAGGCACTGCAAACCCGTCCCTGGCAGTCATTTTAGTGCTGACATATAAACACAGCAGGATGTCTAGTCAAAGATATCACATATCAGATTTTGAGGAAATCTGGTGAAAATTGATGATTTTATGCCCATTTGAAATTTTAAGCCCGACCCATCTGACACCGACCCCACTACCGCCAACGAGGGGGTGACCCCCTGATGCAATGAGGCATGTTATGTGATGCAGATTTGGAAGATGCACCGTTAGCTTTTGGTTTCGTGTCGATATGACGAATTTGAAAAGAGTTATGGAGAAAAAACGATTTTTTAAACACATTTTTCCACATTTTTTTGGCCTACAGCCAGGGCCTTGGCCCAGTTTGGCCCAAAATGTAATCAGATGGTCAGGTCATAGCCCATTATCCCTGTAATTTAGGCAAAATCGCACCCGTAGTTTTCGCGTAAAGTTAACAGACACAAACAGACAAACCGAGTGAAAACAATTCCCTAACAACACTTCCACTATCACACGCATCACTCTCATTACAGCTTTTCTGTGATGCATGGTAGTCCTCAGTATTCCTGCTGGATTTGGCCAGACGGACTGGTGAGCTGAGGACGCATTTTAGCATTTTCGAAGGAATGGATATTTCATATATAACTTATAAGAGATTACCTCGATAGACCAGTAGGTGTACTTCTCTTTCCTTTGCACTGCGTTGTACGGACATCACTTCCCCTTCATACCTGGCCAACATGGGGAAGAGTTGATATTAACTGTCACTCTTCCTCCCAGGAGTTTAATCTCTCAGTGAGCGAATGTGGACTGTTGCAATTACAATTGATATTTTGTAAACAAACCCATTCTCTAAATATCTGATAAATCAGAAAATAGATGATCTTAAGTTCAGTACGCGGAGTCCGAATATATTATAGGTTTGGTACTTTCTTCGTCAGATATTAAGCAGTAAACCTTTTATATTGCAGTGATAAAAGATTAATGTGTTCACGTGTAACATTTCCGTTATCACAGTTTCCTAGTGGATGAATGTGTGTGTGTTGGGGGGGAGGGGGGTGCATTTCTCTTGGCTTTATGGAAATCATATGCGTTTATCTTTTCCTTTTCTCATTTCCGGATCTTACCCATACCATTGGTGTAAGAAATTGAGTAACGATGATGATGATGCCACTAATACCAGTAGTTGTGATGATGATGACCATGATGTTGACGACGATGATGATATCCACAGTTACATGCTTATAACAGACACTCAGTACATTACCATAATTAGGTCATCTCATTTGTTATATACTAATCAAAGTATCTCCCTGTTTCAGTAAAAAAAAAAAAAAAAAAAAATTGTTAGGTTAATGTAAATGTTCCTCTGTTTTAAGTCCTCCACTATGATGACGTCTTTATATTTTATTCTTGTTACCCCCAGACACCTTATAATGGACTGGCCTCTTTATTCAGGAGTTTTTTTTAAGGCAGTATCAAACCATTCCGGTTTGCGGTCTATCCTAAACTGAATGAAGGCTCCAAAGGTCGCATGAAGAGAATATAAATTACATTTACATTCTTGGCCAGAAAACTTGAATTACCTACATATATTCACGTTAAGTGAAGCCGTTTGTCAGAAGAATAATGGTTCAGCCTTGCCAGGACGCCTTTGTACTCGTATATTTTTCAGAGACAGAAATAATGGAATTAAGCTTTCTGGAAAAAATGTTCAGTATATATACGTAGAGAGAGAGAGAGAGAGAGAGAGAGAGAGAGAGTGGAATTAAACTTTCAGAAATTGCGGTAAGATATTATAAAGATGAAAGGAAACGGATAGAAGTAATTAATTGATAGGCGAAGGAAGGAGAACATAGAATAGCAGAAAGCAGAAAAAAAGGAAGAAAGAAAAGCGGCAACAGAGGAAGAAAAGTGATGGATTAGTAAGAAAAAAGCTAAGGGTAACGAGAGAAAGGGAATGTGAATAAAAGAAGGATAGAAGGGCGCAGAAATGAGGGTTTAAGATGAGAAGCTGGCAAAGAACGAGATGGTGAAAAAGAATGGGTAGTGTTGAGGTGGGAGGGAGAAAAACGAATACAAATGATGATTAATCCACTCCCTATGATACTTTTTCTATTGTATTTTTGTCATCATTACCCGATTTACCTGTGATTAAAGGAGACGTCTGGTAGTAAAGGGACTAAAAACAACTTTCATTAGCCTCTGTTGCCTCAAGAATTTTCCCATAAGGTGAATGAAGTTGGGTGTTAACGGGAAGAACATTAAGACAGAAAATTGTCCTCGAAATGAAGGTGAAAACGTGAAGAGGGGAAAGGGAAGAGATAAGATGAAAATTATGGAATGGAGAGGAGATAGAGAGTGGAGTCAGCAGTAAGGGAAGCGGAACACTGAGAAAAGAAAGGTAGTGGCAGTATAATCAAAGAAGAAAGAGGATAATGGTATGAGGAGAGGAAGGAGTAAATTTAAAAAACTCATGGAAAATTTATGAATGTTGGAATAATAAACGGAAGGTAATGAGAAGAGGTTAAGGGAAAAAAGATAAGGGTGACTGAGGAGAAGAAAGAATAAAAGTGAAGCAAAGGAGAATTAATAGAAGAGAAAAAGGAAGACGAGTGAATGAAGGAATGAAAGGAAGGATAAGCAGAAGGTGGGAAGCGGAGGACTGGAGTGGACTGTAAAACTAGACAGCTGAGTCAGTAGTAAAAATAGAGGAACATTAACACTTCCAGTCAGATTGTGCATTTTTCTTGCTGTCTTCACACGGCTTTATTTAGCTTCGGAGAGACTTTTCAAATTAGATTATATACAACCTTCATTAATGCCTTCAGTACTAGTGATGTTTGAGAGGTTGATTATAATTGTCTGGAGATAGCAAGAATAAAAGTACTGCTCGGGATTGAAGTGGTTAAGGAGAGAGAGATATACAATGGGATAAAAATTAAAAGCTGGGAAACAAAATCAGATAAAAGTGACGGAAGGAAGGAAAGAGGGAAGGAAGGAAGGAAGGAGTAGCCTATGATTGATGAGATAAAGACTGGAAGGTAGAAACAACAACATTTATAATTAAAGCCCAATAGTAAAAGAAAAATATGAAATAAGTAAGTGAAAGTTGGCAGAGGGGAAGGAAAATAAAGGAATATGTAAGATGAACACCATCCACTCACTCGATGTAGTGCTGCTCTCAGATGTCCGCCCTTTCCTCTCCTTCCTTCTTTCCTTCCTTCCTTCATCTTCTGTCTTTCTTTACTTCATCTTGCCTCGTCCTTCTGCCTACGGGTGACTTAACACTCCCTCTTTTGTGTCTTTCCTTCATTCATTCCTGGTTCTTCTGGCTATGGGTGACTCTATACTGAGCGACAAGCCAAATTATGGCGCCTGGTGGTTTAGTGGGTAATTAAGGCGCTCCAATCGGTTTGAGCCGGTGAAGGTTTATATCCAAGGCGTGGTTGAGGTTTATTGCTTACGCAATGCCACTCAGGGATGAGTGAGGCCGGTCACTCTCATCTAGTCAGGACCAACTTCCTACGCTCCTCATGAGGCAACGTAGGATTGGATGATGATGAATGATGATGATATAAGATGAAATGGAAAGTAAGGAAGGAAGGAATGATGGAGGGATAGGAAAGGAAGGTAGTTACTAGGGTCGGTAATGAATATCGAATGAAGGTCGGAAGGAAAGATGAAGAGAAGAGTAGAAACAGGGTAATATTGAAGGTGAGAAGGAATGAAGAGTAAAGCAGAGTATGTGAACGATTGAAAAGTAGAAAAGCAGTAGAAATAATTGGAGATTGAGGAGGATAAATTTAAAAAAAAAACTAGAAGGAGAATAATTAAATAGAGGGCGGAATGGCGATTAAGATGAAGGAAAGAAAGTTGGCAAGAAAAAGTCTGGAATGACACTGTGAAAGATAGTAACACCATCGAAAGTAAAAAAAAAATGGAGGGGAAGGAAGGAAAGGAAGAAATGGCTGAAAATAGAGGAAGAAAGAAAGCAAAGAAAGAAAGTTGACAAGAAAAAAGGAAGTAGGGAGGAAGAAGACGTGAGGATGAACCATTACTACCTCTTGTCCTTCAAGTTGACCTCTCTCTCTCTCTCTCTCTCTCTCTCTCTCTCTCTCTCTCTCTCCTTTTCTTTAACTAATGTTATTAATCTTACTTGTCAGTTACTGCAAGTGTGTCCCTCTTCTACACTTCATTATTTTAATTTGAATTCTCCATTCTTCTTCGTACGTTCATATCTTCCCTTTATTCGCATTTCCCTTTTTCCTTCTTTCTTCACATCTTCATCCTCCGTAATAATAACCATTATCCTGCGTCAGTATGAATGCTAACACACTGTCTTGCAGCCTCAGTATTTAGTTTCCTATTAGGCATCAAGGCCTTCATAGAACCGACCATCCTTTCTGCCTGCTCCACTCACTTCTTTACGTCCTTCTCATTATTCCCTCTACTGCTTTCTATTAATCCACCAAGGTATTGTATCCTTTGGTTGCGATATACGGACTTAGTATTTTAGTGCTGATAGGTGGGATTACTCCTCATTCACTCACTGATGTTTTCTCTCTTCAGGTAACTCTACACTGAGTGACAAGCAAAATGGTTTCATGTAACCCAGGAAACCACTAACTGCTTTTGATGATAACCATAATACCAAGTGGATACTTGGTGGTCTAGTGGGTTAAGGCGCTCCATAAGATACGGCACGTAGGGGTTAGTATCTGAGGGAGGGTTTTGGTTCTTTAAATTCAGTTGCTGTCAGTAATACACGCGAACCTTTGAGGTCCCACGAAATTCCAGCCCTTCCAGCATGGTTGAGCACTGCTGATTTGTTTAGTTAGTTTAGGACGTGACGCAGTGTTAAGAAGGTGTGAGGGAACTACTGAGCGCACCTGTACAAAACATTTGGAACATTCAGTTACGCCCCATCCCCCACTATTATCTTGACCTACGTTTCTCATACTCTTGTTTTCATTTCTCTTGTGAATCCCCCCACATGTTTTCCATTCATCTGATCATTTCCTTGTCAGTCTTCTCTTGTTATAGTCTCTCTTGTAAATCCTCTTTTCTATACCTTTTCTTTTTTAGTCACATCATTCTTCATTTTCGTTACCTCACAGCCATGATTGTCGTCAACACATTTTTTTTCTTTCCAATTTCTTCATGTCTCCCCATCTTCTCGTGTTTTCAGCCCACATAATTTCTTTCACGTCTCTTAATATTCCCACTTATTTATCTCACTCCTTCCGCTCGTGTTTTGACCTCTCTCAATTTTATTCCACACTTTTTTAAATTATCTTTCCCGCTTCTTCATCTGACTCCTCGTTTTTCGACTTCTTTCATAATATTCCTCGACTTTAATAATTCCCTCTTTTTTTTTTTCCTCCCCGTTTTCTTGTATTCTGACCTTTCATTTAATTCTCTTTCACTTTTTTTTCAAATTTCTTTATTTCTCAGTCTTTTTCTCTTCCACTCCTTTTTTTTTTTTTCATCTTCTATAATGCCCTTCTTTGCCTTCTTGCCTCTTGTTCGGACGTTTTTCTTTCCATTTTTTCGTCTTTGTCCATTTTCATCCGTTCCATTAGGTATATTTTACGAAATTCACGGTCGTCCTTAGCCTCCTTTCTTTTCTCACTTTACCCTTTTCACCATTACTCTTTTCTCTCTCTAGACATCTACTACTTCGACCTGTCATTTTATTTTTCCTCACCCGGTTAGTGTTTCTCGCATGTTTATTTATCATCCATCATCATCTTTTTCATTCATCCCTCCGTCTCTCTTACACTCTCTACCAGCCTCCCTCCATTCCCCTAACCTTACACCTTCCTGTCTTCCTTCCTTTCTTATAATTTTTATTTCCTCTATTACTTCTTCCTTCATCCCTCGTCCCTCCTCCAAACTCACCCCATCTCTCCTCCCTACAACTTTTGGACTCCTCATTCCTTCTCATTTCTCCCCCCAGGTGCCCCCACATATTCTCCCTTTCTCCCTCCCCCCTCTCCCCACCCCCAGCCATAACTCATACCCCAGGACAACCCCCGAAATATGAGGTAATACTTCCTGGGTAATGATTCCCTGCCACCCCCACCCCCTAATCCTTATTCCTCATCCCCACTCACCCCCTGCCTCTCATCCCCTCACCCCCACTCAGTCGCTCACCCCTCACCCTCACTCACTCACCCCTCACCCCCTACTCTCACACTTACTCTCCCTCATTCTGCCGCCCACACTTCACTCACTCACTCACCCCAGCCCCTCAAGCCTCCCCGTCATCTCTGCCCCTCATCTCCACCCCTCACTCTTCTTTCACTAACTCACCCACGTGCTCTTCATCGCTCAATCATTCACCCCTCTCTCACTTATCTCTCGCTCTTCTTTCACTCACTCACTTCTCACCCCATCAGTCAGCAGCCGTCACTTACTGACTTTTACTTTTTTCCTTCACTCCTCACTCTCTGTCTCTTCCCTCACTCGTT
>NC_137033.1:49715161-49755161 GCF_032717465.1 Coenobita brevimanus | reverse complement strand
CCGTTATTTTTTTTTTTTTTTCTCTTTGTGTTCTCATCTCTCATTTTTCTAGTTTTCCACTTTTCCCCGCACCTCCCCGGTCCCCTCTGTCTGTGTTCCATTCCTCCCCTCTCGTTTTCTGTTGTTGGTTCTTCTCATTTTATCTCCTCTCCCCAAATTCTTTTCTCCTCTTCAGTAAGTCAGTAAGTTATCATTTCTCCCACCTTCGCAGTGTCTCAGGCTCAGAGTATTAAAGTACATTTTTAGGACTGTATCGGTCTGTTTTCATGTCCTGTAACTGGATGTGTCGACTGTCATGACAGCAGATGTGAACTTGTTCCATCGCACCATATGTCATAGTTGATGGTTCCTTTACTTGATTTTTTTGTTATTTTTTATTTGTTTGTTTATTTTGCACCTCCAGACAATATTACTTATTGTAGGATAGACCAGACGTCGCGAAAGACTGAAGGATACTTTAAGGTATGAGGATTTGAAGTTCGTTAAAAGCAGACTTTACCGTACAACCTGCCACCATGTAATAATACTCCCGCTAATACCAATACACCAGCCCTCTATGAGACAGCCCTAACATGTATTTAGTATGGATGGTGGGTGTTAGGCCAATGTAGTGACGTGTGGAGGTTTGTTACGTAAGAGGACTGCTGGACCTTAGGGAACGGGCTGTTAAGACTATGTCCAGAGTCAGACGCATGAAAAAAATTTGTAGTAGGTGCTGGAGGGGGACGCCTTCACGTGGTAACACTAATGTAACCTGGCGGCGGAGCTGCCCGCTTATTCATTTCCTCTTTATCGCCCGAGAGGATGATGGTAGACTGCAGGGAAAGAGCAGCTTCAGGCTTTTGTCCACTGAGTTCATGTGTAGATGAGCCTGGGTCTGCAGTCACTACTAATAAGGTTCAGGCATTATGTGCAAGTTGTAAATTGTGCCGGTATCAGAAATTTATTTTGTTTGGTGATATTATTTCTCTTTGAAAGTACTTGTAATATAGTTATGAAGTGTTTGGCAGCTGAAGAGTGACGATAAGTATCCAGCCTGACGCACCTTTAACCCACCCCATCCCGACCACTTTTCCACCACTGACTCCCCCCAATCCCGACCATTTTAGGAATTTTTTTTTTTTTGGCTCAAACCTTCGCTTTTGGTGAGAAACATCGAAAATTCATAGATAAATCGCTCACCTGAGGTTTAAAATACTCATTACAGGTAGGAGTACCTCCTTACCTTACTGGGTTTTCTATCAGGCTGGCACCAAAGAAAACGAGTTCTATGGGAGGATAACTATTTCACACCACTCATAAACGGTATTTATTTATTTACTTGGTACGAATTTATACGTAGTATGAGAGTATATTGGTTTTCAAGCAGTAATATAGGCATTATAAGCATTGTTTCACTCACTAATACCTGACCTTTTTATGCCACATTACCTGATCATCATTTCTAACTGTTTCTTCCTCTAATGCTATGTAAAGTTTGTCCTCCACATTGTCATTGATTGGGGAATCACTCTGGCCCTGAATTTCATACCGTGGCATGACATGGCTATACTGGCCAGGTCACTGATAACATGTGAATTGCTGAGACAATGGCATGCAAGGGGGGGGAGGAGGTCATGCTGGGTAAGGCGTTGTCCCTGCCTAGCATCTTGTAGAGGAAGGTGTCACATGTATACGTACCAAAAATCATTCGCAAAAATTGAAAATTGTGCAAATTAGGGACCTTGCAATTTTTTCGCGTTTATGTACGTCGACGGGATTGGCAGTGACAAAATGTGTGGACTTTAAAGAACATCGACGGGACGCCGCGGGTTAAAGCTCAAGAAAGTTTATCGATTAGGGTTGAGAGTGGTCAGACTGTGTGTCCTAGTGATTTTATGATGATACCGTAATAGATTCTCATTTGTCTCAGTAAACCAGAATGTTAGCGATGGCAGTTAGCCAGATCCTCTTTGCACGGAAGAATTCAAAGCACCTCTTCCTTAGTGATTATTATTTTCCACACAGTACTGTGATGATCACTCCTGTTTCATATTACTCCTGCTGCCGACATATGAGTTTCCTTTTCTCAGGGAAGACTCATACCTGAGGGATTATTAAGTTCACACACCCATTCAGTAGGATTACTGTTTTGTTTTATTTACCCTTGTATATTCAGCTGAGGGAAGATCTGTGGCAGTGAAGTGGTCTTCCTAATCTGTACGAGAAAACTCTCCCAAATTTTAAAAAAAAAAAAAAAAAAAAAATCTTGTGGCAACTGCAGCAAAGAAAAAAAAAAATTATGGTATTAAAATGGGTTACAAGAGATGTAACTGTTTCTCTGCAGTGAGGATTATTTTTTATTATTCTCTTACTATTGTCAGACAAATTTATTTAACTCCTCCAAGGAGATATATGTTTTACCACGCGTTTGTCTGTCTGTCTGTTTGTCTGTTCGTTAGCAGGATTACTCGAAAAGTTAAGAACGGATTTCGATGAAATTTTGTGGAAGGGTGGGACATGGGCCAATGAATAAATGATAAAATTTTGGGCCGGATCCCGAGTATCCAGCACAATATCTCCAAAAGTTCTCAGTGAATTTCAATTATTATTATTATTATTATTATTTTGGAAAGGTGTTCCATAGACAAAGAATGAATTGTTTAAATTTGGGGGCGGATCCGGCTCTGAATACGGATACGGATCCTATACCCACGCCTCCGGATCCGGATCCCTTTTAATGACAGTGGCATTGGCGGAGGTATGCGCTCTTTGACTGGTGAACAGACAAGGAAAGTAAGCTCCCAAACATTCCCTCGGAATACGACACGCAACCGTCGATTTTACATCCCGGTACCTATTTTTAGTTCTAGGTACGAACAGGCAGGGGCAAAGGAGACCGTGCCTAAAGGTCTCGTGGTCGACCCGGGAATCGAACCCGGGAACTCTCGCTTGCGAGGCCTTTTTGATTAATTTCTGTAGTCTGTTTGATTGACCTATGCACCTGAGACGTATGGACAAGTAGGGTGTGATTGATTCGCGGCTGTTGATTGGCCACCAATGATGACATAGAAGTAAATGCAGGCATGTATTTTAGTGAAACATTAGGACGTAGGTGTGCACCGTGGGTGGATATTATAGTGCAACATGCGGACGTAGGTGTACACCGTAGTTGGATGCAGTGCAAGTTGCGGACGTGGGTGTACACAGTGGATGGATCGTTTTATAAAATTTATAATAATCTTTAATTTTCTTTGATAATAGTAAACATTTAAAGCTAATTTTGACCTCTTTATCTTCGGAAATTATTCTATATTTAAACTGGCTGCTTATATTACAGGTAATTAAAAATAAAAGTTTTTATAATCAGCAGCCGCGAATCAAATACACTCTACTCGCCCCATACATCTCAGCTGCACAGGTCAAACAAACAGGATATAGTTCATCTCAGGATGGTCTTACAAACTGGAGGGGTTGAAGTCTTCATTAGTGCCGTCCCTGGAGCAATAATTCCCAAGCTGTGTAGATCAGATATTCATTCTCAGATCTTTAGTGGAAAAGTTTCTAGAGAAGGGAAAGAAGTTGTATGCGGCTTTCATGGATTTGGAGAAAGCATATGACAGGGTGGATAGACTAGGATTGTGGAAAGTGTTAAGAATATATGGAGTAGATGGGAAGTTGTTGAATGCTGTGAAGAGTATGTACGATGGTGCGAAGGCTGCAGTGCGTGTGGATGGTGAACTAAGTGAATTTTTCTCTTTGAAAGTTGGGTTGAAACAGGGATGTGTCATGTCTCCATGGTTGTTCAATCTGTACATGGATGGGGTAATAAAAAAGGTACAAGGTAGGGTAGTGGATGTTGGAGTGGCCCTGGTGAGAGAGGATAGTGTTTGGAAACTCCCTGTACTGTTGTTTGCAGATGATACCGTGTTGTTGAGTGAAGACGAAGGAGAGCTGCAAGGCTTGGTGGATGAGTTTGAGAGAGTGTGTAGGAAACGGAATCTAAAGGTGAATGTAGGGAAGAGTAAAGTGATGGTCTTTGAGAGAGGTGAAGTCAGTGAATGTACAGCGAGGTTGGATGGTGAGGAATTGGAAAATGTGAGTACGTTTAAGTACTTGGGTAGTGTGATGAGTAAGGATGGAGGTTTGGAGGGTGAAGTGCTTGAAAGGGTACAGCAGGGAAGAAAGGTTGCTGGTTCTTTGAAAGCAGTGATAAGAAACAGGGAAGTGAGCATGGAAGTGAAAAAGTTACTACATGACAGTATTGTGATACCAACTCTAACGTACGGAAGTGAAGCGTGGACGTTGTTGGAAGGACACAAGTCAAGAGTGAGAGCCGTGGAAATGAGTTATTTAAGAGGAGCCTGTGGAGTCACATGGAGAGACAGGCTGACGAATGAGGATATAAAGGAGCATTGTGGTGTTGATGTGGATGTGATAGGAAGCGTTATGAGGAACACACTGAGGTGGTTTGGCCATGTGGAGAGGATGGAGGGTGAAAGACTGACGAAGAGAGTGTATGTGAGTGAGGTGGAGGGGAAAGAGGGAGGGAGGCCGAGGATGAGATGGAGAGATGGGGTGGAGAGGTATATGAGAGAGGGGGGTGTGAGTTGGGAGCAGGGCAGTGAAATGGCGGGGGACAGGGCGACTTGGAGGCGATTTGTTTGTGGCCACCCCAAACGGGATTGAGGCGTCTGGCAATAGATAGATAGATAGATAGATAGAATATATTTGTCTGGAGGTGATAACAGCAGACCAGTTAAGTATATACATTGTGACAGTGAATATCTATAAGCACTTAACTCTGTGTGTGTGTGTGTGTGTGTGTGTGTGGGTGGGTGGGTGGGTGGGTGGGTGGGTGTGTGCGCGCGCGCGCGCAGGGGGTTGGATTCTGTGTGGTAGTAGTAGTTTAGCTATGGCTTCTAAGTCTTTAATTGAGTTGACAGGTTGGATCTGAGCAGGGTGCTGACTGGGCCATGGTTCTGATGAACTCTGCTTTTGTGCCTGTCTACTGCTGACGCCTTGGTGGCTATTTTTTTTTTTTTTTTTTCCAGACACGAAAACATCAACAGAAGTGCTAAGTGATCCTGCAGAAAGTTACTCCTTTCCCCAGAAGTTGGGCAAAGGAAAACCATCATAAAAAACCTTTGCTCCTAACCCCTTCAATCCTGTGACGGATTTTATTGCTTTATTTACGCCACTCCCACACAAGTTTATTCAGCTTTAGTTAGACCTCTTGTAACAGGTGGGCAGATGACGGCTATATCTAACCTCTCCATTTCGGAAAGTTTCTACAAAGCTGAGTCGAAGAGCCTGGAGATAACGAGACTAAAATGAAAAATACGGCATAGAACTGAAGGGGTTAAACTCTTCCGTCTAACTTATATTTCATTTTACACTTGGTTTCTCCAGGCGACTTTACACACCTTCGGATAAATATTTCCAACCTGAGGGGCTACAGACAGTGTTCATTATCCGCCTCCGCTCTTACCGGGTTTTATTTACCTGAAAAAAATCGCTTAGTAGCAGGAGGAAGAAAAAATGTCCTCGGGATGAAGGGGTTAAAAGATTAAAGACAGGCTGGATGAGAGGGCAATACAGACATAAGGGAAGGGGAAGAATCTGATAAAGGGTGAAAGACGGAGTGAATAAAGGGAGAAAGACTAAGAGGGAAAGACCAAGAAAGACAGTCTGTGTAAGAGTGAAAGACAGACAAAATAAGAATGACAGAATAAATAAGAGAGAAAGACAGAGTGGATGAGAGGGAAAGACAGACTCAGTAAGAGGGAAAGACAGAATAAGTAAGAGGGAAAGACAAAGTAAGAGGGAAAGAAAGGTTGAGTTAGCGAGAAAAACTGAGTGGGTAAGAGGGAAAGACAGACTGAGTAAGAGGGAAAGACAGACAGAATAAAAGAGGAAGAGCATATTCTTTCTTCACCATTGTGTCCCATCAGTACAGTGACATCTTCTATTGTTTGTTTTTGCTGGCTCCAGTCTAAGGCATTCAGCTGGAGGAACACCACTCGTACTGGAGGGGTTAATGACAGCTTCAGTACATCCAACTCCTCCAAGTGAAGAAAAATACCTCCAGAGCTGAATAAAAGTGTAAGGAAGGGGCAAGAATGAAATATTAAATCTGTTTCATGCTCAAGAGTTAATACTGTCACTTCGAATATGTCTCTATATATTTGATGCATGCAGTCCATTTAAGGCTATTTTTGGCCTTGAGGAGACTCGGTACTTGCGGGGTGGGGGGTTCATAGCTTCGATGATCAAAGCTGAGTTAAATCGTCAGGTAATTGCAAGAAAAAAAAAATATAAGCAACGTTCTCGGACTGAATGAGTTAGCTGTCTCCTGAAAGTAAATTTTTTGTTTAAAAATATGCTGAGTAGTTTTTTTTTTTTTTTCCCTTGACTCATTCTGGTAACCAGGTTCTAATTAAGACATCCAAGTTTCTGTTCAGAAGTGAAGCCAAGAGAGGGAGACCATTAGTTCATTATGTGTAGTAACTCATTTATTATTGATTATTCTGACAGTCAACATTAGATGTCGTCTTCTTTATTCTTGTTATACACAAAGTTGCTTTAAGATTCGGATAGACTTATCGATCTGGACTGATTCGACACAGCCTTCAATATTATGGGGTTCTCCTAATCTTAATAGTATCGTCTGGTAGCAGCAAGAATAAAAGTTATTGTAGTGAAGCGGTGAAGGTAGTTCATTCACCCGTTTATATCTCCAGAACAACCTGTTTTGGGTACTGGTACAAGGAACTGATAATCCATGCTATACCAACCCTGTGACTCTATACCACTTGTGTCGCGGGAACAACTTAACTGTGCTCATTTCATTTTAACCTGGCCCAGATTTTCGTCCATTGGCATCTTGTTTCGCGTAGGTCAGTGGCAGAAAAATATAAAGCTACAGCTAAATACCTTTTTCCACAGCATTTCTTTCTGACTAGCATCATATTGTAGTGTTAACCCAGTGTTATAATTGAGCATTCAAGATGTAGAGATGACTATTTTAGGCCAAGTGAGGGTAAAACGAGAATAGCAGACATACAATAGGTTTGTGTCAAGGGTTTCATCTGTAGAGCCAAGAATTTCCAAGACTTGTGTGAAGAGTGAATTGGTGTTTTGGCCTATGTTCGTTTGATACTCCGATGGTCATATTCATACTTCGTATTTATCCCTTTTCTCGTTAGTGTATCCTTTCTACTTCAGTGGGTACAAAGAAGTACAAAGGGAGTACAAAGGAAAGCAAACAGCAACAGACCTGTTGGTCCTTTCGTGAATGTTTGGTTTAGGGAAGGTTATAACTAACAGAACTATTTTATCAGCTGAAGACAAGGACGGAAATGCAGGACGGCTGTCCCCACCCACCAAACCCTCCAGCCGAGGCCGGCAGGAAATAGTGAGAAAGATCACCATACAGCATAGAAGAGCTGTCATGGATATCTCTGAGGAAAGTGGGCGAGGAAATATTACTGTACACTATCTACCTGAAAAGGAAAACATCATTAAGTCAACATTATTTGTCAATATTATTCCTGCGGTTGTATCATCGAGGCTCAGAAAAATAGAAAAAAATATAGTAATGTATTCCACAGAAATGTAGAATGAAAATAACAGTTATTTTTGATGATGATGATGATGATGATCGTGATAAACTTACTTCCAGCTGTCCATCTGTTTCAATTTCAATCATCCTGTTTTCTTTGGGCTGTCATCCCAATCCTTTTCCAGTCTTTCTGTCTTTCCTGCCAGTTTCAAGTAAGCTGGAAGGCATCACAACGCCCTCCATTCCCGCCCCACCTGTTTTTGCCCTCCCTCCTCCCCCTCCCCGGCTTGTCGTCCGGGTGTCAGCAGCATTTCTACTGGGGGAATTGGCACGCCTGTCCTGAAAGTTGATGGTGAGCAGGATGGAAAATTATTTGGATAGAATATTCTTTCACAACACGTCAAATTAATTGCTTAAAAGAGCTGTAGTGTTACACGCGTGTGTGCGTGTTTGTTAATTAAGATAATCTTTAAATGTCAGCAACAACAACAACAACAATGATAATAATAATAATAATAATAATAACAATAATAATAATGATACCGTAATAATAATAATAATAACAACAACAACAACAACAATAATAATAATAATAATAATGATAATGAATATATTATCATCATCATTATCATCATCATCATTATTTTAAGCATATATGGTCATTGCGTCTAATGGTGAAAATTACACGGTCTTAACCCCCAAGTCTGGTAACCTTAAGAGGCCAACAAGTTGACCATGACGGCTTGTACAGAGCACCAGCGCACTACTACATGTCCTTAGGCAGGAGTGAGGTGTAGGGAACAAGGGTGCACACAGCCGTATCTCTACTCCACCGAGCCTCCAACATTGATGAAGCCACAGACAGGCTTCAACACACGTTATTTGTATGCCAACTCCAGCGCTATTTTACCCGCATCATCAGGTCTGCGCGCGGGTTTGTAGAGGAATTCGAGAGGTTCTGGGTTTCTAAAGGAATTCTTGGAACTCTACGTTTCCAGACGGATTCTAGGAACTCTGTTTCTAGCGGGATTCTAGGGATTCAGGGTTTCTAGAGGGATTCTTTGTGTGTGTGTGTGTGTGTGTGTGTGTGTGTGTGTGTGTGTGTGTGTGTGTTTTAGAGATACAATGAAGGACAAACAGACAGGTAGATAGACAGACATCGATAGATAGGAGAGAGAGAGAGAGAGAGAGAGAGAGATTTTGTATACTGCAGTTCCCTATATTGTGTAATTTCTTGGTTCCATTTTTTCGTCCAAGTCCCTTCCTTTTCACACCGTTTTTCCCTTTTACTCTCTCTGCCCAATTTCACTTTCTTTCATCCCATTCAATTCTCCTCTCTTTCATCCCTCTCTGTCCGTCATCCCTTCCGTTCTCTCTCTTCGGTTGTATTTTCCTCTGTCTCCTCCATCCGCATTGCCTTCCTTCTCTCTTCTTTCCCTTCCCCCTCTATCCTTTGTCCATCCTTCTCTTTTTACATTCCGCTCTCTTTTCCCTCTGCTTCCCCCCCCCTTTCTCTCTCTCTCTCTCTCTCTCTCTCTCTCTCTCTCTCTCTCTCTCTCACTCACTTTTTACAGCAAAATATGCTCTCTTAACCTTGTCAAATACAGTCCAGACTGTAAGTCAGATGGTTGTCCTTGGAAGAGTTAAAACATTCCCTTTCCTGTCGCAATTCTTTCAGTTCTTACGTTTTCTTTTTTCTGTTTTTCCTTTCTGTCATGCTGGCTGTTGTATCCATAAATACCTCAATACGATTTCTTCAGAATTATTATCGTAACTCTCAGATGATATCATAAGGGAGACTACAAGTCAGTATTGTGATACCAACTCTGACGTATGGATGTGAAGCTTGGACCTTTTTGGAGGGACGCAAGTCGAGCGTGAGAGCAGTGAAAATTAGTTATTTGAGAGGAACATGTGGAGTCACATGGAGAGACGGACTGACAGATGAAGAATTGAAGGAGCATTGTGGTGTGGATGTGGATGTGATAAGAAGCGTTAGGAAAAATTCAATGAGGTGGTTTGGCCATGTGAAGAGGATGGAGAGCGAGAGACTAACGAAGAGAGTGTATGTGAGTGAAGTGGAGGGGAATAGAGGGAGGGGGAGGCCAAGGATGAGAGGGAGGGATGGAGTGGAGACATAAATGAGAGAAGAGGATGTGAGCTGGGAGCAGGGCAGTGAAATGGCGGGGGACAAGGCGACGTGGAGGCGATTTGTTTGTGGCCACCCCTTACGGGATTAAGGCGTCTGGCAGTAGATAGATAGATAGACTTTCCGAAATCCGAGAGTTAGGTGTAGGCTTAATTAACCACTTTAAGTCAAGGGGTCTACAGTAGATTGAGTAAAACATTTTGAAGGAAGCAAGATTGAACTATAAAGGACGTGATCTTATTTAACAAGAAATAGATCTATATATATAAAATCGTCTGGCGTTACCTGACATATCTTACTTTGTTAAATAGCTTTAAGTGGATTATCTTTTTCAGACACAGGACTAATATGTATTTTTCTCTTGCTGCACACACATACACACACACACACACACACACACACACACACACACACACACACACACACACTTGTCTATTACAGTGTGGAATCATTTCACAGAGCAGAGGTTAGTAGCAATCTCCACTAAACTCCTTCACAAGAAAAGGTTTCAATGTAGACAGAATCTTTTGGTGGCGACCAGAACAGAACACGAGAGACATCATCGTAGTGAAAGAGGTAACAGGCACTGGTTTTAGAATTTCTGTTGCCCGGAATAACTTAGGCTTCTTCTATCTTGTGCCACTTTAGTTATGTGGGGCTGTGGGGTGGATGTGTAGTCAGGTTATGTGGGGTGGATGTGTAGTCAGGTTATGTGGGGTGGATGTGTAGTCAGGTTATGTGGGGTGGATGTGTAGTCAGGTTATGTGGGGTGGATGTGTAGTCAGGTTATGTGGGGTGGATGTGTAGTCAGGTTATGTGGGGTGGATGTGTAGTCAGGTTATGTGGGGTGGATGTGTAGTCAGGTTATGTGGGTGGATGTGTAGTCAGGTTATGTGGGGTGGATGTGTAGTCAGGTTATGTGGGGTGGATGTGTAGTCAGGTTATGTGGGGTGGATGTGTAGTCAGGTTATGTGGGGTGGATGTGTAGTCAGGGTATGTGGGGTGGATGTGTAGTCAGGTTATGTGGGGTGGATGTGTAGTCAGGGTATGTGGGGTGGATGTGTAGTCAGGGTATGTGGGGTGGATGTCAAATCAGGGCATGTGGGGTGGATGTGTAGTCAGGTTATGTGGGGTGGATGTGTAGTCCAGCCAGGAGGAGCATCCCTAGGGAACCCCAGTCCAGTCCCCACCAGTGCCTGTGTTGCCATGGATACCTCTGAAGAAAATACTCTGACGCTGACCACAGTGAAGGCTTATTGCAGGTGCCATGGCAGGCTTCGTAGCGCCTCTTCTTTACCGACATATTTTGTTTATTATACCTTAACATTGTACGGTGTTATTTATATCGCTTTAATATCGACATAGCTTGCATAAAAACACATAAGAAACTGAAGTGTAATGTGCAGATACATCCCTAAGGAAGAGGTGTTACGAAACTTTCAGTCACTAATACAATACGACCATGAAACACAAATGTTGATATGTATTTTGTAGGTAGAGGGTTAATTCTCTCTCTCTCTCTCTCTGTCTCTCTCTCTCTCTCTCTCTCTCTCTCTCTCTCTCTCTCTCTCTCTTTATTTCTTTCACCTTTTCTCCAATCACAACCCTTTCATCTCTTCCATTCCCTCTATTTTCCCTCTTACTTCTCCATGTCTCTCAATTTTTTCCCTCCATTCCTCCTCTATTTTCTCTCCATCCTTCCTCCACCCCCTCCATCTTGTACTGCAGTCCTCCTCTTTCTCCTCTTCCTTTCACCTTCCATCCATCTCTCCAACATCCTTCATCCATTCCATTTCCTTCCCCTCACCCCCTTACTTTTTGTCCTCTCCCTCCTCCCTTCCGTTCTTTCACTCCTCTCCATTCCGTTTCCTCTCCCTCCCATCCCTCTCAGTTCCTCCTCTGCTTTCTCATCCATCCACTACTCACCTTTCCATTCTGCATCCACCCAATATTTTTTCCATCCTCTCTCCGTCTCCTCCACCGTTCTGTTCTGTCGCCCTCCCTCCTCCATTCCGTCTTCAACCCAGTTCAGTTTCTCTCCATTCTATACCACCTGCGCCCGTTTGTCTATCCTTCCTCCATCCATCCCTTAGCCGTTTTCTCGCCATCTTTCTCCACCCCGCATGCATTTTCATCCACCCTTCTCCACTTTCGTAACATTTCCTCTCCATCTTTTCCACTTCCGTATACATTTGCTTTCCGTCCTTCTCCACCTTCTCGTAACTATTCTGTTCATCCCTCTTCTATTGCCTTTATAGCTTCCTTCTCGTCCTTCATTCCCCTTTCATCGTATCTCCTTAACCCTCCTCCACCTTTTCTGCATCACTCATCCTTCTCTCCATCGTTTCTCCATTTCTTCATTTTTTTTTTTTTTCATGTCTCAGTTCTCCAGTTCCCCTTCCACCCTCCTCCATTCTCTCCCCATTTCCCCGACAATTCCATTTTCTGTTCCTCTCTCCTCCTTTCCACTCAACGTGGTTTCCAAGAACCTGTTAAGCCCAGGCAAATTTCCTTCTTTGTTTCTCCTCCTCCCCCTTCATCCCGTATTAAGTTTCTCTCCTTCCCTTCCGTTTCTTCCCCTTCCTTCTTCCATCTTTTCCTCCATTCCTCTGTATTTCCCTCCCTCCCTCCTTCCTCAGTCCCCCTGTCATCACTCCCTCCCATACAATTTTCATCCCATTTCTCTTCCGTCCTCAATTTCCATCTCTGTTTTCTCTCCATCTGACGCCTTCCATTTTCTCTCCACCTCTCCTCCATCTTTTTCCTACCTCCTTCCTTCCCAGGATAGCCTCCCAGGACCTGTTAAGCTCAAGAAACTTCCTTGGCTGTAAAGAAGTTGAAATGTATTGCTTTTAGGACCAACTTCCTTCTGCACAACCACCAGAGAGAGAGAGAGAGAGAGAGTTCAAGAATTGTTGGGTGCAGTGTGAAGAAAAAAGCTGAGAAAGGAAGAAATTAGAAGCAACATCCACTAAACACTGAGATGTTTGAGTGGTGGAGAAAGAAAATGAGTGGAAATGAAGAAACAAAGGTGATGGAGAAATGAGAGAAATGAGGAAGGAAGTGAAGGGTCAAAGAAGAGATGAAAAAAAGGGAGGAAAGAAGAGAGTAGAAGAAAGGTAAAAAAGTCAAGGCAGAAGTATGAAAGATTAAAAAAGATAAAAAGCAATGAAATGAGAAAAAAAGGAAGAAAGTCAGATAAAATGAGAAGAAGAAGGCAGAAAATAAATAATGAAATAAGGAAGAGAAAAAGTTATAAATAAACGGAAGAAAGGGATGTCAATAAGGGAGACGAAAGCCTGACAATAGGAAAAGGCTGAAAAAAAGAGGGAATAAATAAAGATAAATGAATTAGGACATCGTGAAAAAGAGAAGATACATGGACAAGAAAGAAAGGTTAGAGAATAGAGTAGGGGGAGGAGGAGCCCGAGGCAGGAAAGAGGAAGACGGAGAGAGAGCGAGTGTCTGAGGGTAAAGTGAGGGACAAGAATGACGAATTGAGCTGACAGATTTTCTGGTGAAGAGAAATGAAGAGAGATCAGAGGATCAATCGCTTTAGTCGTACTGCGAGGGATTATCTGATTGAATGACTGAGTCCGGCGATAGCAAAAGTAAATCAAAAGTAAATTATGCTGTGCTTTCCTTCTTACTACTTTCAGTCCGAGGTCGTACTTCATATTTATTCTTTCTGTCTCCATAAAATAACTCTATATTCACACTGCGTTTTTTTCCCCGAATACGAGAGGTTGGATGTGGTCTTCATTAACCGCTTTATTACGATGGGGATTTCCTAGGTGAATGAATGAGACCGGCCAATAGCAAAAGCAAAATGCAAAATGGATCCTCTTTTTTTTTTTTAATTAACAACGGAGGAAGGAAAAACAAATGAATAAAAAAATAATAATCCATACACCAGATTACTGGTGTCCTCTGTTCATAAAATATCTGTAACAGTTAGATTTGAACAGCTGTGGGTTGAAATTTGGAAGGAAACAACTCTGGGGAAGCGAGTTCCAGAAAGATGCAGTTCGGAGAATGAAAGAATTCTGATAGGCAGAAGTTCTGCAATATGGCTGTGACATTCCAGTCATGAGCGCTACCAGACGCCCGAGTAGCGCGAGGGAAGGCATGGAGAGGTGGCACCATGGACGCAACTTCGTCTGAGCATTTGCCATAAAAAATATATGTAAAATAATGCAAGGGAGGCAACATTCCATTTTACTTGCAGGGGAGGTAGTTTATTTGTAATGGCAGGGTTAATAATTCTAACAGCTTCTTACTGAATTTTATCTAGTTGTTTTAATGCAACCTCTTCACATCCATTCCACAAGTGTGAGCAAGATTCAAGCTGAAAGCGCACATGACTCCTATAAATTATAGCCAACTGCTCACCAGCGAAGAAGCTACGGACTCTGTACAATAATCCAAGTTTCTTTGAGGCGGTTTTAGCAAGTGATCTAACATGAGAGGTCCAGCTGAGGGCATTGTTAAGTGAGACGCCAAGAATTTCAGTTCTTTTGGAGATGGGAATATTTGTGGTACTGAAGTTAACGAACGAATATGGCAATATCTGTCTATTAGCAAACTGTATATATTTAGTTTTACTAGCATTAAAAGAGACAAGGTTGTTTTGTCCCCATTCATTGATCATAGATAGGTCTTGATTTATGGAGATGGCGGTACTGAGTTGAGAGGTAGAGATATTAGACTTTGTAAATGGGTGTCTGAGTGTGAATGAACTATGTAGTGTTCAGTCATCTGCGTATGAATGGATGGGATTGTGGGTGACAGAGATCATTAATATGAACAAGGAATAGGGTTGGCGCCAGAACTGACTCCTGCGGCACGCCGGCGTTAATTGAGTGGAAATTGGAATATACATCATCTACTTTTACTCTTATTCCTCTGACTGAAGGTGTTAAACATGCCATGAACAGTTTTGAAATACTGGACTGTAAGTACATTATCAGCATCAGAAGTCATGTCGCATTTCCTGTTTTTCTCTCAGACTTTGACAATCATTTGATCTGTCCGCAGCATCCGATACCGATGAATCTGATCAATAACTGAATAATGTCATCAGTGTCAGTTGATGCGAATTCACAACACTGATTTTCAGAGTTCATGGAGAGAAAAGCCGGAAACACGATATTACTTTTGATGCAGACAGTCTGTGACAGTTCAGTTATTATACAGCACAGTATTGCCAGTCGCGTGAGAAGTGAGAAGGGTGGCATCATTGTAACAAGGTCATGTCAGAAGGAAGAGACACGTGGGTAGTATTTTTTTTTTTTTTTATGCGAGGAAGAAGGAACCAAAGGCCATGAGCCCGCAGTAACAGTTCCCTCCAAGAGAAAAACAAAATACAATAGAGAGCCAAATTCAAGATCCGATCATTTTGAGATGCCTGGACACACTACGTTTGAAAGACTGGAGATCATAGGCAGCAGGAAATACAGACAGAGGGAGACAGTTCCAGAGCTGACCTATTGCATAAATGAAAGACTGGGCGTAACGGTTAACTCTTGCATTAGAGAGTTGGACAGAAAAGGGATGAGAGTTTGCTGCCAGACGGGTGCTACGCACCCGTCGTAGAGGTGGAGGAATGCAAGCAGACAGTTCAGAGGAGCAGTGACCATTAAAGTAGCGATAGAAAAGAGATAAAGATGCAACAGTGCGGCGAAGAGACAGAGGTTGAAGGGAGTCAGTAAGAGGAGGAGAGTTAATGAGACGAAAAGCCTTTGACTCCACCCTATTGAGAAGAGCTGTATGTGGGGAACACATGAGAGTTGTACTCCACACAGGGGCGGATAAAACCCCTGTATAGAGTCAACAATTGTGCAGGGGTAAAGAAAGAGCGGAGTCGGCTTAGCACACCCAATCTCTTGGAAGCAGATTTTACAAGAGATGTAATATGATCCTTCCAAGATAAGTCCCGAGTAAATGAAACCCCAAGCATGCTCAAGGATGATGCAGGATTAAGCTGAATATTATTAAACATTAGTGGGTATACCTGTGGAAGATTTTGTCGGGTTGATAGGTGTAAGAACTGAGTCTTAGATGCATTAAAGACAACCATATTATTTTTACCCCAGTCAGAGATATGAGCCAAGTCAGACATTAGGTGTGCCATAGCCTCATCCCTTGTTTCTTGACGTAACTGTTGAGATGGGCGTTGCGGGAACCGAATGGAAAGGTGAAGGGTGGAGTCATCAGCGTATGAGTGGATAGGGTTAGATGTACAGCTTGGAAGATCATTGATGAATAAAAGGAAGAGAGTTGGTGATAGGACAGAGCCCTGAGGAACACCACTGTTGATAGATCTAGGAGAAGAACAATGGCCGTCTACAACAGCGGCTATAGAACGACCAGAAAGGAAGCTAGCGATGAAGGCACAGATAGAAGGATAGAAACCGTAGGAGGGCAGTTTGGAAATCAAAGATTTATGCCAGACTCGATCGAAAGCCTTTGAGATGTCAAGTGCAATGGCAAAGCTTTCGCCAAAGTCCCGAAAGGAGGATGACCAGGAGTCTGAAAGGTAGGTGAGAAGATCGCCAGTGGAGCGTCCCTGACGGAACCCATACTGACGATCGGAAAGAAGGTTGTGATAGGAAAGATGCCTTAAAATTTTTCTATTAAGAATTGACTCGAAAACTTTTGAAATACAGGACGTTAAAGCAATTGGACGATAGTTGGAGGGTTGGGAGTGGTCACCATTCTTTGGGACTGGCTGAATGAGAGCAAACTTCCAGCAAGAAGGAAAGGTACAAGTTGACAGACAAAGGCGAAATAGTTTGCCTAGGCAGGGTGTAAGCACAGAAGCACAGATCTTGAGAACAATAGGAGGGACCCCATCAGGCCCATATGCCTTGTTAGTATTGAGGCCAGTGATGGCAGAAAATACATCAACTGAAGAAATTTTAATGTCAGCCATGAGGAAGTCAGAGGGGGAAAGTGACGGAGGAACAGCACCGGAATCGTCTAAGGTGGAATTGGAGGAGAAAGTCTGTGCGAAGAGATCTGCTTTATCAGTAGAAGAAATAGCTACAGAACCATCAGAGTAGAAAAGAGGAGGGAAGGATGATGAGGTAAAGTTGTTAGAAAGATTTTTGGCAAGGTGCCAGAAGGAGCGGGAAGAATTCGAGTTGGAGAGTTGAGAGCATTTAGTATGGATGAAATTATTTTTAGTAGAGCGAAGAACAGACTTAGCACGATTCCGGGCAGAAACGTAAAGATTATGTGATTCAGGGGTGGGTTGGCTCCGGTACCTTTTGTAGGCCTTCTCCTTGTTGCGGACAGCATTAGAACAAGCGTGATTAAACCAAGGCTTTCTTGCGTTAGTCAAAGGATATGAGAAAGGAATGTATGCTTCCATGCCCGAGAGAATAACCTCCGTAATGCGCAAGGCACACTCAGATGGCTCACGGCCATGGAAGCAATAATCATTCCAGGGAAAATCAAAGAAGTACTGCCTGAGGGCCTCCCAGTCCGCGGCTCCAAAATGCCACAGACGACGTTTCCCTGGAGGGTCCACAGGCCATACTGGAGTGATAGGACAGGTTAAGGTAATAAGGTTGTGATCGGAGGAGCCCAATGGAGAGAAAAGATTAACAGAGTAAGCAGAAGGATTAGTTGTGAGGAAGAGGTCAAGTATGTTGAAGCTCTCTCCAAGGCGGTCAGGGATACGGGTAGGGTGCTGTACAAGCTGCTCTAGGTCATTAAGGATAGAAAAGATGTAGACTTGTTCACCAGGTGGATCCGTGAAAGGAGAGGAGAGCCAAAGGTGGTGGTGAACATTGAAATCTCCAAGAATGGAGATTTCAGAGAAAGGAGAAATGGACAGAATGTGTTCCATCGTAGAAGTAAGATAGTCGAAGAATTTTTGATAGTCAGTAGAATTAGGGGATAAGTAAACAGCACAGATATATTTAGTCAGAGAATGACAGGAAAGCCGAAGCCAGAGTGTGGAGAATTCAGAAGAATCAAGTTCAGGAACACGAGAGCAAGATAAGTCGTTGCGTATGTATACACAACAGCCACCTTTGGCTTTGAAATGAGTATAGAGAAAGTAGGAGGATACAGAAAAGGGTTTGGTGTCAGTTGCCTCAGACAGCTGAGTCTCCGTTAGAAAAAGGTGAGGTTTAGAGGAGGAGAGGTGGTGCTCAACAGAGCGAAAGTTAGATGAAAGGCCGCGAATGTTGCAGAAATGAAGAAGAAGAGAGTCAGACAGTGGTTCTAGGCACCTCGAGTCGTCACCGGGAGAGGGGCAGATGGCGGGGGCATTTATGGTCCCCCCCCATGGGGACTCCGAGGCTGGGTGAATTGACGCCATTTTTGGTGAATTTTGAATAGGAAGTGTAGTGTGTACTGTGCATGTAGTTTGGTGAAGATAGTTAGAGAAATTTGTACTGGAGAGCATGCTGGCCTACTCTCTGTGTAACTGAGACACTGAAAAAGTTCAGCAAAGGGGGATGGTCAGGAACTAGTCCTGAGGGCTGATGAAACGGGAGCTCCAGCACTCCCTGTCATCAGCTTTCCATCCACCTCGGGAGTACTGCCCTGCTCAACTGGTGCTACAGTCTACTCCTGTGGGTATGTTATAGTAGATGATACGTGGAAAGCGAAGTAGAGGGGTAGGTGGGTGGTGAGTGAAAGGAATATGGAGGCAGATGATATGTAGAGTGGGTAAAAGTGGGTAGATTGTTAGATGATGTGTGGTCTAGGTGTGTACTGAGTGGGTGGGTAGGATTTGGGATAAGCTGATGGATAGGTGAATGGAAAGGTGGTATGGTTGGATGGGTGGGTGCTTAGGATCAGGTGTGTAGGTGGATGGGTTGGTAGAAAGATACGTAGTAAAGAGTGATGGTAGGTGCGTAGATGGACAGGTAGGTAGGCAGATGGTAAATGAAGGTAGGTGGGGTGCAAGTAGTTGAGTAGGCGGATAGCTTGATAGGTGGACATTTAGTAGATAGAACAGGTGAGTGGGTAGGTAAATAGGTGGTTAGGTGGGTTGGTGGTAGGTAGGGCAGGTGGGTGGGTAGATGGGTCTGTAAATATATATATGTAAATACTGTAGGTAGACTGGGAGGTTGACGGATGGGTGAATACGTAGATAGGTAGGTAGGTTGATAGCTGGTAAATATGGCAGATGATTATAAAGCTGCTTAGGTAAACTGAAGGTGAAAAGGTAATTGCCTGTCCAAATGACTGGCTTGTTAAGATAATGAGGCAGCTGGGTAGAAACAAAGAAAGTAAGTCGATTGTGAGGCGTTTGAGGAAGCAGCGAGGGAGGCTGGAGCACAAATGTAAGGAGAGGCGTGGGTAAGGAGCAGGCAGGAGAAACAGTGGTTGGGGAAGAGGTAGGTGTGTGGAGAAAGTTTGAGTAATCGGATGGAAGGTGTAAGAACTGAATCACTGTAGGCTGGAACAAACACAAACACATATAATTCCTTGAGAGGTATGGGTAGAGATCAGGGTGGAAAAGAATGATTGGTTAGGAGGTGGGGGAAGATATGGTAAGAACGTGTCGGTTGGAGCACAAATAAGATTACCATTTATAACCTTTTATTCTTTGTCCTAAATCTGATGCAGAGGAAAAACGTTAAGAAGGGTGAGATGTAAATGTGAAGGTGGATTGGAATACTACAGTATGCATATGAATGTGGCAAGGAGAGATACAAGAGAGAGAGAGAGAGAGAGATGCAGCGTAGATCTAACTGGACTCACCTCATTTCAGTTACTTCATTCCCTCACCATAGGCATCACCACTTCATATATACGCTTTCACCCCTTCGCCTCTGCAACATCAGGGCCAAGTCAATACCTTCAGTGCAACTCCAAGCTATGCATTTCATCACACTGGCAAATGCCTCAACGTACTACCTGGATGACTTGCTGGACGCTACCAACAGTACTGCTGGAGCGGCCTTAGTCTGTGGCAGAACATCTCCACCATGGAGGCTCTCAGATGAGACATTACCACTTCACACTGACCTTGCTGTCATGGAGATCCTTCAGCATGCTTTGATCCAGGCACATGTACATCATGCAGTTCACATGTACTACCAGCCATACTGAAAAAACACGTCTCCGTAATTAGGTGCCCAAACACATTGGCATTCAGAGATATTAAAAGGGCGGCACAGCCACTCACCCCAAGCCTGACACGGACCAAGGCTAAAACCAAGAGACAGCACATTCACGAATCATAGGTTGCACGTTTATTCCTCGTCATCCACGTGGTGTGCTGAGCCACCCAACACAGCCTGTTACTGCAGAATGCAACGCCAGCCCTGGTCCACCTTAACCTGTACTGCCTTTCCTTGGGTATATGCTCGTATGCATTCACCAGATACTAGATGTCCGCAAAGGGGAAGAGCGTCACTACTGCAGGAATGTCCAGTTTGCCACTGCTGCACTGCTACCTTGAGTGCACTGCCGTCACCACCACTCTCAGACAGGATGCCACACCACTACCACAAGCCACTGCCCCTGAGGCACCAGCTGCTGTTACAGGTTGATTGCTGGAATGCCAGATTGCCACCATGGCAGAATTGGTTGCCGCCTGCCCCTACCACAACTGTATGTTGTAACCCATGCTGAATATACAACATCTTTATCTGGTAGGGTTATTGGGCTGGGGTTCTCCCCTATTTTAACTTTCTACAATGCCATGATCATCACTTGTCAATATAACATCCCTGGTGGGTCACCCAATGGTATGGGCTCGCTCCAAAACTACACCACTTGGTATGTAACTTGTGGCGGAAAAGAGTAAAGTAGAGGTACCTCTAGATCAATAATTCGTTTGACTACAAGTAGTGTCCGTTCAGTATTGTGGGTTGTCCAGAGGGTGGCGATCTGCCCCATACTGTCACAGAGAGGATTAGGGGGGGAGGGGTAATCGAGTTAGCTGTCAGGCATCAGTCAGAAAACAAGAATGAGCGCTCAGATAGTGCAACACTTGCACTCTATTAAAGGCCTGTGGGCAGGATATTTGAGTTTATCCATTTAGCTTGACCCTCAACCGATCGTTTTTAAAATCGAATTAATTTAGTCTCGCCTGACCCTCAACTTTTCTAGTATGTTTAGTCCAAATAAGATCGGAACAGTTTGGGGTAACCTTGATCTTTGACCTGTTGTTTTCCCAGTCAAATCTTCATCCTTGCCTAATCCACGGTCTTTCCACCAAGTTTTGTCCTAATCGTTAGAACTTTTACCCATGGCATTGAACATATTTCGATCTTGCCCTGTGACCTTGACTTAATGACCTGTCCTCAAAATGGAATCCATTTATTCTTACATTGATCTGAATTCTTCACAAAACTTGATTTAAATCAGTTATCTACTTATCTATCTATCTATCTATCTATCTATCTATATATATATATATATATATATATATATATATATATATATATATATATATATATATATATATATATATATATATATATATATACACACACACACGTGTCCAGCTCTTGGCAAAAGCTTCTGGGTCTATTCCCAAGGCCCAGAAGTCCTCCTCTATCTCCACATGTCACAATTTCGGCGTTAACACCCACCATCCATATTGAATACATGCTAGGGCTGTCTCATACAGGACTGGTGTACTGATATTAGAGGGAGTACTGTTATGACATGTCAGCGGGTCATCTGGTTGATCAGGAAAGTCTGGTTTAAAAAAAAAATCAAATCCTTAAACTGTTCCCCGCCCCAGCCGGGATTCGAACCTGGGTCCATTAGCAATGCAGGCCGCCTCTCTGCCGATATATAGATAGATAGATAGATAGGCAGGCACAGATTTATTACAGAAGAAAAAAATAAGGTGTAATGTATAGAACTCGTCGTTTATCTGTTTCATCCTGTGACGTATTAAACTTATTTATTTTTGTTCCCTTTGGACACTGATATTCAGCTTTTTGGACTCGCCTTGCAGTGAACGGGTAATTAACGGCTACATCTAACAATCCAGTTAGAACAGTGTTATCAAACCCGATTAAAATCGTATGGTAGAAAGAACAATAGAAATAGAAGTACGTTATCGCACTGAAGGGGTTAAGATAGATGTGCCGGAAGTCCGAAGTCCATGAAATATCCTTCAGGGTCGACATGATTTAAAAAATGTCATGTCATAAAGAAAAAACAATAGTAATATCGCATGCGGTTTTATTTATTTATTCATTTATTTGACAAAAAGGGAATCATGAAAAAACATATAGTGATTTACTTACATATAACCAGAAAACATGACCATGAAGAGTTGATGTTGTGTGTGTATGTGATGTAACTGAAAATCTAAAACATGAAAATCTGCTATGCACATCAGGACTAGCGGATGAGACGGTAATATCATACTTAGAAAGTGTATCAAGAACTAAGGAGATTTTGCAGCACCATAGATTTTGTGTTTTATTCTTGCCTTATAAAGTCTTCACGAATGTCAATGTATTTTTCTTACGTTTCAGTTGTGTTATAGTTAATGTAATGGGGGTGATTCTAAATTAAGACAAGTTTGGCGGTATTATATATTATAAATTTAGCGGTGCTATATATTACAAATTTGGCGATAATATATATTAATTTACTGTACTTGATTTCTGCTCCATCAAACCAGGAAGAGTGTATGATTTCATTTTATCTATGCAAGAGCAGCCTTCAAAACTTAAGCATGGAGTAATTCTTTAATTTCTTCCTGTCAGCTTGTAGTGAATTCTTGGTCTTACTGAAGCAGTCAGTATATTTAACCTACGGTATATTAGGCCTTATCTGACATTCATACCATACATTATTACGGAACATACCTTGGAAGTACAACCATAAATACTGGTAAATTTTCAATGTTTCTCAAATGTACACTATCTTATTTTCACTGTCGAACAACTGTGACTTCATTAATGTGTAACATTTTTGATAATTTGAATCACTGTTTCGTCATAAATAATTAATGATACGCTTCTTTCCAACCCTACTACCCTTACCCTTCATGGGGAAAAATGCCCGTCTTAACTACGAGAGAGAATTGTCAGTGTGTGGCGACAGAGACATGAAAGTGAAGAGTGATCAAGGTTAATTCTAAGTTAGATATGCAGACGAGGGGGTTAATGAGGAGGTGGAGCTGGCAAGTTTAGAGAGAGAATACGTGAGCCAAATGTCAAGTTTGGAGAAGTTAATGGTTGGAAAATGGCTGTTAACAACTTAGAGGGTCCTTTTACTCACTCACAAGAGAAATGAACAAAAAACTTCATCCGGCGTTAGTTGGAATAGAATACTAGAGTTGGCCGGACCATTAAAGGGTTAACGGTACCAGTATTAACACTTTGAATTTAGATTATATTCATTTTATTCATGCTATCTCCAGACGAGTTTACACACCTGTGGGAAGACAGGGGAGGGAGGGGGGAAGGTTAAATGATGAGATGGAGCTGGCAAGTTTAGGTGAGAATTCGTGAGTGAACTGTCAAAGGTTAGGGTAATGGCCGGAAAGTAGGTGTTGGGATGAAGTGAAAAATGAAGAATGTATGACTTTGAAAATGTAGTTGTTTAAAGGTCGCGTAGAAAGACCATACTCTAAAATCTTTGTGAGTTTGAAGGTAGGTAAATTAATATTCTCCCGGGTTTTTTTTTTTCCGGATTCTTTTGAATTACTCTGAGCCAAATACAATTGTCTGACAGTAATGAGAATAAAAAAAAAAAAAAGTTCATATTTAAGTAGCATCATATATAAATGCAATAGGGACGGCAGGATGAATGAAAGTTGCCATTTATAAGGGAGATGGGATGACTGTGAATGGAGGCGCTGATGAGCATGGAGGCATTAAGAATGAAGGAGGCTGTGTTGATTAGATGTTCGCGTGGTGGATATTAGAGTTGGAACATGTGCCCCACGATATTCCCAGAAGGACTGGGATATTAATTTTGTGCATTTGTGAAGGAGGTGGTAATGTCATGAGGTAGTAGGGAGGACCTGGTGATGTGGGTAACTGAATATGTCCCTGGTATTCTCTGTGTCTTGTAACAGGCCTCCAAACGAAGTTGTAGATCCCCCTCTTTGTGCTGCGACCAGCATCGTACGATATTCATGTGGGAATTGTGGAATGGAGTTGAAAGGAAGTGAAAATGGAATGAATTAACTACGGGAGAGAAATGTGTCAAAACATTGATATTTGTACTTACTGTATAATGGGATAAGCTGGGAGAAAGAATATGTTGAAATGAATACGAGAGTACGAAGGTTATGAAAACCCAGATATTTGTGGAAATCATGGTATAAGAAGGGACTCGTAAAGGATAGGTTAAGATTCAGTGGGCAACACAATGTGCTGTTAAAAACTTTAACTGTAACAGTCCATGTGGGGTCCACTGAAGAACTCAAAATTCTAGCAGGGAGAGTGAGAGCAAACATTAATCCCTCAGTATGGTGGCGAAGCCTGATTGGTGATGGGATGTCTGCTATGGGAGTGATGTTTATGAAAATTGAAGCATTGTAATGGCTGCATTCATGGTTATCATTATGCATATGTCATCGGTATGAACTGTAAGGGTGCAAACATATGTTAGCATATGAAAGGACATACTGCCAGCACCGCTTTAGCGTCCACCACAGCTTGGATCTCGAGCCCCAGACTCAGGACATGAAGATCATAAGACAAGCTTGTTTCCGCCAAACGAACGTGGTAGAGCTGACGTGTAATGTATGATAATGCAGTGTTCCTTGAAACTTATGAGAAGCTGTTGAATACGTTGTATATACACGAACCACTTTGGTGTGAAAGCTCTCACCTAAATGAAATTGATATCTCCCAGCGGTAGCAAATGCACTAAAAGACACCATGATACTGACTGAGTTACTGAAGACAGTTTATATCCCTTTTCGCTAAGAGAGATGACCTTTACAGCTGAATGAAATATTACGAGTGTAGTATGGACACATATAACAATGAAGTCATTGTATGGATGAATAACTCCTCAATACAATTACGTCTATTTATAATTCCTGATAATATTTCCGACGATTTTATTCAACTTTTAGGACACATCAGTGGAAGGGAATGAGTAAAAAATCTCTTGATCATTTCAGCGGGAAGGGTTTGGCTTAGACGAACAAGATCGTCTGTCGTTAGCCAAAAAATATAATGGCCAAACAGTTATCTGTCCTTTTCTTATGGAAAATCTTCGTAAGCTGAATAAAACCATCTGAAGTTAGCAAGAACAGAATAAGAGCGGCGTGATGGTTGTGGGTGTAAAAGGAGAGAAATACACCAGAACTGGAGGTAAAGTGTTGAGCCCCAGTTCACGGACATAAAATACTAAGCTAATAGTTGACGTAGGGATTGGGTGATCCTGACACTCACACATCTGCCTGTGGGATTGAGGCTTAGTGGGTGAATGCGACTAATACTGGATGCAGGAATGTAGAGGATGTAATACGGTAGAAGAGAGGGATGCGGTGAGTTACCACTGACTGAAAGTTAGAGAATGTCCAGAAAGTTTAGTGATGGATGAGGCCGTGGGCATTGTGTAAGACCAGTGAATGGGCTGCTAGACATCCTTAACAGCACTGTATTTATGGGAATTTGCACGTTGAAGGCACCCGTCATCCACTCACTCGATGTAGTACTAACTTCCGGTGACTCAACGTTGAATTAGAAGCCATATTATTTCATTTGGTCGGTTACCAGATGCTCAACAAATGGGTGCCTGGTGGTGCAGTGGGTTAAGGCACTTCAGCCAGATGAGGAGCTATATGGGTTCACGTCCAAGTAAAGGATGGAGTTTATTGGCGACATAATGGCCTTCAGGGGCATGTGATGGTCCCCTTGCCATATACTAGTATGTGTGGACTGATTAGCCTAGCCCCGGGATCCTACGCTTCTGATGGGGCTGTGCTATAATGATTGTTGGATAGCGTAAATATTATCTTCTTTATAATTACCCGAAGTGTCGGTAGTAATCATTTCTAAAAAGCCAGAAAAATATAGTACTTAAGTGGAAGAAACACACACACACACACACACACACACACACACACACACACACACACACACACACAGGCACTTATAGCATTTATGATTTAACCCATGAACACGACGGGTTTTGTTCTTGCTGTCGCCCAAAGATTTTATTCAGTTCAATATAGACCCGCCATAGTGAAAAAGTTAAGGAGCTGCCGGGAGGGAACGAGACGACAAGTGCATTGATTAGGTGTGTGTGTGTGTGTGTGTGTGTGTGTGAGAGAGAGAGAGAGAGAGAGAGAGAGAGAGAGAGAGAGAGAGATGGGACAGGTTAATGGACCATTTTTCTCCTTTCCAAAATTTTGCGTTAATTTACTTGTGTCTCCTCCTGTCTCCTTCTTTTCCCTCTCCTTTTTTTTTGTTCGTCCTCTCCTGATTCTTCTCTTCTCTTCCTCCTCATGTAATTCTAAACCTATTCTCAGTCTCGTCTCTGCTCACTCACCCTCTTCTCCCCATCTTCATCCTCTCTTTGTTGTTTCTTCGCTCCCCCCTTCATCATCTCTTACTCTCCTAATATTCGCCTTGTATCACCCATTCCCTTCCCTTCCCCCTCCTCCTGATATCCTATTCTTAATCTCATCTTCTTCTTCTCATCGTTTCCTCCTCATCTTTTGTTCATCCTCACCTCATTTCTTCTCCTCCTCCCCCTCCTACTCTCTGTATTTCATGTTCTGCTTATCTGTATAGTCATTATAGTCTTCCCTTCCTTCTCCCCTTCTATTCCCCTCCTCATTTTCGTCCTCTCCTACATCCATCTCACCACATCCATTCATTTCAGTGTCACAGGCTTCTTATTGTCTTTCTCATGTTTCTCATACACCTTCCTTTCATCCTCACCTAGTCTCTCCCAGGTTTCTCTTGATGAAATCTTTATTTTACTTTGTTTCTCATTTCATACATTATTCCTCTTATGACGTATCCCAGCTTTATAAGCTTCAACATTCTCTCCGTTCCCCTTTATATGTTTGCCCTTCCTGCAAGATGCAGTGTTCAGAAAGCCATATCATAATTATGTATAAAAACTTTTCTAGGCCAGAGCTAGCTCTGCGAGACGTAATGGAGGAGATATGACAACTGCTTTTGACATATGGCAGTGTTGTTTGCTAATGTTTCAATGATTCCCTTGAGAGATAAGACTGCCAGCTTAGTAGGGCTGGCGATTGCCTGTCATAAAATTTGCCAGTTTCCCAACCAGTTAACCGATACTTGCGGCGGGGTGGGCAGCCGAAAGTGGGAGGTGTCGCCTTTGGCACACTAGTTTGCCAGCATCAAAAACATTCTTTTCATACTTCACAGCCTACATTTTAATGCTGGTTCTCCAGTATGCCTATACCTCCTCCCACTGAAGGAGGTAAAGAATCGGGTTTGTTGGGAAGGATTGAACGCAGCTCAAGAGTGGTGTACATGGGAGGAAAGGATTGGGAAAGGGGTGTCGTCGCGGTGCAGATCCCTTCCCCCTCCTTGTCCTGGTCGCCCCGAATTCTAATCCCTGTCCCCTTCTGGCCAGTATTTTCCTTATACTTTCCGTCACTCAAAATGACTCAGTACACCCTTCCTTCGTGTGCCAGTTCCTACCTCACAAACATCTGCTTTACACTATTCTTTGATTTAGGTTTTTTCCACCGACTGCTTCACTAAACAATTTCCCTCTATTTCCTTGTTCTTTCTATCTTTCGCAACCCATATCCTTTTCTTTTTTCGTCTTCCGTTATCTTCAAAGCTTCTCTCCCTACTCCATTTTCGTTCTTACCACTTGCTTTCGCTTCTACTGAGGAAATGGGCTTTATACATGGAGGGCGGATTGTAGTCAATACCCTTCCTCATACCGGTCAAATACAAATAAGGAAGCGGCGTCTTTAGTAACAGCGGCGCATGTGTAAGTTGAACTGTTGAATAGAAGTGTTGTATTGGCAGTGTTTGTGTGTGTCATAGTCTATATATTTCAGAGGTATGAATGAACTGGGTGCCAACATATGCCAGCTTATTAGAAGACATACAGTACTATCAGGACACGCTTTTAGCTGGTCAGGAAGGAGGGATTTCCCTGAGACGCAGAAAATCATCCGGCGGTAGCCAGAATATACGACCCAAGGAGCTACCCACTCTTTACAGGGTTAATATTCATCACGAATAAATTGCAGGCCAGATTCATGGCATAAGAGATTGGAAGGTTACTGCAGTAATCACTAAACCATCATGACTCCGTCCAGAATGTAGAACACATTAACTTCATCAGTCTGATGACGTATTTACATAATGTATTCTTGCTACCACCAGGCGAGTTTGCTCAAATTATGATAAATATTTATTGCTGAAATGGATAATGAAGGCTATGAGTGATTCATCCAGTTCAGTGTCTCAATAAGACTAAATTATGATAGTCTGGATGTTGCAGCAATAATGTAAAAGGTGGTACTTCAGACTAAACGGGTAGGTAGCGATTCTTACGTACCTGGTAGTGTTAGAAACGACAGTCTCAGCCTTATCAGATTTCACGACGGAACACTTAGCATATTACTGTTACTCTAACCCTTAAAATGATGGGCAACTTCAGGCCAGTCTGAGCTTCACTTGTATACCACATTACCGTGATGCAGCAGTGCACTCCCCGGTATGGGCTCCAGATCGGGATTGCTCCTTCTGAGACTGGGCCTTCCGTGCTTGCTTTTCCATTCTAGACTGAGCTGTCGCTGAAGAAAGGTGTCTTCTTTGGAGGCATGTTTCACTGAGTAAGCACACTAAGTTGTTAGTTTAAACTCCAACAGGAACGTTGATGGTAGGTGGAGGCGAGTTGCTGCTACTTTATTTCTTCCTCGTGCCCACTAGACAGTTACTTGACACTGATAACAATAACAGTATAATGATAAGGTAAACACCAAAGTAAGCTTATAAAACTCCATAATAAAAAGGGATTTTCCGTTTCTGAAAGCCTGAATTTGTCGTGTGAGGAGGGGGAATTTTGCCCCATCCACAACATGGAAAATCACAATAGCCAATCAGAAGCTGTTTCCGGTTTGGCAGAGTATGCATACTGTGGACGTATGCTAGGTCAATTATGACGTGCTCATGCTGCTCCTCGTGCATTGTTGCCGCCAGGGCTCCTGGTTTACTGATGTTATAAAGTCTAATATCAGGGCTTGCAACGTTCTTGGCTGAGATTTGCTGAAAAAACCCGCCCCTTTTTAAGGCCATGCCTCCTCAACATACCCCCAGGTTGGTTTTTAAACGCCTAGTCTGTTTCTCGAGTCAGGCTACCCCCACTGACCAAGTTTCACCAAGATTGGCCCAGTAGTTTCTGAATCTGTAAGACGTGTATAAACAGACAGACATAGACACAGTCGATTTTATATATTAGATTTAAATCACTGTTTTGTCATAAATAATTAGTGACACTTCTTTCCAACCCTGTTACCCTCGCCCTTCTTGTGGAAAAAATCCCATTTTGGCTACGAGAGGCAGCTATCAGTTAGTTTGGGAGCCAGAGACATGAAAGCGGAGAGTGATCAAGGTAATTCAAAGTTAGGTATGCAGATGAGGGGGTTAATGAGGAGGTGGAGCTGGCGAGTTTAGAGAGAGAGAATACGTAAGCAGATATCAGGTTTGATGAAGGTAATGCTTGGAAAATAGCTGGTATAACTATGAGGCTCCTTTTACTCACTCATACTTTGATAAATAGTCTAAATAATCATCTGGCGTTGGATGGAGTCGAATACTAGAGTTGCTCTGACCATATGAGAGTTAAGGCTACGAGTATCAATAACTTGAATTTTGATTATTTTTACATTAAATTTATTGTTTGCTGTCTCCAGATGATTTTACACAGCTCTGAGGAGATGGGGGAGGGGGTTAAATAAGCAGGTGGAGCTGGCGACTTTAGAAGAAAATTCGTGAATGAACCGTAATGGGTGAACAGGATAATGGTAGGAAAATACTGTGTTGGGATGGAGGTGGTGAATAACTAAGAATGTATGAAGTAGAGAAAGTAGTCGTTTTAAAGGTCAGGTAGGAAGGCCATAAACTGGAAAATGTGTGAGTTGTAAAGGTAGCTATATTTCATTTTTCCCCGTTTTTTTTCTTTTCTTTTTTTGTGCGTGTTTGACATGCCATTGGTTATCTAAAAAAAAAAAAAAAAATGAGATAATATTCTCGACTTAAATGTTTGATCATTTTTGGTCTGAATAAAACGGTCTGTCGTTAGCATGACTATAATATAGTTCCTAATTTCTCAGCCTGAACGTTAAGCAAGATAGGTTTTGTTGGGGTGGGTTACTACGAGCCAGAGAAAATTGTCAGGCGGTAACCTGAATAAAATATAGTGTTAATGTTAAGATATTGTAAGACAGAAGGGTAAGAAGGATGACAGGATGAATGAAAGTTGTTTTATGTAAGGGAGAAGGGATGGCTGTGAATAGAGGCGGTGATGAGCATGGAGGCTTTCAGAATGAAGGAGGCTGTATTGATTAGATATTCACGTGGCGGATATTAGAGAAGGAACATGTGCCCCACGATATTCCCAGAAGGACTGAGATGTTAGTTTTGTGGATTTGTGGAAGAGGTGGAAATATCATGAGGTCGTAGGGAGGACCTGGTGATGTGGGTGAATGAATTCTTCACTGGAATCCCCTGTGTTTCGTAACAGTCCATTAACAAAAGTTACAAATCCTCCTCTTTGTGCTGCAAGCAGCACTGTACATAGTACGGTACAGGGAGCAGGAAGGCAGGTTGTGTATCGCCTTCATTTCTCTCTGATTCATGTGCCAATGAGATTGCCGATCGATGGTTCGGATCATCCCACATTATATGAATGTAGGACACTTTGTCCATCTGTGATAATGATGACGATCATGTCCTTCAAAACTGTTATAATCAAGATGATGAAGATGGTAAGAATGCTTTTGGGTATGAAAAGAGAATAAAGTCGAGTTTGAGATCTAAAATAGAATATACGGTAATTATAAAACAATATGTTTGGTATGATAAGCCGTTGTATGTAACTTTAGTAAGCACTCAGTAAAGATTGTCCCTAGTCGATGCCTTAAAATATTTTTTTTTTTATTTGGAGGTAAAGCCTCCACGTACCCCTGCACTAGAAGATGTCTCCCATATATTGAAGAATATCGTCTCCAAATATCAAGAATAATTTAATAGCATACATCCCGGGACAAATGGGGCGATGAGAGGACGGGGGGTGGAGCATGACGGGTGACACTACCAGAAGATGAATGTATGTGAGAGGCACTGATGTTTTTCTGTCGTGTATGACGCACAGGCATGTGGAAATGAAGAGTGGAAAGAAAGTGGGAAATGATTGAGTGAAAAGAATTTAGAAACTACGATATTTGTCTTTATTATGGGATTATCACACAGACAGACAGACAGAAAAGAAACGTAACACATGTAAGGAAGGGGAAGAGTTGAAAGGACATGATGTTGAAGTGATTCAGTAAGGGATGCGAAAAGTTGAATGGAAGTGGGAAATAATCTGAGAAGTGAATAGTATGAAAAGTTCGTCACCTGCTGGGTATTATGCGAAGAAAAGAAAGGACAGAGAAATAATTACAGAAAGTAAGTGTAAAATATGACTGTGAAATATTTTTGCTATGTCTGACCAGTGTGCTGTAGGGCAGTGACTCATGTAGGAAAGAGAGTTGTTAGGAAGTGGAAAAAGGAATACAAGAGCGAACAGTGTACAAAAGTTCAGTCTCAGCTTTATTGGGAAGAACAGGGAGAGTTGAAAATTATTTAATAACCAATAGGAAATGATATTCATGTGGGAATTGTGGAAGTGAAAAATGAAACTAATGACTATGGGAGAGACAGTGAAAACCACAATAATTATTGTATATACTGTATTATGGGATGAAGTAGGAGGGGTAGGAAGTAATTTGATGGCAGGAAGAAAGTGGGGAAATGAATACGAGAGTAGAAAGTTTATGAAAACACTCACATTTTAAGACGTAATGGTATAAAGAGGGAGAGGATGCGAATAAGTTAAGATCCAGTAGGTAAAACTAGGTATGAGTAGCAGTCCATATGAAGTCCACTGTAGGACTAAAAATTCTAGCAGGGAGTGTGCTAGCCAAAATTTGCCCCTCACCGTGGCAGCCAAGTATGAATAGTGATGGAATGTCTGTCATGGGAGTGATACATGGGAAAGTGTTACCATTATAATGGCTGTTACTGTATGTCAGTATGTCAGCCTATACAGTATATACCATCGATGCAAAGTGTCGGGGTGCGAATATGGTAGCATATGAAGGGACATATTACCAGCACCAGTTTTATGTCCACCACAGCTGCTTTTTCGAACCCAAGACTCAGGACATGCAGATCATGAGACAAGCATGTCACCAACAAACCACCATAGTAGAGTTAAAGTGTGATATGATAATGCTGTATTCCTTAATACTAACGAAAAACTGTATCTACAGTAACCACTTTGGTGTGAAAACTCTCACCGTAATTAAATAAAATCGTCGGGCGGTAGAAAAACTGACCTAATAAACGAATTCATGGCAATAATTGGGTTACTGGAGATAGTTATTACGTCTCTACCCAGAAAAGGTAACCTCTAAAGCTGAATGAGGCCATGTGAAGGCTGCATGAAATAACTAAATAAATGCAAGAGTTATCGTAGGGAAGTTATCGTAGGGAAGAATAACCCCTTCAGTACGATGATGCCTATTTTTATTATGCATGAGATCTTCCAAGCATTTTATTCAGCTTGGAGGAGAGATTAGTTGAAGGAAAGAGTTAAAACATTTTCTTGATCCATCCTAGGAGAAGGATTTCACTTGGATAAACAAAATCGTCTGTTGTTTGCCAAAATATTATGGCTAAAGTATTTCCTGACCTTCTTTAAGGAAATCATCGTAAGCAGAGTAAAGCCGTCTGAAGTAGCAAGAGCAGAATACGAGCGACGTGATGGTAGTTGTTGTACTAATATTAAAGGTAAGAACTACACAAGGACTGGAGATGAAGTGTTAAGCCGCAGTTCCCGGACATATAATAATATGCCAGCAGCTGACGAAGGGATTAACGGATTACCGACACACTCACATCTGCCGGTGGGACTGAAGCTTAGTGAGTAATTGTGAATAATACTGGATGCAGGATTCCAGAGTGAGTAATATTGCTAAAGAGACGGATGTGGGGAAATACCAGTGACTGAGAGTAAGGGAATGTTCAGAAAGTTTAGTGATGTATGTGGCCGTGGGCATTGTATGGCGTACACTGACCGTGTTTTTTTTATATTCTTATGGGCTGCTAGACTTCATAATAGCGTTTTATTTACGGATATTTCAACGTTAGGTGAGGGCACCCATCGTTCACACACTCAATGTAGTACTAACTTCAGGAGCTCGTCATTGAATTAAGAGTATATACAGTGATTTACTGCCTCCAGAGAACATTACTTAAACCGATAACCATGACACCAACAAAAGGATGCCTGGTGGTGAAGTGGGTTAAGGCAGTCAACGACATGAAGCCTATATTGGTTCACGTTCAAGTAAAGGATGGAGTTTATTGCTGATATAACGGCCTTTGGGGATATGTGATGGTCCCCTTGCCATAGGAGTTTACTGATTAGCCAAGCCCCAGACTCCTGCTGTCATGATGGGACAGTACTGGAGTGAATGTTGGTGGTGTGTAAATATTATCATCATATAATTTAACGAAGTATGGACACTAGTAATTTCTAAAAACTTAAAAGAGTATAGAACTGAAGCGGAAGAATGACACACACACACACACACACACACACACACACACACACACACACACACACACACACACACACACACACACACACACACACACACACACACACACACACACACACACACACACACAGGCGCTTGTCGCAGTAAGAGGTTTACTCTTGCTACCGTCCCCTCAACACGACGATGCATGACTTTATTTTTGTTACCACCAGATGATTTTATTCTGTTTAGGGGAGATCCGCCGTAGTGAAAAGGTTAAGGCGATGCCGGGAGGGAACGAGACGACTGGCATATATTGATTACGTGCAATTAGATATTTGCCATGGAGAAAGTTTGTGTGTGTGTGTGTGTGTGTGTGTGTGTGTGTGTGTGTGTGAGAGAGAGAGAGAGAGAGAGAGAGAGATGGGGCAAGTATGTAAGTGGTGAGAGCGAGTGACAGGTTAATGGACCATTTTTCTCCTTTCCAATATTTTGCGTTAAATTGTGTTTGCCTCCTGTCTCCCTCCTCTTTTCCTCCCTCCTAGTCTTGCTCGTCCTTTCCTGATTCTTCTCTTTTCTCTCTCCTCATATCTTTTTATCTCCGTGTCAGTCTCGTCTCTGCCTACACCTCCTCGTACCCTTTTCGTTCTCTCCTTATTATTTTCTCGTCACTTCATCACATGGTCATACTTTCCTCATTCCGGTCTTGCGCCTCCCATTCCCTTCCCTTCCTTCGTCCTGACATCGTGTTCTTAGTCTCCTTATTTTCTTTTCTTCACCGTTTCCACCTCATCTGTTGTTCATCCTCTCCTCATATCTTCTCTCCCTCCTCCTCTTGCCCTTTGTATTTCATCTCCTCCTGCATATCTGTAGTAATTTTAGTCTTTCCCTTCCTCCTCCTCTTTTGTCCCTCTCCTTATTCTCGTCCTTACTCTTCTTCCATCTCACCAAGGCCATTCATCTCAATTTCACAGGCTTCCCATTCCCTTATTTTTCTCAAGCACCTTTCTTTCATCCTGTCTCAGTCTCTCCCTGGTTTCTCAGACGCTTACTCCTTCTAATTCTCTGTTTTGGTTTGTATCTAATTTCTTACACCATTCCTCTCATCGCACATGCTCTCTCCGTTCCCCTTTACCATGACATTTCTGTTCTTTATTTTCCATATCACGTCTGAGCTGTCTGCCCCTGTTCTTTTGTCTCCATGGTCTTACTGTCTCATTTTCAGTGCATCACGCCCCCGCCCTGTGCCACTTAACTAACACACTCTTCAATTCTCTCTCCCCCTCCACCCCATATATCTCTATTTCCAAGCTTGTGTATTTTCTCTTTCTTCTTTCGCACCCATTCTGCCCTTTTCTCATATTCTTCTGCTTACCAAATACTTCCTGTACCGCATTCCCTACGCCTTTCCATACTGTACCATTTGCTGTCTCACAGTCCACTGCTTCACATTATTCTTCGACTTTCAAGTATGTCTCTGTACTGCATATTCCTTCTTGCTTCACTTAACTCTTTACCTCTGTTCTTCAATTTCCTTGTTCTTTCTATGTTTCTTTCCCCATATCCCTTCCAATACCATTCTTCGCTTTTCATTTTTGCTTCTTCCATGCTTCTCTACATACTCCATTTTCCTTCGTACCACTTGTTTTCGCATCCTTACTCATCTGGTTCATTTCTTCCCACTGACGTTTCTTCATTTTCGTTATCTCCTTTGGAGTAATGAAATAGAGAAACAGCAAAATTATTGATGATGTTTAGCCAGACAAACAAAGGCTGGGTAGCAAAAAAATGATGTGTATACTGTATGGTTTAGTATGCTGAACTTGGTTTGGCTCTGACCTGTACGTAGTTTAATAGGCATGGGGATCAAGTTGCAGTTTTTATCCTGATGTACGAGAAAACACACACACACACACACACACACACACACACACACACACACACACACACACACACACACACACACACACACACACAGCGAGAGAGAGAAAGAGAGAGAGAGGGAGGGAGAAATTTTCAGGCTGCTACCGCCAGTGGAAGTTACATTACTACCAACAGATCATTTTATTCAGCAGGGTAAACCATATCTATATCCATCGCAGGTAGTTAACGCCTTCACTTCGACAACTTGTCTTTTATATATTTTTTTTTAGATGATTTTGTGCCGTTGAAAGCTTCTCGCATTGAAGAGGTTACTGGCCATATCCACTAACCTCCCTTGCTATGCAATGTCTCCTTAAGGATATATAAAATCAACAGGTTGCTGTAAAATAAAACAAATAAGATGTCCACCGAAGAGCAACTAATCCATCATTGATTATGTCTGTTCGTCGAAGATGTGAGTCAGATGATGCAAACTTCGCATCAGATTTCCTAGGAAGGGTGGTATACACGTTGAGTCAACACACATGACATTATATATATATATATATATATATATATATATATATATATATATATATATATGGAGAGAAATTGCGAATGAATAAGTGATGACGCAGCCCTGAGGGGATATTCTCCCGCATTTGGTCTGATCAGCTAGTCAGGTCAGGTGCGGGTAAGGGGATGGGTCTGTTATGATGTGGCAGGGGTAAACCAGTTCTAATGTCGGGCCCTGCTGCGGATGTCACTGATTGCATTGCGCAGTTGACCCTTGTGCGGTGTGGTGCGGTGAGGATCTGTCCGTTCTCCCCTTTGGGGCTAAGATGCGAATGAATGTGTTTGAATGGATGAGTAAATGGGGAGTGTGTCGTCCTGTCTCGGCTACCTCCCTTTCCTTGGGGGAAGCAGCCTAGGTATATGGATGGATGGATATATATATATATATATATATATATATATATATATATATATATATATATATATATTTGTCGTAGGTGGGAGAGCTCATCATTCACTCATGCTGCTGTGGGGTGTCTGCCCTTTCCTCTCCTCCATCCTTTTTTCCTTCTATCATCTTCTGTCTTTCTTTCCTTCATTCTTTCCTCGTCCTTCTGCCTACGGGTAACTTTACACTCCTTCTTCTGTCTTTCATTCCTTCATTCTTTCCTCTTCCTTTTGCCTGTGGGTTTCTGTACACTGAGTGACAAGCCAAATGGTTTCCTGTACACCGGGAAACCATTTACTTCGCCGGGTGGTAACCATATAACCAATTTTTGGCACCTGGTGGTTTAGTGGGTAATTACTGCTCTCCAATCGGATTGAGCCGGTGAAGGTTTATATCCAAGGGATGGTTGAGGTTTATTGCTCATGTAATGCCACTCAGGAATGAGTGAGGCTGGTGACTCTCATCTTAAATGCCAGGACCAACTGCCTAGCCCCGGGCTCCTACGCTCCTCATGGGGCAACGTAGGTTTGAGTGATGAATGAAATATATATATATATATATATATATATATATATATATATATATATATATATATATATATATATATATATATATATATATATATATAATAGTGTGAATTCCATTGCCGGACTGGGGCGTGAATGGTAGGTGGTGCCCTTCCTCATATTGGCCATGAACGAAACAGGAAGGGGTATCTTTAGTACATGTGCAAGTCGAAGTTTTAAACTGAAGCGTTGTATTGGCAGAGTGTGTGTGTGTGTGTGCATCATAGTTTTGAACCAATGGAGTGAAAACATATGCCAGCATATTAGATGACATAAAGTACTACCAGTACGCAGTTTGAACCCTTCAGAAGGCAGGAACTTCCTCAATCGTTTGCCGATAGCCTGAATATCAGACCCAAGGAGATACCCACTGTCTGCAGGGTTAATATCCACAACGACTAGATTGCAAGTCAGATTCAAGGCTCCGCAGATTGGAAGGCTACAGCAATAATCACTGAGCCACCGTGACCTCGTCCTTAATCTCTTCAGTTTCATGACGTACATACATAATCTGTTCCTGCCACCTCCAGGCAACTTTGCTCAAATTACGATAAACCTTTAGAGATGAAATGGATAATGAAGGCTATAAGTGATTCGTCCAATTCAAAAAGTTTCTTCAAAACTAAATTAAAATAGTCTGGAAGTAACAGCAAAGATGTAAAGGGTACATTATCAGACTAAAAACAGTTCGTACTTAGCTGATAGTGTTAAAAACGACAATCTCAGCCAGATCGAATTTCACGATGGAACTCTCCTCATATTATTGATACTCTAAATATTAAAGTGATGGACAGCTTCAGGCCAGTCTAAGCTCCAGTAGTATACCACATTTAAAGTCGTTAAAGAAGTTATTTTTAAGTACAAAATTTAGCAAACATCATTTCCGCTCACAGAAATGTTTTGTCCCCATCAGAGGGCAAGAACCCTTGAGGCTGGTATTCGTCTGTATTACCCTCGTATATACTGGTATTTCGTCACTCTAATCTCTCTCTCTCCCTCCATCTGTGTGTGTGTGTGTGTGTGTGTGTGTGTGTGTGTGTGTGTGTGTGTGTGTGTGTCCAGGTAGGGAGGATGTGTGTCTGCTAACTTAATGACTTCTCTGTGTTTTATTACCTGAGGGGGGGGGGCAGTAAAAAATAAAATATGTGAGAAAATCTTAAAGTAAAATTTTTATAGAACTCTGTGGTATGGTATTTTGTATCTTTGTCATCTTGAAAATATATGTGAACATTTAAAGTATATGTGTTGTGGTAAGAGAAAATATGACGTGTACAATATTAGCATCATACACAGTGGTACATCTACATATTTACTTGCACTCTCATTGGTTATATCGTGACATTAGTTCTGCTTGCTTGAATTGACAACTTTACATGAAGTGCTAAATTTGCCGTAAACACCAGAAAAACACCCATACCAGGCAGGTAATTACATGTTTGTGATCAGTATGATGAATTTAGCCATTTCATTAGGCTAAAAATGGTTATTGAAAGGGTCGAATAATTCCTGTTCTCCAGAATTGAAAGACCCTCCTTCCCATGACCCAGAGGTTAGTTAATAAGGATATTGACGCCATATAAAATTAGTCATATGAAAATCCCTTCCATGTCAGTGCTGGTGGGTTCTTGTTTGAATAACACTGCTTTGTTTTCAGATCTACTCTGTGTGTCGGTAGGTGGTATAGTGTTGAAACCAGCTATCCAGGGAAGGGTGCAGTGGGCTGTTCATTATCCAGTGCTAGCGTTTCAGGATGTTATGAATGAAGCTGTACATCTCTTTCTGTCTCTACCCTCCTTTGTTTTATCTGAAACAACCCCAGCACCCTCCGCCCCCCATAAGTAAATCAAAACATTATTCTTCTTCGTCTCATCCTTCTCCATACTAACCCCTTTCTTGCTTCTGCCCACAGAGGCGTCCATACAGATCCTGGATGAACGTGGTGTGGAGGTGAGTGAAAAGTTCTATCGTGCTGGATCAACGATGGAGCTGCAGTGTCGAGTGTCAGACGTGCCCACCACCACAGCCCTACACATCGCATGGTACCATCATGACCACAGACTTAATTATGACGACTCCCGCGGTGGTGTCAGGTGAGAGAGAGTTAGAGGAGCGGCACCATCAACTTAGGTGACGTCAGGTGGCGTGAGCTGAGGTGACCAAAGGTGGATTGGTGTTAGGTTGGAATAGATTGGGAAGGCATAGGACAAGGTAGCATGTGGTATGAGGTGACTGGTGAGGTGATTAAGATGAGAGATGGTGTAGAGGCATCAGGTGAAAGGAGGTGTCAGTAGAGATGTTGCCTAAGGAGAATATTTGCATAATGTGAGTGAATGCATCATGAGAGAATTGATATTTTGACCGAGGTGTCATAAGATGAGAGATCATACAAGAGAGTGCATAAAGTGGCAATTAGCATATTGCAAGAAGTAGTGCAGATGTGAATTGGTGTAAGGTGAGGGGTGTTTTAAGATGGAGAGGAGAGAATACTACATATGAAGCAGTAAGACAATAAGCTTGCAGATATTACTGTTTTTGTTGATGTGGCTCAAGGCTTATCCACACATCAACCTTGTAGACGGCAGGAAACCAGCCGCTTTAGCTGAATGTTCCCAGATCTATTGTTGAAGGTATATTGAAAGTTTGTCTGTGCCTGGGAAATTCGATCACCTAATTGTGATTTTCAGTATACATAGCATACCCCATCCTTGACCTTCACTATACTCTTGGCTTCCAGTTTTCCCCACTCACACCATCCTATTTCTTCCCTTCCCCTTTACCTTCATCCCTCCCTTCCTTCTACCCCAGAGTGACTTGCTAGTAGAAAATCGTATGTTAAGTGACTTACTAGAATAGGTCATATGTTAGATGACTCGCTAGTAGAAGGTCGTACGTTAAGTGTCTCTCTAGAAGGTCGTATGTTAAGTGACTCGCTGGTACAAGTAGGTTGTATGTCAGACGCCTGACAAAATAGGAGTGCATTATTTAGTATTATTATTACTTTTATTATTATTATTTCTATTATTATTATTATTATTATTATTATTATGTGGTTGGTGGAGGCGCTCATCATCCACCCACTCGATGTAGTGCTGCTCTCGCGTGCCTGCCCTTTCCTCTCTTCTTTCCTTCCTTCCTCTTCTGTCTTTCTTTCCTTCATTCTTTCTTCTTCCTTCTGTCTGCGGGTGGCTCTGCACTG
>NC_137033.1:49672661-49710161 GCF_032717465.1 Coenobita brevimanus | reverse complement strand
TCTCGCCACTCGCTCTACCTCTCTCATCCTTCTTCCTCTTACACTCAAGGTCCTCCCTGTCACATCCCCTTCCCTCACACGCTTTCCCACAGCGCTTTCCCAAACTCTCTCATTCTTCATGGTCCACTTTATATTCTCCGTGCTGCCTCTCCCTCACCAACACCCTCATTCACACATGTCCACCACCTGCATATCTTTCTCTACTCATCCACAGCCGAGTCAGACTTCGCTTTGCCCTACCCACGCCCTCACCATCTCCCTCATCCTCACTTCCAAACCTCATCTTAACCTTCTCCTTTACTATTGTCGTCAGCCATCCTCACCATTCCTGTCTCCCATCTGCATTAATCTCCCTCACCAGTCTCCTTGCATCTCTTCCTCACCAGTCTCCTTGCATCTCTCCCTCACCCTTTCCCATCTTACTGTCCCTGCCTACCACTTACACTCTTACTCACTTTCACATTCATTGTTTGTTTCCGTCATCCACACCCACACTTTGACCAATCTCTGTTTTTTTCCCCACCCGCACCCTCATCTGCTCCTTATCTCTTCTATCCCCACACCACTTTCACTTTCCATATACCCTGCCCCCCTCATCACTCTTTTTACCTCTCCACCATTCTTTGCCCCCTTCACCACTCTCCGCCACCTCACCAATATGTCCCCTCGTCATTTTCTGCCCCTTACCACTCTCAACCTCCTCACCACTCTCAACCTCCTCACCACTCTCAACCTCCTCACCACTCTCTGCCTTCTTACCACTTTCAACCTCCTCACGACTCTCAGCCTTCTCATCATTCTCAGCCTCCTCATCACTCTCAGCCTCCTCACCGCTCTCAGCCACCTCACCACTCGTCCTGCCCCATAACCACACTCCCTGTTTCCCTTTAGTTCACTGCTTTTCTCATCTTTTTCTCCATCACCTATCCCCTCCCCTACACCCTCCTTCACTACCCTCTCTCCCTGCCTCGCTCACCACTCTCTCCCTGTCTCCCTAACCTAATTTCCCTGCCTCCCTCACCACTCTCCCTTTACTCCACAGTCCTTTGACTCCCTGTACCTAAACCGATCCCTCTCCCCTGCGTGACAGTGTATCAGTCTCTTACCCTACTCCTTCATCCCATACCATCCTGTATGTATCCTTTTCCTCTCCCCCTCCACCATCTCACGCGATCCCGGTACCTATTCTTTGCCTTTTCTGTTTCTGTCCCTTGCCTGCTTTGCGTTTGCCACGTACAGGAGACAGTATAAAGTTTATCCCTATCAGCCTGCGTGGTTTGAGCTTGTTGATTTAATAATACTGAATGAAATAGAGATGATTGGTACAGTTTGAAAGGCTTATATTTACGATGTGTGATCGTAATTATGTGGCAAAGAGGTAATATTAACGGATAGTAAGTGGGATGATAATGTTACTGAGAGTTTCTTGAGTACGGATTCGGAAGCACAAAAATTTACGGTATTTATTGGTGTTGCCAGCGATTGTTACAGCGATAAAATATTTTAGAATATTATCAGCACTGAGGAAAAAGTGAGCAGACAGTACTAATGACGATGGCAATTAACCACTAAAGACAAATTTACACTGATTGTCCTTAGCTTGAATAAATTTCTCTCCTGGCCTCTCAACCCGTCCGCGGTTCCTCTTTCCAGTTACGTTCTCTCTTTCTCCTTGTGTTATTGTGAATGTTGAAAACTTTATTTAATCAGATCAAAGTTGCTAGAAGAGTTAAGTTTGACGTCATTCACCTTGATCAGGTATTCATGAGACACTTGTTATTACCATGAATCGGTTTTCATTATCATCGTGAAGAGACAGTACCCTTTAACTTGCATATTGTCTATCTATCTATCTATTGCCAGACGCCTCAATCCCGTTCGGGGTGGCCACAAACAAATCGCCTCCACGTCGCCCTGTCCCCCGCCATTTCACTACCCCGCTTCCAACTCACACACCCCTCTCTCATATACCTCTCCACCCCATCCCTCCATCTCATCCTCGGCCTCCCCCTCCCTCTTCCCCCCTCCACCTCGCTCACATACACTCTCATCGTCAGTCTTTCACACTCCATCCTCTCCATATGGCCAAACCACCTCAGTGTATTCCTCCTAACGCTCCCTTTCACATCCACATCCACACCACAACGCTCCTTTATATCTTCATTTGTCAGCCTGTCTCTCCATGTGACTCCACATGCTCCTCTTAAATAACTCATTTCCTCTGCTCTCACTCTTGACTTGTACCCTTCCAGCAACGTCCAAGCTTCACTTCCACACGTTAGAGTTGGTATCACAATACTGTCATGTAGTAACTTTTTCACTTCCATGCTCACTTCCCTGCTTCTTATCCCTGCTTTCAAGGAACCAGCAACCTTTCTTCCCTGCTGTACCCTTTCAAGCACTTCACCCTCCAAACCTCCATCCCTACTCATCACACTACCCAAGTACTTAAATGTACGCACATTTTCCAATTCCTCACCATCCAACCTCGCTGTACATTCACTGACTTCACCTCTCTCAAAGACCATCACTTTACTCTTCCCTACATTCACCTTTAGATTCCGTTTCTTACACACTCTTCCAAACTCATCCACCAAGCCTTGCAGCTCTCCTTCGTCTTCACTCAACAACACAGTATCATCTGCAAACAACAGTACAGGGAGTTTCCAAACACTACCCTCTCTCACCAGGGCCACTCCAACTTCCACTACCCTACCTCGTACCTCTTTTATTACCCCATCCATGTACAGATTGAACACCCATGGAGACGTGACACATCCCTATTTCAACCCAACCTTCAAAGAGAAAAATTCACTCTGTTCACCATCCACACGCACTGCAGCCTTAGCACCATCATACATACTCGTCACAGCATTCAACAACTTCCCATCTACTCCATATATTCTTAATACTTTCCACAATCCTTGTCTATCCACCCTGTCGTATGCTTTCTCCAAATCCATAAAAGCCGCATACAGCTTCTTTCCCTTCTCTAGAAACTTTTCCACTGAAGATCTAAGAATGAATATCTGATCTACACAGCCCCTTCCCTTCCTAAAGCCTCCCTGTTCTTCTCTAACTAATTCCTCTGTTCGTTCTCTAACTCTGTCAATAAGTATCCTACCATACACTTTTCCTAGTATACTAAGAAGACAAATGCCCCTATGATTACCACACACTTCTTTTTCGCCTTTTCCTTTGTACAAGGGAATAATTATACCTGACTTCCAATCCTCCGGGACTCTACCTTCCTCCCAGGCCAATCTGCACATCTTCCACATCCATTCTACTACTATCTCTCCCCCATGCTTCAGCATTTCACCACACACTCCATTAATTCCTGGGGCTTTCCCTAATTTAACTTTCTTCATTGCTTCCACAACCTCTATCCTACTGATTTCTTCCTGTCTTCTCACCTCCCTCCTTCTCCCAGCCATTCCCCAGCCACTTATACTCGCATTACTGCCATCCTGTATGTTCAACAATTCCTTGAAGTGTTCTCTCCATCAGCTCACTTTTTCTCCCTTCTCCACTAGTAATCTACCATTTTTTTCTTTCACTTCCCTGCTAACTTCACTTCAACCCTGTCTTACTATTTTCACCTCTCTCCAGAACATTTTCTTACAGTCCCTTCACTTTACACTCAAGTTCCTTCCAAATCCCTCATCCGCTCTCTTCTTACTCTTTCTTACTAATCTTTTCACCTCTCTCTTTCTTTCTACATATAACTCTCTCTTCCGCCTCTCAACTTCTTCCACGCCCCTATTTCTCATCCATTCATTGTATGCTTTCTTCTTTTGTGCCACAGCCTGTCTCACCTCTTCATTTGCATATTGTGTGGTATTTATATACATTAAGCTATCTTAATTATCAATGTTCTAAATTTTATCCCTCTCACCCTCCTCCTTTTCAACCTTCTACTTTTAACTTGTTTCCTTCATTCTTCCCACCTTGCTTGTCCGTCCACCATTTCCTTCTTTTTCTCTACCCCTCATCCACTCATCCCCGCCCCCCTGCCTTCACTCCATTCCCACTCTTACCCTCCCGGTTTCATTCCATTCTTCCTCCTGCTTACCTTCCCTATGAACAGATTATTTTCCAGACGTGAACCTGTAATAGGGACTAAACTCATTGTCGTGATATTTTTAAACACAGTACCTATGCACATGTTATCGTCAGCACTATTAAATACAGTCATCAGGGTTTTATAATACTCCTCTCTCACTCTCTTTCACCTGTCTCCTTGCCTCCTCTCTTCACTCCTCTCGCTGTATACAATACTACTTCTCACGCCTGTCGTCCCCATGCAGAATATATTGTACTTTATCATATATTTACCTGTGTACTATATTTTGTCGTCTGTACCCCGTTCTTTTACCCCTAGAATTCAGTTCTTCATACTCTTCCTCGTCAGACTCTTCTCCCTCACGCCCTCCTAACAGGCGAACTTGGAGCGGACATTTGAAACAAACTTTGCACTTAAGTAGTTTCGTGAAATACGAATACTTTGGTTCCCTTTAGCTCGCTAACCATGATATCGATATGGGTTGTTCAGTAATGGCGTTAGGCAATGAATCAAAACGTTATGAACGTACAACAGCATCTTCATGTTGAATACATTTTATAATGTTTCATAGAGCACTTACTGGCAGCACCAATAGAAATACTGCTGCACATCCGAATGCCTGATCCAGAATCTTCAAGCACAAATGTCATATAATTCTCAGTAATATAATTATCCCATCTACTGCACATTGATATTATCTCTTTGCAGTACATTCTTAACTACGATCACGTAGTGTATATATAAGCCGCTTAAATCGTATTTGTGAACTCTATTCCATAGTGTGTTACCTCATCAGCGAGTTGGCACCGCGCAGGCTGGTAGGGACTAGGGTTGAACCTTATGTTGTTGACTGTGTCTATCCTTTGCCCTCTCTCTGCCTATTCCTCATCTTACATCCAACCTAACCCTGCTTCCCACCTAATTCTCTTCCGCCTACTACATAATCTTTCTGAGTCCTACCTAATCCCCCACCTATCTCCTCCGAAGAGACTTTAATACTGTATATAGAGTATATATATATTTTTTTATATAAAATAACAAAATATGGGACTATATAATATCATTTTCAGTAATATCTGTGCAATATAAACTAAACCTTAAAAAAGGGTCCCAAGGGATTTAACCAGCAATTATGCAACCATGAACAACACAGAAAAAGCGTAGACAAACGAAGACAAACAAACTATAGAAAATCAATACATACAAAAAAAAAAAAAAAAAGAAGAAAGAAAGAAAAAGTAATAGAATAAGATCACATATGTCAGGACTGCAATTATTACAATTCTGTAACTACAAACGATATGTAACAATTATGTAACGACAAACGATTGCATTATGTTACACTTGCTACAATTATGTAACTACAAACAATATGTACCATTTACGTAACAGTTGCATTAACAAGATGTAACTTTTATGTAACTTTAACTACAATTATGTAACTACAAACGATATGTAACAATTATGTAACGACAAACGATTGCATTATGTTACACTTTGCCAATTATGTAACAGTTGCATTAACAAGATGTAACTTTGATGTAACTTTAACTACAATTATGTAACTACAAACAATATGTAACAATTATGTAACAGTTGCATTAACAAAATGTAACTTTTATGTAACTTTAACTACAATTATAAAGCCAAGACACTTATGTAACAGTTGCATTAACAAAATATAACTACAATTATAAGGCCAACACAATTATGCATTACCACAATATTTTGTAACAATTCATAAAATGTTACAATTATGTATTACCACAATGCTACTACAATGTTATAAGTCATACAACTATACCACAATTCTGTATTACCAGTATCATCATACAAGTTAGGTGAAATATTAGACATTACTAAAGGGATAACTCAATATGTAATGTATAACCTAGCAGTATTACCATTTCACAATTATATGCGTATGTCTGTTATACATACACATCTTACAAAATGTTATACAACAACTATTGCATTTATTCAAATATGTATACAACTTGTTTAAAATGTAATATTACTGGATAATTGCTATTTACTATGAATGTTATATGTATACAATATTATAATCAATATTATGTACTAATAGATTAGCATATGTCACTGATGATTGCTGTCGGAGGACCTCCAGTGGCATGTGCCGAGCATATGTTAGGACTCCATATTATAATTACAAATCATAATAGATAGATAGTTAAATAGATAGATAGAGAGACAGATAGAAGCAGGAAGTCAGATGATGAGAAGGTACTGTGTCTGCGAGAATCGAACAATGCTAAACATGCTTACACACTCTTAACTCGATGAATGCTTTATAGGCACACGGCAGCGCCTCATGACCATACACACACATACTCACACACAGGCTTCTAGAACTTTCCAACCACAGTGAACACACGTGACACGCCTCCTGTTTCACCAGAATTTAGGAAAGAGAGCTCAGAAGAAGAGAGGCCATAGAATCGGCAGGTAGTGGGGAGAAAGCCTTAGCAGCTTCAGAGAGAGAGAGAGAGAGAGAGCGAGACTGGGAGGTAGCTCCCGGGACTCTACTTAACTTCACTCGTGTATGAGAGACTTTGTCAATATTTCCAAGACAAATAAAAGTAGTCCCATACTATTCTTTACCTCTCCTGTCATTGCATGACAAATGGGAACGAAGATTTTCTACTTACAAAGCTACTCAAGTATAACAACCGCTCGTCCACAAGTCTAATATATAACTTCTCTACAAGTAACTACAAAGTTTTTTATGACAACCGTCCCCCAGCCACTCTCTGCCTCCTATCTAACCTTCTCAACTCCCACAAAACTGTCTCCCTACCTGCTCTCTTACCTTCTCCCTGCCTCCTGTTTAACCCTTCCCCTGTTTCTTATCTGTCCCTCTCCCTGCCTCCAACCTAACTCTCTTCTTGTCTTGTAGCTAACTCTCTCCCTGCCTCCTACCAAACCTTCTACCTGTATCGTACCTAATTCCCTCTATTTCTCCTACCCGGCCCCTTCTCTGCCTCCTGTTAACCCCTCCTACCTCTTAGTCTAACCTCCTACTTAACCCTCTCGTAACTCCTACCTCTTACTTAACCCCTTCCTACCTCCTTTTTAATCCCTTCCCAACCTGCTATTCAACCCCCTCCTAACATCCCACTTAATATCCTCCTTACCTCTTACCTAACTTTCTCTCCCTAACTCCTACCCAACCCTCTTCCTGTTTGACTGGCTAACCTGTTTTTATCGCTTTGTCCACTGTAATGGTATGTAACGCCGTGCCGTGGGTCACCCGTCTCCAGACACTGTCACTGTTTTGCCTGTTGGGTTGTGGGGATGAGGAGTCTAAGGACGCCTTACATTTTTTCAGAGGTGGTGGTGCAGTAGGTAAATATTGTATGTTAGTCGGCCAGTGTCGGGTTAGATCCTGGGGCAGTGTGGTCAGTCTCTAAGCATTAGCTTTAATCAGCACTTGGCCAGACAAAGGGATGCATCCACAGTTGATTAGTTTGTATCTCAGCAAAGAGAATCCCTAAACGGTAATCTTCATGGAACCCGCAGTGGATTCTATGGCTCTCTCTCCTAATGCTTATATTAATGGTTCCGGTGTATTATGAAATCGCAAGGGCCATGAAATCATGAGGGCAGAATGAAGGAGCAACACAAGGGACATCTGTCGGCATGAAGGGTATACACAAGTGTAATATATTTAATAATAAAGCGTTTTTAGTTTATTTTGAAGAAAACTATTAATAATTATGAATAATTATTGATTATGAAATCGCGAGGGCCATGAAATCGTGAGAGCAGAATAAAGGAGAGACGGAAGCGACATCTATCGGCACGGAGGGTAAACACAAGTGTAATATATTTAATAATAATGCGTTTTTAATTTATTTCGAAGAAAATTAATAATTAATTAAATATTTCATAAAATCTACTAAATATTGACCAATTAACAGTAATTAATAAGTATTCATAATTATTAATAATTTTCTTGGAAATAAATTAAAACGCTTTATTATTAAATATAATACACTTATGTTTACCCTCCGTGCCGATAGATGTCGCTTGCGTCGCTCCTTTATACTGCCCTCACTATTTCATGGCCCTCGCGATTTCATAATACACCGGCACTCACCAACATCACCGCCAAGGACGTGGAAACAAAGGCGTGAATTTTTCGTTGGTGAACATCGCAACAGTAGCGACTGTGGAAGTGATCAGTAGACTGCTAAATCGCTGTTGGCATGTGTCCAGTGGGTGTGAGGGTAAAAATTGCATGAAATAATGGTAGTTGTTCAGACCAACTCCCTGATATTAATGGGAGGGGAGCACCTATCGACATGAGGTTGCCTTGTGTTGTGAGGTAATGCTGTAGATTTTTTTTTTTTTTTTTTTACAATAACAGAAGAGAGGAAGGAAAAATAAAAGAATAAAAAAATAAGTAATCAGGTGTAATCCATTCATGAAAAATCTCCAACAGTTGGACTCTCACAGCCGTAGATTGAAGTTCGGGGGGAAATCACTCTGGGCAAGCGAGTTCCAAAAGGAGGTGCAGTTAGGGGAATAAAAGAATTCTGACAGGAAGAAGTTTTGCAGTATAGCAGTGTAACAGTCCAGTCATGAGCAGTACCAGATGCCCGCTTAGCGGGGGGGAAGGCGTGCAGAGGTAGCTCAATGGATGCAACTTCGTCTGAGCATTTGCCATAAATGTATCTGTAAAATATGCAAGGGAGGCAACATTCCTTCTTACCTGTAGGGGAGACAGTTCATTAGGTAATAGTAGGGTTATTAGTAATTCTAACAGCTTTGTTCTGAATTTTGTCCAACTGTTTTAATTCAACCTCTCCACACTCATAAGGCTGAGCAATATTCCAGCTGACAGTGCACTTGACTGTTGTAAATTATAGCTAACTGCTGGTCAGTGAAAAAGTTACGGACTCTGTACAGTAATCCAAGTTTCTCTGAAGCGGTTTTAGCAAGTGATGTAACAAGAGATGTCCAGCTGAGGGAATTGGTATGTGAAAAACAGAGAATTTCAATATTTTTCGAAATAGGAATATTAGTAGCATATAAGGTAATATAGGAATCAAGCAGTATCTGTCTATTAGTAAACTGTATATATTTGGTTTTCCTAGCATTAAATGATACAGTGTTATTTTGTCCCCATTCTGTGATCTTGGATAACTCTTGATTCATAGAGACTGGTGTCCTGAGTGTTGAGTCAGAGATATTAAACTTTGTGAATTGGTGTTCACGTGTGAATGAACTGTGTAAGTGTTGTCATCTGCATAAAATTAAATGGGATTATGGGTGACAGATAAAAGATTATTAATATTATTTAGGAACAGGATTGGAGCCAGAACTGATCCTTGTGGCACGCCGGCATTAGTCAGGTGGAAATTGGTTATACATCATCTACTTTCATCTTTCTCTCGATAAGATACGAGGAAATTAGAGGAACAAAAGATAATAGGGCATAGCAAGGGCGTTTAGATAGCAGGGAGCAGTGCCACACTTTGTCAAAAGCTTCAGAAATATCAAGGGCTGCAGCATGGGTTTCTCCTTGTTGGTCAGTTGAATGATGGCTGGTATGAGTTACGAGATTTAGTATATCAACAATGAATTATTCGTGGCAAAAAACATACTGCCTACCACTAATTAAGTTGTTGGATTCAATATGTTTAACAATGTGCTTATTGATTACAGTCTCAGATACTTAACCAAGAGAAGATGTGATAACAATTGATCTGTAATCGTATGGGTCACAGGAGCCTCCTTCCTTGGAACTGGGTGCATATTGGCTTTTTTCCATGCATTAGGGAACGAACAAGTACGTATGCATAGTCTGAATAATTTAGCTAGAACAGCAGCAAGTTCTGAGGAACACATGCAAAACAATTGGAGGAATTCCGTCACGACCTGGGCTTTGTTGGCTGTAAATTGTCTGGAATGGATTTTATGTTTCTAGTCTGTATCTTAAGTGGAGCAGTGTCTGGAGGGTGAAGTTCTAGTACAGGGGCGTTCTGGCTAATTTCCTCTAAGGTAGAATTTCTGGCAAATGTACTGGCTAGGATGTTCAGTTTACCTCCCGGGTCATTTATACAGTAGTGTTACTATCAGAAGCTTCTGGTGAGGGAATGAGTGATAACTTATTTTTGAAAGAACCGAGAGTTGACCACAATATTCTACTGTCATTAGGATTATATAATAGTCTGGATGCTTGATTATGAAGAAACATAGACTTAACAAGATTAATTACTCTTTTTGCATGGTTTCTAGTAATTTTAAATTGACTGAGTGACTGAGATGATTTCGATTTTAAGTAAAAGCTATTATGCTATGGACCATTGGGTCGTTGCTCTGGCACAGTTGCTGTCAGACCATTTTGGGGAGTCTGATCTTTTAGTGAGCTGTTGACTGGGTATGTACAGTTCCATACCAGAATGTATTAAGTAATTAACGCGGGACTTTATAGAATTGATGTCACTGGAGAACAAGGACTGCCATGGAATATCAGCAAGATAATCTAAGTCTTTCCCAGTCTGCCCTGTCAGAGTGCCATCTGGTCACCCTGACTGGTTCAGAACGGGGAGGTTTAGGGCAACCAGCTAATGAGGCTTTGATGAGATTGTGGTCGGAAGATCCAAATGGTGACAATACTTCTGTCCCGTATTAATCTGGATTATTTGTCAGGAATAGGTCCAAGAGATAGGCTTTAGAATCAGGATTATCTGATATTCTAGTTGGCTGTTTTACAACTTGCGTGAGATTAAACGATTCTGCAAACATCGTACAATTCCATTTTATAGTGGAATGATATAGTGGAAGGTCTGCTGAACTCTGGAAATTCCATCACTGAGCTTCCAGAGTTATCCATCACTGTTTCATTAGCTATCATTAAGAAGTGGATCATCATTCATGTTGTCAGCTGTACATCACACCCAGCCCTTCCTAACCTTGATTCTGTCCCCTGATGCACAGCCTGAAGACTGAGCTGCGAGGGTCTGTGGCACGGTCGTGGCTGCGAGTGAGTAATGCGGCGAAGGCAGACTCGGGCACCTACTACTGTAATGTTACTAACCTGGCCTCTACCAACGTTACCATCCATGTCGTCACAGGTGAGAGAAAGAGAGAGAGAGAGAGAGAGAGAGAGAGAGAGTTATATTATAATGATTTGTATTTATATTTTATATAAATATAGAAATCCATTTTATGAAACCAATGAAGAGGTGTGGGTAACACTGTCAATCTATCTATATATCTAGGCTGCTTCCCCCAAAGAAAGGGAGGTAGCCAAGACAGGACGACACACTCCCAATTTACTCATCCAAACACACACATTTATTCGTATCTTAGCCCCAGGGGGAGAAGGGACAGATCATCACCGCACCAAACCACATGAGGGTCAATTGCGTAGTGCAATCAGCGACATCCACAGCAGGGCCGACAGCAGAGCTGTCACATCAAAATGGACCCATCCCCTTACCCTCACCTGACCTTATCAGCTGATCAGACCAAATGCGGGAGAATATCCCCTTGGGGCGCATCACCATTTTTTCATTCACAAATTCACTCTAATCATTCCTATCACACGCAGCCACTCTTCCTTGCTCAACAGACATCCCCCTCGCATCGAACACTCTCTTCACACTGTCCAGCCATCCAATTCGTGGTCTTCCTATTAGCCTTATACCTTTCAAATCTGATCCGTTTATCTCTTTCACCAATCGCTCTTCATCCATTCTCTCCATATGCCCCAACCATCGCAACAGTCTCTGCTCAACTCGATCAGCCATCTCCCGCATAACTCCATTTCTCCTTCGCACTTCATCATTTCTCACTTGATCCATACGCGGGTGTAACAGAGAGGAAAAGTTTGAATGCAGTGGAGATGAGGTGTCTGAGGAGTGGATAACGCAGTGCCACAAAACCGTAGGAACTAGGTCAAGGCAGCAAAAGGACGTGTAACCCCATCTCAACATTGTTTTTCTTTTGTCATGGCATATTTACTACATTGTGTGATGGAGTAGTAGTTATATGAAAATCATGACGTTATTCTTTTTTAGTGCACTTATGCTTAAGCAAGAATAATATAATAATGCTGCTTGCTTGAGTAAAGTTGTGTTTATACTGCCTCAATCTATTCCTATGGCTTGTGACACTGTTATCCATACGGCTTCATATATTTCATTAATATATAAATTGGCAGATAGATATATAGATAGACATATAAACAAATGCGTGGATAGATAGATGGATAGATATACATACACAGACAGACATATACACGTACATAGAGAGATGCACACGTACATAGATGTACAAGTACATACTGTAGATATAGACGTACTACATAGAGAGATAGGTACACATACATAGATAGATCTATGTACTCGTTTATAGATAGATACAGAAAATGTTTCATTGACTTATGAGCGTCTGTATTTGGGAGTTATGCTTTTGCACTTTATTCAACTTTGACGATCGTCTCAGTAGTGAAGGGGTTATTAAAAGCTCTGATGACCTCATCCCGTTCACAAAGTCTCTCTCAGCTAGAATAAAATTGTATGCAGATAATAACAAGAAGGAACACTCAGAGTGCACCGCTCCCACCTTACACTGTGTCCACGCTAATGTCTGCCTTGCCTCGTGATCATTACCCTCAGACGACTGTTGTCAAACTCGGCCTACTTCAAGCCTTGCCTGATCTTCAGTCCTTCCAACATGTTTGGTGCAGCATGAATCAAGTGTTTAAGTTGACCCTGCCCTGTGACACTGACCCTTGATCTGTTATGACACAAACCCTATAGTCTCACCAATCTAAAACCAAGGTTTGGGTGGAGTCCAGCCGGGGATTTCCCGGCGTACAGCGTTGCCTTGTTTCCTATACTCTGATTGGGTAGTGGCTGACCTGACACCGTTAGAGTTCGTCCGCTCACACCTCGCCACCTGGCCTGACATGACTTCACCCACTTCTGTGTGTGTGTGTGTGTGTGTGTGTGTGTTTTGTGTGTGTAAAGACAAACTAATTTAAGTTATAAATATAATTTAAGTTATATATATAACAAAGTGAACAGTGGAAGCACGTGACAGAAGCTTAAATCTCCCTCCAATGGATTAACTCCCAGTATGGGCCTGGATGTTGCCGCTCGTGAGTGTTTTAACTTATTTATTTCTATTAAGAAAATAGCGTATGTTCTACTGATTCCTTCAAATTATATTATAAACGTAATTGTTACATTACTTACCCAACTTAGAACTACCGTGAAAGTCGGTAAAAGTAACTACACTTTTTTCAGCAACACTGTAAAATATGTATGCCACGTTTCTTTATTGATGTACAAGAGCCATATGCATTACAAGTTTACCTTCCTTTGATATGCTAGAATACTTACGTTTATATTGTATTAGTATGTGTGTACCTATCTGTGATGCCTATTACATATATAACAGAATCTACTCATCGCTCGTTTAGGAAGTATGGCATGGCTGCACCCAGCGCCAGACCCCACCCAAACCTTGGTTTTAGATTGGTGAGACTGTAGACCCGTTGTGACAGTGACCCTTGACCTGTTGTGACTTTGACCTATTGACCCATAACCTTAGGTACTTCCACAAGGTTTGGTTTAGATAGAACCAAAATTGTGTGTAAAGGTTGAACATCTGATCTTTTCCTGCGATCTGTTATCTTTGACCAAGTGTTGTCAAATTTCAGTCACTTCATCCTTTCATGACTGTCAACTCTTCCACTGAATTGGGTCCAAACAGAATAAAGACTATATGAGTTGACCTTGCCCTTGGCCTTCTTTTGTTCATATTGCACTTTGCCTGTGACGTATAATCTTTTTCGGCCAACATTTTAAGGCTCATTCTGACTGGAGATTTGTGTGTGTGTGTGTGTGTGTGTGTGTGTGTGTGTGTGAAAATAAAAAAATAATGGATTACACTATGTTCGAGGGAGGTTGCTCTAGAAAAGAACTGGGAGAAATCGGCTGCTTAGCTGATTAGTTTCAGCGTTGTAGTGTTTTGTTTTAGCTACTTTGGGGATGGTTTGGGTATAGTTAAAAATCAAAGATCAAGGCTCGGTTGTTATCACACCATAAAATCACTGTACTGTATTTGTCAGTTACGAAGGATTTCGTTAGGGCTACTGGGCGTGACGGTGTCATCCCTACAAGAGTGTCTGCCGAGGCTCTGATTGGTATCAGTCCAGATGAGATCCACTTCAGCGTCAAAGCTACTCAGAAGAGTGGTATCGAAAATTAATATTTAACAATGGTTGCAAGTTCAGATATAGGAGAAATGTCTTTAGTGTTAGAGTTGGGTGTAAGGAGTATTATAATGACAGTGTGTCAGAATCTGTTTGTCATAAGCAGAAACGACACGGTGAAAAGATAAGCAAGCATATGAAATGATAAACTACTGTGTCAAGATCCACTTTAAGTGTGTGCCGTGTTTGGTTTTCGAACGCCAGACTCAAGACATATACAGATCAGGAAATGAAAACGCTTTCAGAAAATCACGGTAAAGAGATGTGCAGTACTGGAGGAACTGTGAAAAGAGACTTGTGCATGTGAATGCGAGAGATGGTGTTAAAGAAGGTGATTTGTATGTGGTTGTGTGTGTGTGGGGGAGCGTGGTAGGTGGAGGTGGAGGATAGTAACATTATAACCAGTCCCTGGTGTTGGGGATAAATACTATTGCTCCCGTATTCTCTGCAGGCCTAAGAGGCAAGAAGGGGAGGATGGCAGTGATTAGAGACCCTTCACCATCTATTTTTAATCCCTGGCAGGATTCAGAGACCCTCAGATCTCGGCGCTCTGTACCTGCCCAGGGCTCAGACAAAATCTGTTTGTCTGCCTATCTGTCTTTAGCCAGATCCATTAATCCTGGATAGGGTGTCCATGAGCAATATGACCGGGCCTGTCCTCTAGCATTAGGATGCCATCCATCTACCAGTCCCTCAGTTTCATCCTTGGCTTCCCTATTCCAGTCCATCTCATTCACATGCTGAGCAGTCTCTTATTCTCTCCACATGGCCACACCACATCAGGGTATACTGCACTTCTAACAATTTTCAGCACATCCCCATCAACATCACAACGCTCCTAAACTTCCTCATTTGTGTGTCAGTCTCTTCAAGTAACTCCGCATGCTCCTTTCCAGTAGCTTATTTCAACTCCTCTCATTCTCGACTTGAATCCACGAAAAATTTCCTGATCATAATATAAATGTTTGCTCATTTCACTGTGCATGCTCTTGATCAGCTCTTTCTCTCTATCTCTTTTTATTCTGATATTTCGACAATACCTCTTTTATCCTTAAGTGGGAAAGGAAGGTCGAGACCAGTGAGAGAGAGAGAGAGAGAGAGAGAGAGAGAGAGAGAGAGAGAGAGAGATTAGTGATGATTGATGTCAGTGAGCAATGTGACAGTGGTTCATCGGTTGCATTAGGTGTATGTGATGCATGGTGGTAGTGGTGGAGAGTCTGGTAGTGGTTGTGGCAGTGATGAGTAATGGTAGGTGGTAAGGGTTGTGGTTAGATATTGATTAGTAGTTGAATGTAATGGTGTAAGGTTAGACGTGATGTGCACTCGTAGTGGCAGTTGTATTGACTGGTTGTAACAGTATATGGGCTGTGAGTGGTGGTGTTAGGTTGTGGTGTGTATTAGTGTGAGTGTTGTTGGTGATGATGATGATTGTGTGTGTGTGTAATCCACCGGGTTGGTCAGGGTCACTTGATGGTCGTGATCGTCAGCTTTTACCCTCCCGGAAGGGAGCTGAGAGCTCATATAGTCCGATCTAAGGGCAAGGCTGTGACCTTCACACACGCACACACCCGTCCCCTTGCTCAAGGGGGACAGTAACCACCCACTTCGTCAGTGAAACTTTTCGCAACCTGAGCGAGGCTCGAACTCCCGTCTACCAGATGGCAAGCGAGAACGTTACCACTGAGCCAGCGAGCGGTGTGTGTGTGTGTGTGTGTGTGTGTGTGTGTGTGTGTGTGTGTGTGTGTGGGGTGATGCTCTAAGGGAAAGGCTGTGTATTGGTCAGAGATATATGCAAGGTTTGCGGGTCCAGCCAGACAGATTGCCCGACCTCAAGTCTTGTGTTGCTTCTTTGTAGGGTTTAAGTCCTTCAGGTGCTCGTCGCAGCCTGTCAGTGTACGCTGAAATAATTGTAATGTTTTACCATGTAATATATTTCTTATTTCATATAATATATTTCTTACTTCATGGCGCTGGAGCTTCTGTGTATCGTACTGCATTGGAAGAGTTCGTGAGTTCCTGAAGGACAAAGCATGCTGATATGCAGCCATCATGTGTGCTGCAAAAATTAATATATTATCGGAGACGGGCTCGCTCATTCACACACCACAAAGCCAGCCAGGAGACAGGACGTGTGTGCTGGGCAATCCCCAGGTCCTGTCCTCACCCCTTACTATTTTTTTAACCAGCCCATATCCCACTGCCCGGGCTAAGATATGGCCGGGCCTGCACTATATATGCAGGAAATCTTTAAACGAACGAACGAACTCGCTCATTTATGTATACTGTACTACATTGAAAGGGTTGGTGGATTCATGACAAAGCTTGCTGGCATTAACCGTCATGTTTTCAGCAAAAGTTAATATATGATCGGAGACAGACCAATATGGCTGTTTTATTTTCTGTATTATTTTGAACGTTCTTCCTCGCTCTAGTCCCCAGGCCTAGTATATATGTTGCCGAGTTATAGATGAATATGTGCTGGTAGATGTTTGTGAAGAAATAACTTACTCATTCTTTAATATAGTTCTATTTATCTGGGACTAGTAATTTGGCAGATATTGATGACTTGCTATATACAGTAATGGATGACAGTCGTGGTACTATTGTTTATATTGTGGCGCGGGTGAGGTTGGGTGATATTTGTTGTCTGGTTTTGAAACACCAAGTGTCCAGCTCTCACAACCAAATGAATATTGACTGACAGGCCAAGTGACAGCAGACGGGAGGGGGGGGGGGGAAGAGGATGATAAGTGACTGAAAACACGGAAGAACGATGAGGTAGAGGAAATAGACCCCGCTTATTATGAATGAAGATAGTGAAATTATGACAGTGATGAAGGTGGTGCCATGGTTATGGTGAATGATGCGTGCTGTTAAGAGGGAAGAGTCTGATTGTGGCGATGATGTGTTTTAATAATGACGGTGTGTGTGCCTTGTTGGGACTTCGTTAATGGAACTCAGCAGTGTGTTTACCACAGCCAGTACTATTGTTTACAGGGTACATATTGTGGTGGGTAAACATAGCTAAGTAGTCCGTGGATATGAGACTGTAGTAACTGTGATTTATCATTTATATGCAGTAGAGACGCAGCATTCGTATAGTAATACACCCAATCATCCAAATCATTCCTATTCAGCACTAATACAAGGGTTAACCAGTCCTCTCAGTCTTTGATGTGCACAAGTGGCCTTGTGAAGCTGTCTTCCATAGTGTGCCTTTCCAATTGCCATTGACCTCCAGTCTTTTAAAGGCATAATGTCCAGGAATCTCGAAATGTCTGGACCATGATTGACTTTTTCTTTCGTTTTCATTTAGAGAGGCAAAATTTTGCAGGCTCGTAGTCTTTGGTTCTTTCTTTTTTTCAGTATAAAAATGCGTGACTCATGTCTTGGTCAGTTGGGATAATACCTCCAAGTAGACATGAGACGAAAATATTAATTGGTGCGACCGTCAAAAAAAAAAAAAAAAAAAAAAGGCTGTGGTGGATATGAATAAGAGCGTAATCTTCAGACACATAGGGATTTATTAAGCTATTCTCTTAGGCATTGCAATATCCAGTATAGTGCTGTTTTGTGTTATCTTGATTATCAAAACTTATCAAAGACAATGTTTACACTCAAATCACAGGGTGGCACATATATCACAATACTTCACCTATGTTTCTGGATGTTCAGTGATGTAAGTGGGGCAGTGTTTGTATATATATATATATATATATATATATATATATATATATATATATATATATATATATATATATATATATATATATATATATATATTTGTTTATTTATGACTGTACATACAGTTTTATGGCACACTGTTGTGTTGGTGGGGTGCCAGCTGCCTCCTGGCCCACACTACACCTCACTCCTACCTCCACCACCATCTCTCCCACCGCCACGCTTTGTCCCTCTATGGTCTTTCTGCTCATAGGCCCTAACGTCCCTCCACATCTTCGTACTGAAGGGGTTAGCTTGTTCAGTATGACATTGCCTTTACCATTTAATCTTTCTACCGCCAGACGATTTGTTTTGCGAAGGAAAGAATTCTATAGAACTGAAAGAGGAAAAAAAAAAGTACTCAATAACTCCTTCACGACGAGGGGCCTTTTCATGTAAAAGAAATCGTTTAATGGAAGCATGAATAAAAAAGAAATAAATGTCCTCGGGCTACAGGGAATTACGAAAGCTGTATATAAACCTTTCAGTCCGGAAAATCTCTCCTAAGCTGAATAAAACTCTCTGGAGACAGCAGATATAGTGTGAGACGAGGCGCAGTGTCTTGGTGTGTGGTCAGGTGTCGCTTGTGGTGTGAGGTAGAGTGTGCTTTGAGGAAAAGACGTCGTCATATACAGTGTTTTATTCATTAACCTCGTCCCCCTTCTCTCCCCTCCACAACACTCCCACCACCACCACTTCCACCACCACCCTCTGCTGTGCTTTGATCATGGTGGGTCCATTACGTCCCGTCACTGACTCGAATGATGTGCACTGCCCGATTCCGCAGTCCCACGATACACAAGTTAACATTGTCTTACTAGTCTCTGATAAGATCATTATAATTGCCTGGAGGAAGCAAGACATTTTATAAAATTAATAAGCAAGACATTGTATAAAATTAATGCCGTTTGCTGGTAAAATACTGTAGCATTCCGTTCTCTATATGTTCATCGCGCGTAGTTTTGCACCCAGATTCAGAGCACCGTGAATCCATAGGCGTTATATCCAATGAGCCATTGTGACTCCTAAATTAGCAGTGTTTCTTTACTACTAGATTTATCCAACCATGTAACTACAAAAGAACTTTCATAAACTGACCTAATATTCAAAAGTTAGCATTGACTTCAAGTGAAAAAATTACTACATGACAGTTTTGTGATACCAGCTCTAAGTGAAGCTTGGACGTTGTTGGAAGGACACAAGTCAAGAGTGAGAGCAGTGGAAATGCGTTATTTAAGAGGAGCCTGTGGAGTCACATGGAGAGACAGGCTGACAAATGAGGGTATAAAGGAGCGTTGTGGTGTGGAAGTGGATGTGATAGGAAGCGTTAGGAGGAACACACTGAGGTGGTTTGGCCATGTGGAGAGGATGGAGGGGGAGAGACTGACGAGGAGAGTGTATGTGAGTGAGGTGGAGGGGAGGAGAGGGAGGGGGAGGCCGAGGATGAGATGGAGGGATGGAGTGGAGAGGTATATGAGAGAGGGGAGTGTGAGTTGGGAGCAGGGCAGTGAAATGGTGGGGGACAGGGTGACGTGGAGGTGATTTGTTTGTTACCACCCCGTACGGGATTAAGGCGTCTGGCAATAGATGGATAGATAGATAGATAGCATTAATAAAATACAAATAGCAATTGTACTGAAAAGATCAAATCCTCCTCCAAGTAAAACTTTTTGGTGTTAGCCAGAACATATACCATGCCTGAAAGTTATCAGAGCTGGAAGTCGGTTTGAGTCATAACAACGGAAAGTATTCCCCGCTGCTTACATAATATTACACAGCAACCAATATTTCACCCATATTTTAATTACTCGTATTAATGCAGGCATCAGCGACTTCGAAATACTATTCTCAGCTCTTTTTTTCCATGTTGTTGTCATATTCTCATTTAACAGTCTTCATAGTGGCACATAATTTCTTGCCTTCACGAGCAGAATATTTTCTTTACGAGTAACCTTAATATCTCGCTAGCAAAGTAACGGGTTTGCTGAGAATCCAGTTTTTACCTAATCCGTAGGTTTGGCAGCACCACTCGTCGCTTAGTCTGATAACGTCGCAAAACGCCGTTCTTCCTCTTATTGTATTTATGATTTGCCATCGGTCATTAGGTGGGTGGCTTCAGAAATTTCACACTAGCGTGCAGGAGGGTGGGGACAGTAACTCCACCTTTCAGGGTGCGGCTATCACTCACGTCTCAATGAAGCTGATGCATTGAACATTGTCTGTTACAACTGTAGCAGAAGCCATCAGAACTGCTATCGCATTCATAGTCACTAGAAAAGACTGAGTGCATTCCTATAAAACCTTGACAATGTAGCAGGCTTATCTAAAGCAGCTGCCAGTTTCAAAGTCTTCAGTCATGATGCTTTGCCAGAGTACCACAATGCTTTGACGTATTATGCAGAAGCAGAGATCGGACCTTTAAATAAGTTGAGTTAGACCACTATTTGACAAAAATAAATGTAAAGTTGAAAAAATTTTCACTCAATGAAACCATATGAAAAATTGTGGTTGGAGAATGTCAAGGTAAGAAGTATATTGACTGTGGACCACTATGCTGTAAAATAAATCGTATAAGGATGATTTCAGAGACCACCTGCACCAAGTACAAATGCATCTGTTATTGCCAATAAGTGCTGCTTAGCGTGAGCGAGTGATTTCAGCACAAATCCGGGTGGAATCAGATATACATATACAAAACGCCAGAGATTCTCATCATAATATCTGCATATAGACCTGCTCTAAAAAAAACTCAGACCCCCAGAATGCTGCCAGTAGTTGAATAGCATCTCCTGTTGGCAGCTAGACCAATGAACAGATGAGCTGAACACTGAATTTGAAGTTTATCACAAGGCATAATTTTTTATTTTTATCCATCCATCCAATATCCAATCCTACGTTGTCCCATGGGAAGCATAGGAACCCGGGGCTTGACAAGTTGGTCCTGACATTTAAGATGAGAGTGACCAGCCTCACTCATCCCTGAGTAGCATTACGGGAGCAATAAACCCCAACCATTCCTTGGATATAAACCTTCACTGGCTCAATCCGATTGGAGTGCCGTAATTGCCCACTAAACCACCAGGCGCCATAATTTGGTTATATGATTACCACCCAGCGTAGTAAATGATTTCCTTGTGTACAGGAAACCATTTAGCTTGTCACTCAGTGTAGAGTCACCCATAGGCAGAAGGAGGAGGAAAGAATGACTGAAAGACAGAAGAGAGAGAGTGCAAAGCCATCCGTAGGCAGAAGGACGAGGAAAGACTGAAGTAAAGAAAGACAGAAGAGGAAGGAAAGAAAGAAGTAAAGAAGAGAGGAAAGGACAGACACCAGAAAGAGCAGCACTGCATCGAGTGTGTGGATGGTGAACGCCCCTACGTATGTACCATATTTTTATCTTTATATTTATGAAATATTTTCATTTTCTTTTACGCCAAATAACCAAATTAGCCAAGTTTAGTAGGTAGTCCAGTGCTAGCAGATAATGTAATGCATTTTATAAACGGTAACTAATATTTAACTTTTATCTTAGTCCAGTTACTGTGACTTTGTGTGATACTGATTTAAAATTATTATAAATTTGAGTTACGTGTTACAAACACTCTATAGAAACGAGTTGTGCATGTTATTTTTATTTTCAGTGAGCTTTTACAAATATTAGATAAAAGTTTGGAATTAAAAAAAAAAAAAAAAGCCATATAAAGACATTTCATGAAAGCCAACACATTTTTGTGGCTTTTTTTTTTATTTTTTTTTATCTAGTAGGCTAAATCTTGGGAAGTAGTCGTCAGTGGCTCGTAAGGCAAGTAAATGACTCATACCCGTGTAAAATTCATATATTTTTAATATCAACATACTTTACACCAGGTATGTGGAGATAATGAAAGTGAAGTAGGCAAAATAGATCGCTAAGGAAAGTATTATAAAATGCCTAATTCAACGAGAAATCCTGTTATCAACGTTTCTTTGCCGTCACATGATCGATATTATCAACACTTCCATGCCGTGCCGTTACGTGGTCGAATGGTAGATGTGTATGTGTATGTATATGTGTACGTATTGTATGCATGTATAACTCCCCGCCCCGACCCGCCCCCACATCAGTCAGTCCGGCTCCGTGATGGATGTGTATGTGTGGTACTGTTCCCAGGACTGGCTGTGTCTGTTCCCCCACCACCTCCTCTGCCTCTCCGTCCCCCAGTCTCCCTCCTGCCCCCTTCCCTTCACCTCGGAAATCCATTACTTCCAAAATATGGACTTTAATTTAACAACAAAAGGCCCGTCTGTTGGCTGTTTATCAGTGAGCTTTTAATTACCTAACGAGCTTGGTGAAGGCCTTTGAGTAACTGTGTGTGTGGGTAGGTGGGTGGGTGGATGTTACTATCATTATTTTTATTACCAATGTTATCTTAATCATGTTACTATCATTATTTTTATTACCAATGTTATCTTAATCATGTTACTATCATTATTTTTATTACCAATGTTATCTTAATCATGTTACTATCATTATTTTTATTACCAATGTTATCGTAATCATGTTATTGTCATTATTTTTATTACCAATGTTATTGTAATCACCTTATCATCATCTTTATCATTGCCATATTTTCCATACGATTATTATTATTATTATTATTATTATTATTATGATTGTTATTATTATCAAAAATTTTATTTTTGTTATGAAAATATTGTAGGTATTTTCTGTTTTGGGTGTTCAGTAAAAACCTGCATAATGCGTCATAGCACTGACCGGTGTTTGACCCTGTCTTATACAGGGCATCAATCGACGTGTGAATGTATGGCACTAGGATACGGGCAGGGTTAAGCCCATGCCAGAAAGATTTAAAAAAAATTGACGACCGTTCACCTGTAGTAACTACAAGTGCTCGTGGGCCCTTTGGGCCCTTCGAGCCCTTCACACTTGCACCTGCGGAGGGCTCTCGCGTTTATGTGCTGTTCTAGTGTAATGTTGTCACTTGGATTTTTGGCAGCTAACCAATTGATCGTGTTATTTGCAGCTTCGGGAATGGAACCCAAGTTGTCCGAACGCAAGTCCGAAATACTTTAGTTGTACCTGTGGACAAAAAAATTTACGGAGATCCTATGCCGGGCACCAGGAGCGGGTTTTTTTGAACAAAATGGGATCGCTCATTAACTATAATAAAAGTTTTTCAATCGTGATGGGACCAAGTTTTTCACATCAGCGAAATTTTTGCGATTTCTGTGCCAATTTTGGTGCGATTTGAACGTGCAGTTTCGACTGCCCAAAATACACACACACACACACACACACACACACACACACACACATGGTTACTGCCATAGTATAATAGATAAGATTTTGCAGGAATGACAAGATAAAGAGAGTGCAGTCTTGCCACGTCTTGATCTTCCTGTACAAACAAATATTAATTACGACAGGAAATTGATCATAAACCTCTTAGGGACTGACACCCGTGGGACACAGATGATCCAGGAGAAATGTTGGGGTGGAGGACAAAGGGTGGGAGGATGGAAGTGGGTTGGTTTGTGGTGGTGGGATAAGGAGGACCACACAGGCAATGGTATCAAGGTGGATGGAAGTGGGTTGTTGTGCGGTGACGGGATAAGGAGGGCCACACAGGCGATGGTGTCAGGGTTAACATTGGCTTGATGGAAGGCAGACAGGAAAAGGTGGGTGGAGACGTCCAAAATATCATCTCAGTGGCGGTAACGTGATGGATTTTGAACATTAAGCAGTAATATGCGTATTTTTAACAGGTGTACGTTCTTGTCGTCATATCTTATCTCACAATCAATCAGTCGCAGAACATCACGAAAAATAGTCTGTTAAATATAATAGCTGCAGATACACCTCTCAGCGTGCGGCGGCATAGCCAGGCGTGTGCTAATGAGGCACGCACCATCTCACCCCCATTAAGATCTCATTCATATCAGAAATGGGATGTCATGTGCATCCGCCTTTAGGTATTGGGCCTGTATTTACAAAGAAAAAAAATGAGACCATTTTCATGTTATTAATTACACACATGCTTGTGAAGTGAGAGTGGGTGTTATAATGTTTTGATTGGTCCATGCGTGTGCTTGTTTGTTTGTTTCCCACTGAGTAAATTAACTCACACAGTTTTTATTCGAATTTAGTCAGACTTACGGGAAGGACTGAGGGTTAACCAAGGGGTTGACCGATTCTTATTGAGAACAATATGTTAATGGTCCAGGGCACAGGCTTAGGTCAGTGTTTGCCTATCATGGTCAACTTAAACAGTAACTGATATAGAAAAAAATTGTGAAAGAGTTGGAGACAGGCAAGAACGAAGTGATTCGATTGTGAGAACAAACAGTCAAGTTAGCGGGGCAAGATCAAAGTTCGACCCTTGTGTCTTTGAGTGAACAAAATAAGTAAAACAGTTGTGATCTAATCTGGACGAAATTCTGGTGAAAGTGTTGAGGTTTAGCCAAGGGGGGGAGGGGGTGACCTGCAGTTTTTCGCTGGTGTAGTGATATCATCAGATTGAAGGGATTATTGTAGATTTTACCAATCAAAACATCACACTCTAGCTTCGCAAGTGCAGGTGCACTGCTATAGGCGGATTATTTAACAGGCAGGGAAGCAGGAACCAAAGGCTAAAAGTCAGCAAAGACTGTTCCCTCCAAGAAAAAATAAAAACAAGATAACAGGAGCCAGATTCCAGTTCCGTTCATTTCGAGATGCCTGGACACGCTGTCTTTAACCCGCGGCGTCCCGTCAACGTTCTTTAACGTCCACACGTTTTGTCACTGCCAATCCCGTCGACGTACATAAACGCGAATCAATTGCAAGGTCCCTAATTTGCATAATTTTCAATTTTCGCGAGTGATTTTTGGTACGTATACACGTGACACCTTCCTCTACAAGATGCCAGGCAGGGACAATGCATTACCCAGCATGACCTCCCTCCCCCTGCATGCCATTGTCTCAACAATTCACCTGTTATCAGTGACCTGGCCAGTAAAGCCATGTCATGCCACGGTACGAAATTCAGGGCCAGAGTGATTCCCCAATCAATGACAATGTGGAGGACAAACTTTACATAGCATTAGAGGAAGAAACAGTCAGAAATGATGATCAGGTAATGTGGCAAAAAAAGGTCAGGTATGGTGATGAGTTAGTGAGTGAAACAATGCTTATAATGCCTATATTACTGCTTGAAAACCAATATACTCTCGTACTACATATAAATTCGTACCAAGTAAATAGATAAATACCGTTTATGAATGGTGTGAAATAGTTATCCTCCCACGGAACTCGTTTTCTTTGGTGCCAGCCTGTTAGGAAACCCAGTAAGGTAAGGAGGTACTCCTACCTGTATCGAGTATTTTAAACCTTAGGTGAACGATTTCTCTATGAATTTTCGTTGTTTCTCACCAAAAGCGGAAGTTTGAGCCAAAAAAAATTTTTCCCAAAAACGGTTGGGATTGGGGGGAGTCAGTGGTGGAAAAGTGGTCGGGATGGGGCGGGTTAAAAGACTGGAGGTTATAGCAATAAGAAATACAGACAGGTGAAGACAGTTCCAGAGGGGACCTGTTGCATACTTGAAGGATTGGGAGTAACATTTAATTCTTGCATTAGAGTTGGACAGAAAAGGGATGAGGGTTTGCTGCTAGACGGGTGCTACGCATCTGCTGTAGTGGTGGAGGATGCAAGCAGACAGTTCAAAGGAGCAGTGACCACTGAAGTAGCAATAGAAAAAAGATAAAGATGCAACACTGTGGTGAAGAAACAGAGGTTCAAGGAAACAAGTAAGAGGAAGAGAGATAATGAGACGAAAACCCTTTAACTCTACCATGTCGAGAAGAGCTGTATGTGGGGAGCCTCCCCACACATGGGAGTTGTACTCTAAAAACGCAAAAAAATGTATAAAGTCAACACGTGTGCAGGGGTAAAGAAGGCACGGAGTTAGCTAAACTCACGTAATCTCTTAGAAGCAGATTTTTACAAGAAAAGTAATATAATCTTTTCAATATAAATCCTGGGAGGATGAAATCCTAAGTATGTTCAAATATGATGCAGGACTGAGTTGGAGATTGTTAAAAATTAGAGATATTGATGTAAGAGTTGAGCTGTTGATGCATTAAAAAGAACAAGATTACTTTTGCCCCAGTCAGAGGTAAGAGCCAAGTCAAATTTTAAGTGTGCCATAGCCTCATCCTTTGTTTTTTGAAGTAACTAATGAGATGGACACTGCAGGAAGCAGATGGAAAGGTGAAGAATGGAGTCATCAGTGCATGAGTGGATAGGGTTAGATGCATAGCTTAGAAGGTTATCGGTGAATAGAAGGAAGTGAGTTTGTGATAGGACAAAACCCTGAGGAACGCCACTCTTGATAGCTGAAGGAGAATATTGGTGGCCGTGTACAACAGCAGCTGTAGAAAACCAGAAAGAAAGTTAGAGACGAAGGCAGAGATAGAAGAATAGAAACTGTAAGAGGACTGTTTGGGAATTAAAGGTTTATGCCAGACTCGATCGAAAGCTTTGAGATGTCAAGTGCAATGGCAAAGCTTTCACCAGAGTTCCGAAAGGAGGATGGCCAGGAGTCTGAAAGGTAGGTGGGTTGATCACCAGTGGAACATCCCTGGCAGAATTCATACTGATGATGGAAAAGAAGGTTATGATGGGAAAGGTGCTTCAAATGTTTGTTGTTAAGAATAGATTCACACCTTTAGCCATACAGAATTTTAAAGCCATTGGACGGTAGTTTGAGGGCTGGGAATGGTCACCCCTCTTTGGGACAGGCTGAATGAGAGCATACTTCCAGTAAGAAGAAAAATTACAAGTTGGCGGGCAAACGTGAAACAGTTTACCCAGACAGGGTGTATGCACAGAAGCACAGTTCTTGAGGACAACAGGAGGGACCCCATGAGGTTTGTATGTGCCTTGTTAGTATTAAGGACTGTGATGGCAGAAAACACTCAATTGAAGAAACTTTAATGTCAGCCATGAGGAAGTCTGTGGAGGGATGGGGAGGGGGAATAGCATCGGAATTGTCTAAAATAAAATTGGAGGAGAAAGTCTGAAAGAAGAGTTCTGCTTTATCAGCAGATGCAACAGCTACAGAGCCATCAGAGTGGGGAAGAGAAGGGTAAATGATAAAGTTGTTAGAAAGGTTTTTGGCAACGTGCCAGAGGGAGCGAGAGAAATTTGAGTCAGAGAGTTCAGAGCATTTAGTACAAATGAAATTGCTTTTAGCAGAGCGAAGCACGGACTTAGCACGGGTTCTGGGCAAAGACATAAGTGAGATGAGATATAAGGGTGGGTTGACTCTGGTATCTTTTGTAGGCTGTCTCCAAGTTGTGGACAGCAGTAGAACAAGTGTGATTAAACTTTTTGTTTTTTTACGTTAGTCTCAGGATAAGAGAAAGGAATATATGAGTCCATGCCTGAGAGAATAGCCTACGTAATGCACAAGGCACGCTCAGAAGGCTCTTGGCCATGGAAACAATCATTCCAGGCAAAATCAAAGAAGTACTGCCTAAGAACCTCCTAATCAGCAGCTCCAAATTGCCACAGCTGTCACTTCTTGGGAAGGTCCATAGACCTTACTTTTCTTTTATGCAAGGAAGAAGAAACCAAAGGCCAAGAGCCCACAAACCGTTCCTTCCGAGGAAAAAAAAAAACAGAAAAAAAGAAAAAAATGGGAGCCAAATTCAAGATCCGTTCATTTCGAGATGCCTGGACACACAGCGTTTGAAAGACTGGAGATCACAGACAGTAGGAAATACAGACAGAGGGAGACAGTTCCAGAGTTGATCTGTTGCATAATTGAAGGACTGGGAGTAACAGTTAACTCTTGCATTAGAGAACTGGACAGAAAAAGGGATTTTTTTTTTTTTTTTTATGTGTCCGACTCTGAGCATAGGCTTCACAGCCTGCCATCTAGGCCCAGCAGTCCTCCTACATACCATACACCTGTACATGTCACCACTTCGGCGCTAACACCCACCGTCCATATTGAATATATGCTAGGGCTGTCTCATATAGGACTGGTGTATTGATATTAGTGGGGGTATTTTTACGACATGTCGGCGGGTCTTCTGGTAGATCAATAAAGCCTGATTTAATGATATTCATATCCTTAAACTGTCCCCTGCCCGAGAGGGGATTTGAACCTAGGTCCGTTAGGACTGCAGGCAATCTCTCTACCGATTTAGGCACCGCCTTTGTTGCTAGACGGGTGCTACGCGCCCGTCGTAGAGGTGGAGGGATGCAACCAGACAGTTTAGAGGGGCGGTGACCATTGAAATAGCTATAGAAATGAGACAAAGATGCAGCAACGTGGCGAAAGACAGGTTGAAGGTGGCCAGTAAGAGGACGAGTGTTAATGAGACGAAAAGCCATTGACTCCACCCTATTGAGAAGAGCTGAATGTGGGGAGTCTCCCCACACATGAGAGTTGTACTCTACGTAGGGGCGATAGGAGTGATAGGACGAGTCAGAGTGAGAAGGTTGTAATCAGAGGAATCCAATGGAGAGAAAAAATAACAGCAGAAGCAGAAGGATTTGTTTTAAGTAAAAGGTCAGGTATGTTGGAACTCTCTCCAAGGTAGTCACGGTTACGGGTAGCTGCTGTACAAGGGGCTGTAGGTCACTAAGGATAGAAATAATGTGGTTCACCAGGTGGATCAGTGAAAGTTGAGGAGAGCCAAAGATCGGCATGAACACTGAGATCATCAAGAATGGAGATTTCAGAGTGTGGAAGAATTGCTTGGATGTGTTCCATCTTAGAAGTAAGATAATCAAACGATTTTTCATAGTAGAATTATGGGACAAGTCCACAACTCATGTATATTTCTTCAGGAAATGACAGGATAGACGAAGTCAGAAAGTATAGATTTCAGAAGATTCAAGTTCAGGAACACGAGAGCAAGATATGTTGTTGTGTACATATACACAATAGCTACCTATGGCTTTGAAGTGAGTATAGAGAAAGTAGGAGGATACAGAGAAGGGCTTGCTGTTAGTCGCCTCAGACAGTAGAGCCTTAGTGATAAAGAGGTGAGGTTTGGAGGAAGAGAGGTGTTTTTCAACAGCCTGAAAATTAGAGGAAAGGCCACGAATGTTGCACAAGTGAACGAAAGGTAAGTCAGGTAGTGGTTCCATGCATCTCTTGGCCATCACTGGGGAGGGACGGGTCATAGGTGGTTGGGGCATTTATGTTCCCCGTTACCCCTTCCCCGGGGACCCCGAGGCTGGGCACTGAGATGCCAGTTTTCATTTTGGGATAATAAGTGTGGTGTGTATTGTGCATGTATAATGGTGTTGACAGTTAGCAGAAAATTGTATGGAAGAGTATTCTGGCCAACTCTCTGTGTTATAAAAACAGTGAAAAGGTTCAGCAAAGAGGATGGTCAGAAGCAAGTTCCAAGGGATGATGAAACGATAACCCCAGCTTCTTCTTTGATCAGCTTTCCACCCACCTTAGAAGTACTGCCCTGTTCTGCTGGTGCTACAGTCCACCACCCTAGGTAACACAGATATTACTAGTACATCCTACCCGCCCTTGCATCACGAACATGTCTGTAATGAAATCATGTATCAGAGTGGGTAACGCAGATATTACTGGTGCATCATGTAACTATGATGGGGATATTGTGTGAAATGGTGGTGCAGGACAGAAATATTCCATCATCCCACACGTTAATTAATTCCAGCTTAATGGACTTTCCAGAGGCTCCTCAAAGCCATTTCATGGCTGCACCTCAAATTACTTAAATGTAGTCGGTTTCAATGCTATATCTTTTCCAGGAGGATATAAATAATTACATTAGGCTAGGGTAGGGTAGGTTAGGATGTGTCGATTATATTGGGTTAACTGCGTCTGTATTTTTATGTTAGTCTGTATGAAACCACTGTTTCCACAATATGGTATTATTAAACATAGAGAAGACCAAAGCTCTTGAAGTGGTTAATTGGTTGCTCTCCATCATTTTAATCTCAATGGTTTAGGAATGGAAAATTGAATTACGAAGAACGTCATTGTACTGAACGGGAGTCTGGTGTTGCATCAGTGTCACTGGGTGTAATGTTTGCCATCTGTATTAGATTCATCAATAATCTCCTCGTGTCATGTCGATAAAAGTTCAGTTCCGTATCGTTGAAGCATTTCCATTTCACGATTGAGCCGATACTGATTTTTTTTCCAACAAGGGGTCAGCCATTATTGCGTGTGTCACATTCACGTGATCGCCTCAGTTAAGTTCAGTCTCATATCAGCTCAGCATATGATAATATTTTTTTTTTCGTTCCTTCTTTTCAGTGCGTTCACGTAATTTATATATTCTCACTACCTCCCGACAGTTTTATTCAGATTGGCGGATATTGAGTGGTATCACTGAAGTCAAAACAGCGGGGACTAAGAAGGTCTGAATTAGGGGGACAGCATGCACCACGGTTCGAATCCAAGAGGTGACTGGAGATTTTACTGTCCTATAAGCTCTGCCAGGGATGCTGGTGATCTCTTACGGCTTAATTGACATGGCTTAGGGTGGCTTAACTTGGGCACATCCTTGACTTGCATTACTTCAAGGCCCCTAGAGTAGTAATAAAGGAGTGTGTGTGTGTGTGTGTGTGTGTGTGTGTGTGTGTGTGTGTGTGTGTGTGTGTGTGTGTGTGTTAACGAGACGATGTATGGAAACTATATGTCACCTAAGAGATATTCGGTAAAATGACCCTTACTATACCCCTGTAAATAAATAACATTTGCATATAAATGAAATTAAATTCAGGGCTCTTTTTCCCCATCACATTCGTCTCTCTCTCTCTCTCTCTCTCTCTCTCTGTGGGAAGGTGAGAATTGTGAACGTCGTGTGTAGGGTTGCGAGAGGCATGCCGCAAAAGACCTGGGATGAGGTCATAGAGTGTGACCTCCGGGATACGGGACTGGAATGGGAGGCTGCTAGAGATCGAGCAATGTGGAGAGCCGTCATTAGGCGACCAGGGCCAACGCATGCAAGCATTTTGGAGCCTTTCTAAATTATTCAACCAATAGATCATCATCATCATCATCATCATCATCATCATCATCATCCCACGAACAGGTTACCTCTGAAGTTACTGTGGAGTGACATGAAGATTTGGGTGTAAGGGTTGATGTGATGGTAAATCACCAGGAAACTCTGAGGTGTTTGTGCCATATGAGGCGAAGAGCGAGAGACTGACTAGGAGTGTGTATTAGAGTGGAGTGGTTGGGAGGAGGAAAAAAGGGAGACCGGGAACAAGATGGAGAGAGGGGTCTTTACTGATGAGGGACACTAAATGCTTGAAGGTCTAGTTGTTTAGCCCACCCACACGGGATGCGGCGTCAGGAGAGAGAGAGAGAGAGAGTTCAGGTAGGTTGTTATACTTATTTACCTGCTAATGTTCACTGTAGTTGGGCTGATTATACATGACTGAACTGGTTCAGTGCTGTAGCGTGAATACAAAGTTACAGTTGCATGAAGTTAAATGAATCTCAGTTATGAGGTAGGAATGAGTCTCCTTGTTACTAGTTAAATCAACCCTTCCATCAGACTATGGCTGGCAATTGACTGGGCTGAAAGGGGTTGGGATCTTTGTTTAGAATAGAATAAATATCATGTCAGAATATTATCTATTCACCTCTAAATACAGCCATTGGCAATACATGAATAATTTCTGGGGTTCAAGTGTGGATGTACTGTAAGCTGTGTTCTTTTACCGGCTGTGGTAGTCTGAGTGGCTGTGTCTGGGGGTGGCAGTAAGGCTTGTATTCTGACTGGCTTTAGAGATTTTATAACATTCCACTTTTTGCGGTTTATTTTGATTATGATAATGATAGTACAGGCCTATTATCTTAACTTTGGTAGCTTCGGAATGTGGCAGTAATGAGTTCTGATTTCACAGTTATCAGTAGTGGTCATGGGAGAAATACAGTATACCAACAAAAGGTAACTGGCTGTACTATGAAGCTGCAAAAGTTTTAGCAGTACCTTCAAAATGGCCAAGTAGGACCAAAGGTGCTGTATATTCACAGTTTAAAACATAGGCAACTCTGAGCTGTTGCAATGCTCCATCTGACCAAGCACATACCCTCTGCGTCCCTGCACACCTAACCCTATAACTGCCCTCACACCCCCCCCACAATATTTTCTTTTAACCCGCGGCGTCCCGTCGACGTTCTTTAACGTCCACACGTTTTGTCACTGCCAATCCCGTCGACGTACATAAACGCGAAAAAATTGCAAGGTCCCTAATTTGCACAATTTTCAATTTTCGCGAGTGATTTTTGGTACATATACACGTGACACCTTCCTCTACAAGATGCCAGGCAGGGACAATGCCTTACCCAGCATGACCTCCTCCCCCCCCTGCATGCCATTGTCTCAACAATTCACCTGTTATCAGTGACCTGGCCAGTATAGCCATGTCATGCCACGGTACGAAATTCAGGGCCAGAGTGATTCCCCAATCAATGACAGTGTGGAGGACAAACTTTACATAGCATTAGAGGAAGAAACAGTTAGAAATGATGATCAGGTAATGTGGCAAAAAAAGGTCAGGTATTAGTGAGTGAAACAATGCTTCTAATGCCAATATTACTGCTTGAAAACCAATATACTCTTGTACTACATATAAATTCGTACCAAGTATATAAATAAATACCGTTTATGAGTGGTGTGAAATAGTTATCCTCCCATAGAACTCGTTTTCTTTGGTGCCAGCCTGATAGAAAACCCAGTAAGGTAAGGAGGTACTCCTACCTGTATTGAGTATTTTAAACCTCAGGTGAGCGATTTCTCTATGAATTTTCGATGTTTCTCACCAAAAGCAAAGGTTTGAGCCAAAAAAAAGAAAAAATTCCTAAAATGGTCGGGATTGGGGGGAGTCAGTTGTGGAAAAGTGGTCGGGATGGGGCGGGTTAAAGGTGGGCGTAAAGAAAACGCCTTAAGGACACATATCCTGGGCCCTTCAGATTCTTTGCACAAGTCACATTGAAATTTCTGGAAAATTATTTTTTTACCTTGTCATTATTTTCAATAAAACTACTTAAGACACAGATTCTACCTTTCACAGGGCATCATTTCACTATAAGACACATATCTATGTGAAATTTCATCATTGTAATGAATATTTCTCAGTTCTGGCCAGGAATCGAAATCTCTACTCCCAGTCAGCCGCCCTGCCGTCCAACTCAACGGACGGACACCTATTGATCCCAGTGATAACAACACCCTCCTCTGACTTTGTCAGGTGGAAGGTAAAAATTTCAGCATGCGGGCACTGTAATCTTTTCTTTTTGATCAAACGGCGGTGGACCAGTACCACAACTAGAATAGTACACAAAATCATGTTTGCATGAAATTAAATAAGCCTGATTGGAATGAGTCTCCTTGGTTTTTAGTCAAAGCTACCAATTACCCTGACTACACCTGGCCACCAGCTGAAATCAGACAGGTTAGGGATCATTGTCATGTTAGAAAGACACTCTGCAGTGTATTTATAAGAGACAGTAGTTACATTTTGGGTGTTAGTGTCTGTGAGTTAATGTTTTCTTTTTTGTCCCCAACAGACGAGTACCCGGCGGCCATCCAGCGGGGTTCCAACCTGTGCTGGTGGAGCCTCGCCCTGCCCGCTTCCACCCTCGCCTCCATTGCTGCCGCCTGCCTCCACCCGCATAGATAAACTCACACACAAGCATATATTTCAATATTTTACCCCTGTTTCCCCACAGAGCTGAGATATTTCCTTTTCCTTGGGTCTGAATTATATCCTTTCTTCCCCTACGGGCTCGGATGGTAATGCTTGTTTTCGTTTCCCTTGCACATATATAAACTCAGACATTAACCATCATACACTGCAGCATATATCACTCTTGTGTCTTCTGAAGCTGAATAAGGTTCCTACTCTCAGATATCATTTTCCACTTCTCTCCCTTCTCCAGTTATTGTATTTTTCTTTTGACATGAATTGTATCCCTCTTCCTTTCTCGTGTGGTCCAGTTTGTTCCCACATCATCTGCACTCAAATATTTTACTGTTACGTCCCCTGATTCCGACTTGTATCCCTCTCCTTTGGTATGAATAATATCCCTCTTTCCCTGTCATATTTCAGTTATTTTTCCATCTCCACCCTTCATACACAAACTTCCCCACTTCCCCGTCCTAGGCTGGTTTTATTGTTAGGTCCTTTTAACCAGAATTACTTTCTTTTCCTTTGATGTGAATTGTATCCCTCATCCTTTCTTGTTTGCTTCCCTCTTGGCTAGTTCTCTCTTGTTCATTTCTTTATCTATTCCACTCAAGCCTAGTCTTCCTTGCTTTCGTCCTCTGGTCTGAGTTATATCCCTCCTCCACTTTTCGTGTGGTTCATTTATTTCCATTTTCTCTCCTCGGTTGTGCTTGAATATTTGTGGACGCCCAAGCGTAATAATTCTTGTTCTTCCTTTTCCTTTTGACCGTAGATTTGTCTTCTTCTGGCTGGCTGTTCGGACACATTATAGAACAGGACTGGGATTCACCAGTAAACTTAGCTCCTTCAATATGATGAAGTAGTTTTGTAGTTTATTCTTGCTGCAACACACGATTTTCCTCAATTTCGGATTAATGAAGGCTACATCAAACTCCTTTAGTTAGAAAAGTCTTTCTTAACAGATAAAACGGTCTGCTGGTAACAAGATTAAAATAAAAATACGTCGTCGCACTCAGGTGGTTAAACTGCCTTCACATCCCAAATTTCCACAAGAATCAAGTCCAGTCGTGACCCTGCGTGAGTCATCAGTCCAGCAGTCATTAATATATGTGTAATTCTCCAGAGACTGTTCACACCAGGGCAATCATTCTGTTTCGAATAAGTCATCGTTTACACCAAACGAGTCAAGATGAGTCATAACTCGTCTTGACCCTCCATTCAAGTTCACATTCATGTGTATGTAATTTTACAGAGACCATTCACACCGGAAGAGTCGCACTTGGAATGAGTAGGAGAATAATAAAGAGGAACGCCAGTGTCATTAACCGTATTATCTTTATTGATTACGTTTCGAAACCCTCGTGATTTATTATCAGAGCATATTCAGAATGATAGAATGAAATATAATTGAAATACCAAAATCTTTGTAAAAAGGAAAAATAATTTCCTTTTTTTTAAAATAAAGTAAAATAAATAAATACAGTCACTGTTGCTCCCAGCAGTTGTTTGGTTCTCCTAGTCTTTTTTTTTTTTTTTCCCAGCTTAAGGAGAGATTTATCAAACTGACGGAGCTAGATATAGCCTTCATTAACCTCTTCACTCCATGGGTTCTCTCCCAAACTGAAAATAAAAATCGTATAGTAGTGCACAAAAAATAAAATCCTTAGTAAAGCGGTTAACATGTTCATTATGATTTTTGTTCTTGCTACCGCGAAACTTTTTTTTTTTTTCTTTTTTTTAGAGAGACCTCTTAGAGCCGAGGGCTTAACCTTTCGGTCCGATGACATTTTCCTTCAATATGTTTTTCATGCCACCAGTGATCAGTCACTACTTCAGTGGCCACTGCTTATTTGAACTCTCAGCTTGCATCCCCAATCCATTACGGCGGGCGCGTAGCACCGGTTTAGCAAAACAGTCTCACAACAAACGTGCCCAGCTCCATATAGCAAGACTGGGGAAGACAGTTTCAGAGATGACCTGTTGCATACGTGAATGAGTGAGAGTATGGGTTAACCATACATTTACTCATGTACGCAACAGGTCATCTCTGGAACTGTCTTTCCGAGTCTGTATTTCCCTTTTCCCGTGACACCTAATCTTGTAAACGTATCCAGGCATCTGGAAATAAAAGGTTACTGAGTTTGTTTTTGTTCTGTCCAGGTTTTCTTGGAAAGGACAATTCTGCGGCCTTTTTGCCTTTGGTTCCTTCTTCTTTGCATATATATATATATATATATATATATATATATATATATATATATATATATATATATATATATATATATATATATATATATAAATCACTCAACTTACGACAGACCAACTATAGTGAAGGGGAATATGATGACTTTAGTATCTATCTACTCCAGTCCGACAAGTCTCTGGAGCTGCATAAAAATGTTTTGAGGTTTGACTAACAGAATGAAGATTACGTCATGGGAGTGAAGTGTTTATGTTTGCCTAACCACCCTTGTTCGAAAAATCTCCCTTACGCTGAATAACTTAGGTAGGCAATAGCAAGAATATAATGTAAAATTAATGGTTATGGAATGTAGAATTTTCGTTTCCTCCCCCATCCCTGGGAGTGAGATATTTGCTTCTTCCGTTTGTGGGGAACTCGCCAAACTTTTTTTCTTATACTTATATTCTCTCCCAGACATTTTGCTGCCACTTTCAGCCTTACATTTTTAGTCTGTTTTTTTGTCATGACACAAGGTCTCTTTAGTATGCTTTCTTTTTGTACTGGTTTGGTATCTTCTTGCTTGGCGTCATATTGTCTGTTACAATAAATCTTGTCCTGTTCGAACAAATTTTTATTATTTACTGCATTATCATGATTTTGTTTTCAGCAGCACATGTGACTCCTTAGCATCCCCTCGGACACCTACTGTACCATTCATCATGCCAGTACCATAGTCAGGTGGAATGTTACGTATCCAGAGGTGGACCTCTGTGTGAACATGTATTAAGTGAATGTATATGTGATTTTACTCCGTTTTAGTGATGGATCATTTGCTAGAGGAAGAACCAGGTTTGAAAACTGCCGTATTGTCCTGAGGAAATGATTCGCAGCTGCAGGAAGAAACATGCTGAAAATCAACTTCATCTAGAAAGTAAAGGTACAGTGAGTGATGGCATATTGCTGCGAGAAACAGGCTTGATAATACCTATAATCTAAAAGGACAAGGCCTAATTGCAGTGAAAAATTTACCTATTTAAAATCTCTGGAAATTTCGTGTTCGTCACTGTAAACCCCACGTACAGAGTATGAAGACAGAGACTTCCTCCGCTTGACATTGTTAAACAAATGCTTATTTTTTATTTGTAGCCTTTGAAAATATACCAGCTAGCATCATCTGTGTTGGTAGCACTGACGAAAGCCTACTGTAGTGTTCGTTTATGACGATGACAATTTAAATGTTCTGCTGATTTCGGGTTATGTTTTCGTCTAAGTCCAGTCCTGGTACCTGCCATACATATTATTAATGCTGTTTGCTGATTATTTCATTCAGTCCAGGGTAGACTTCAGAATGCGAGGTTTAGATGCGACGTTCATTATACCCCTCTTTACGAGACGTCTCCCCTAAGCTGAATAGAAACATGCCCGTAACCACCTTGAGGTAGACGAGGCAGCCGCCTCGTCTGGCGTCTCCTCTCCCCCTCCCCTCCTTTAGCAGCCTGCTCAATCCACCCCCACCCCAAAGTCAAGGGACTTGATCTTATCTCGTTCATAACTTTAAACTGATCCCTGTCATCCTCAACCCGCAA
>NC_137033.1:49577661-49667661 GCF_032717465.1 Coenobita brevimanus | reverse complement strand
CTTGCCTAGCCCCGGGCTCCTACAACTTATTGGGCAACATAGGATTGGATGGTGAATATATATATATATATATATATATATATATCTGGTACAGTGGTAAAGTATGTTTTCGTACACTGAAGAGCGAGGGTTAGCGCCCCGCCAGGGTAATAAACTTTAGGCGAGTTCTTCTGGCCACGTACTGCTTGGTGGACATAAGGGGTGCTGTGGTTGAACCAGTGTCGCATACTATAAAGTATGCTTCCACCCAGTCGGCTTGAGCGGGCCGATTACACTTGGTTCACGGACTATACACACATCCAAAGCCACTACAACATTACAATTGCACTTGCTATCACTTCTTGCCCTACATGCAATCTCTACTAGACAGCCTAAACCACTTGGTAGAGATACATTGGCTGTATCGTTCCCACTTCGGTCGGGATAGGCCGGTCCTGCAGTGAACACTCAAACGGACGGCTGAGATTATATATATATATATATATATATATATATCTATATATATATATATATATATATATATATATATATATATATATATATATATATATATATATATCTATTGCCAGACGCTTGGAGGCGATTTGTTTGTGGCCACCCCAAACGGGATTGAGGCGTCTGGCAATAGATAGATAGATATCTATTGCCAGACGCCCCAATCCTGTTTGGGGTGGCCACAAACAAATCGCCTCCAAGTCGCCCTGTCCCACGCCATTTCACTCCCCTGCTCCCAGCTCACACCCCCCTCTCTCATATACCTCTCCACCCCATCCCTCCATCTCATCCTCGGCCTCCCCCTCCCTCCACCTCACTCACATACACTCTCTTCGTCAGTCTTTCACCCTCAATCCTCTCCACATGGCCAAACCACCTCAGCGTGTTCCTCATAACGCTTCCTATCACATCCACATCAACACCACAACGCTCCTTTATATCCTCATTCGTCAGCCTGTCTCTCCATGTGACTCCACAGGCTCCTCTTAAATAACTCATTTCCACTGCTCTCACTCTTGACTTGTGTCCTTCCAACAACGTCCAAGCTTCACTTCCGTACGTTAGAGTTGGTATCACAATACTGTCATGTAGTAACTTTTTCACTTCCATGCTCACTTCCCTGTTTCTTATCACTGCTTTCAAGGAACCAGCAACCTTTCTTCCCTGCTGTACCCTTTCAAGCACTTCACCCTCCAAACCTCCATCCTTACTCATCACACTACCCAAGTACTTAAACGTACTCACACTTTCCAATTCCTCACCATCCAACCTCGCTGTACATTCACTGACTTCACCTCTCTCAAAGACCATCACTTTACTCTTCCCTACATTCACCTTTAGATTCCGTTTCTTACACACTCTCCCAAACTCATCCACCAAGCCTTGCAGCTCTCCTTCGTCTTCACTCAACAACAGTATCATCTGCAAACAACAGTACAGGGAGTTTCCAAACACTATCCTCTCTCACCATGGCCACTCCAACATCCACTACCCTACCTTGTACCTCTTTTATTACCCCATCCATGTACAGATTGAACAACCATGGAGACATGACACATCCCTGTTTCAACCCAACCTTCAAAGAGAAAAATTCACTTAGATCACCATCCACACGCACTGCAGCCTTCGCACCATCGTACATACTCTTCACAGCATTCAACAACTTTCCATCTACTCCATATATTCTTAACACTTTCCACAATCCTTGTCTGTCCACCCTGTCATATGCTTTCTCCAAATCCATGCATGCCGCATACAACTTCTTTCCCTTCTCTAGAAACTTTTCCACTAAAGATCTGAGAATGAATATCTGATCTAAACAACCTCTTCCCTTCCTAAAGCCTCCCTGTTCTTCTCCAACTAATTTCTCTGTTCTTTCTCTAACTCTGTCAATAAGTATCCTACCATACACTTTTCCTATTATACTAAGAAGACAAATGCCCCTATGGTTACCACACACTTCTTTTTCCCCTTTTCCTTTGTACAAGGGAATAATTATACCTGACTTCCAATCCTCCGGGACTCTACCTTCCTCCCAGGCCAATCTGCACATCTTCCACATCCATTCTAGTACTATCTCTCTCCCATGCTTCAGCATTTCACCACACACTCCATCAATTCCTGGGGCTTTCCCTGATTTAACTTTCTTCATTGCTTCCACAACTTCTATCCTACTGATTTCTTCCTGTCTTCTCACCTCTCTCCTTCTCCCAGCCATTCCCCAGCCACTTATACTCGCATTACTTCCATCCTCTACGTTCAACAATTCCTTAAAGTGTTCTCTCCATCTGCTCACTTTTTCTCCCTTCTCCACTAGTAATCTACCATTTTTATCTTTCACTCCCCTGCTAACTTCACTTCCACCCTGTCTTACTCTTTTCACCTCTCTCCAGAACATTTTCTTACAGTCCCTCCACTTTACACTCAAATTTCTTCCAAATTCCTCATCCACTCTCTTCTTACTCTCTCTTACTAATCTTTTCACCTCTCTCTTCCTTTCTACATATAACTCTCTCTTCCGCCTCTCAACCTCTTCCACGCCCCTATTTCTCATCCATTCATTGTATGCTTTCTTCTTTTGTGCCACAGCCTGTTTCACCTCTTCAGTCCACCACGCTGTTCCTTGCACCCCCCTCCGTCTTCTCTTCCTTCCACACACCACATCACATGCTGCACATATTTCTTCTGTAAATATTCTACACACACCTTCCACGTCTCCCATCTGCTCCAATTCATATTTGCCCAATCGTTCCTCCACTTCTCTCTTATACTCTGCCTTTTTCTCATCCTCCTGTAGCCTTTCCACTCTCCTTGCAACTACTCCTTCCTCTCGTCTTTCCCTTCTTCTATTCCTCCAACTTTCTTGTACTTTAATTCTTGCCATCACCAAGTAGTGGTCAGAAAGTCTCCCAACCTCTATACACTCTTGCATCCATTACACATCTTCGCATCCTTTCATCCACACACACATAATCAATCATTGCCTTCCTTTCATTCAGTTCACCACCCACCCTTCTCATCACTCGCCATGTATACCTGTGAATCATTTTATGCCTGAAGAGGGTATTGCCTATCACCAACCCCCTCCCAGCACAAATGTCCACTAACGCACTCCCATTCTCATCTATCTCAGCAGGCACACCCCACTCACCAACTATTCCATCCACCTTCACATTCCCAACTCTACCATTCATATCACCAATCAAAAACACTCTCTCATTCCTTCCAAACTTTTCCATGCACACTTCTACATTTGTCCAGAACTCTTCTCTCACTCTTCTAGCACGATCTTGCGTTGGCGCATACACACACACAATCGCCCACATTTGTATTCCAACTTTCAACTTTACCCACACAATCCTTGACCCAACTGATCCATACTGTCTTATGCTCCTGTTCCATCTTTTACTCACAACTATACATACTCCTTCCTTTGCCCTCTCATTCTCACCTACTTCTGCACATATACCCCATCCATACTCCCATTCTCTCACACTTTCTCCTCTCCATTTTGTTTCAGTTATTCCACATACATCCACTTTCGCATCCTCAAGCACCTGGACAATCTCTCTCTCTTTCACCTCATCATTCGCTCCCCTTACATTCCAGGTTCCAATTACAATGTCCTTTGTCCGGTCCTTGGTCGTCGTCGTTTGGTCAGTCCTTGTCCGAGGCTTCTTGTTTGTTTTTTTAGTTAGTTGTTTTCCGGGGAGGGGCACTAACCCTCCGCCAACCCTTTTAGTCGCCTTTTACGACAAGCAGGGATACTGGGGGAGTATTCTTGAAGACCCCCCTACCCCCAGGGGGTATATATATATATATATATATATATATATATATATATATATATATATATATATATATATATATATATATATATATATATATATCTGTGTGTGTCTGTGTGTATACCACTTTATTGTTATTCGGCATTCAGTGCGTGGATACGGAATGCACTGATGAAAATAGTCCAGTCCTACACACAATCATCTGGTTTAACAGATGGGATTAACATCTGAAAATTGTATATTGTTTTTTCATATTAATAAGGTTAAAAAGAACAGGGAATAGGCATATGTATTTACTTAAGTGATACATCAGCATATATATATATATATATATATATATATATATATATATATATATATATATATATATATATATATATATATATATATATATATATATATATATATATGCAAATAAAATTCATTAACAAGACAAATTACTATGACATACAGAAATATGTTAATGCATACAAAGTTATAAATGAAATAACCTCATGCATCAGTATTATGATGCAGAAAATGCACACGGAAATGAAAACAGATCATTGTATGATAAATGGAAAATAACACAACAAAACGTGCTATACACGAAAGAACTATTGAAAATATGGAATAATACAGAATAAAGAATGTCGTGTACAAAATAGAACAAAGTATCATACATGGAGATTCAAATAACAAATAAATTTCAGATGCAGAATAATACAGGACAAAAAGAAACATGAACAGAATATAAAGCAAAACAAAAAGCATAATAGAATCATGCATTGAAAGGTAATAATAGGTAATACGTTTAATATCTACAGCCGTTCTAAATGTTGTCAAATGTATAATAATGGAGTGCCTAATTACCATGCATTTATTTAATGAAACTATTTTGTCGGGTAAAAATCATACCCCCGAGATAAAAACATATGTGACATGCCACAGCTTATGTCTGCACGATCCATCACTTTATTTAATAATTATATGGATTTAAGTGGTTAACGCTCTTATTTGCTGCATTTTAAGTACAATTACCGTTCCTTATCCTCCTGATATACATTAAAACCCTTTTTTTTTTTTTTTTCAGCATTTACAAATGCAACATGGTTATTATTTCGCACTGATTATACCTCGTTCAAAATTTTCGCCGAGAAATTAAGTCGAAAACATTATAGCTATCAACGCCACCTGTCGATAATGCAACGAACTAGAATGCTGTATGGTCGTTGGTTAGTATTCTATTTTTCTAGTCTTTCTTGTATCATCTTCAGTAACACACGCACTGCCCAGCAGAGCTGCCAAATGGCTCTCAACTTTCGACCTTGCTCTTGGGGTTCGACTATCTCTAAGCTTAATACTCTAGAAAATCGTTTACAAATACATTCAGTTTGCACGAAAAACGCTCAGAGGGTAAATAAGCTATGAATATTGATCCCGAATGGAACGAGGCATGTCTAGATTTAGGGGCAAGTTGTAGGGTGGGGGGGTGGGGGGGAGCACCAAACGCAGCAGCAATAGCCAGTAACCACTGCCCAGTAATGCCAATTTGGCGCTCTTTCCGCAAGACCTTGCTCATAAATTTCAGCGCGAAAAAAAAAAATAGATTTACTCTATACCTAGCGCATTTTGAAGTCCAGTTAGCACGAAAGTTTGAGCTGTTCTCGTACGAAAGTTTGAGCTGTTCTCGTATACCTTAGTTCAGTTTTAATGTTCAATTTAGCGCTTTTCAAGGTATGTTTGGCAACACTGCCCACTGAAGAGAGTCTGTTGATGGATTCAGTGGTGGTGCAATGTGTGATCGGTCTTAAGGCATAGGCTACTTTGTTGTCTAGCTTGTCTGTGGACACCTGGTGAATACTTAGGACTACAGTCAACACATGTGCATATGCAGCAAAGTCTTCCAATTCACCTGGACAAAAATTAATGCCTGTGAAAGCAAAATTCGGCACAGACACGTTTGCAGCATCTGGCAAGGTGAGTACAGATTGCCATTCTCTCTCTCTTTCCACGCATGCATACCATAGTTTTCCTCGCAGTTGTTGGCAAGTGCCGTAACCATATCATTGGAACTGGGATGTGGAGCTCCCAAACCAGCAAAATAACGACGAAAGACCGCTTCCACATTCACATGGAATCCTTAGTCACCTCCATACCTCTCTTAAATATAAATGTTGTTGAACACATGTAGGTCTTAATATTGTTATACAAATGCCTGTTGAAAGCTAAATGGCCAAAGATGCAGTATTAGTACCACAGTAAAAGGTCAGTGTTTAAAATTTTGCATGGTAAAGTGTTGGTATTTTGGTAACTTTTCCTGTGCAACTGCAGCATTAATTAGTCGGTAAAGGTGCAAGTCAGAAAATATAACTAACAGGATAGCTTATTAGTACAGTAGATTAGGCACCGAGTAGCAACAATTTGTGTATAAGTTCTTGTGGTATTTAGAATCGTGCTTAGTATGTAGCTTACAGTACTGCCAGGTGCAAGCATAAGCTGATATGGGGAGAGGGTGACGAAAAAAGTTAGAAGCTAGTCCATGGGTGACATGGGAGACGACGGGTTGTGCGTATCTAGCATATGATGAAAGGTAATATTAACCCATTAGCACCCAGGGTTCCTGTGTAAGGGATTGTGCTGGAAGGGTGCTTAGCGTGCTGTCTTCCGCCTATCGGTTCGTAGCCGCGAAGCTCGTTGGTCCCTACCCCAGGATTCTCTTTTTTTTCGTCCTATACTAAGCTCGTTTGGCACATATGGTCTAAAGACTATTGCACGATTATTTAACTACGAAAAATTTCATTCTGTTATTAGAATGTATAATTATGGTAGTATAAGTAATATTTTAGGTCGTAGTACTGGTAAAGAATACATATAATTGTTTAATTGGGTATTTAAAAAAATATATATAATCATTATACTGGGTACTGCAGTTCACTGACTAGGCAGTTTATGCTTTGTTATATCATAGTTTATTTTTATATTAAAAGAACCACAACCAGTTATCTGAAGAGTACAAATTATGAAATTTACAGATAGTAAACATATATAAAAAATAAATGTACAGAGAAGGGAATATACAGAAAAATGTAAAAATATGGAGTGTTTATTTTTTTACCGAGTATAGGCGAGCTTGTGGCCATTGGTTCCTTCTTTTTTGCATTAACCCGCCACGTCCTGGCAGATTTTTCACCACTGACCTTCCCCAATCCCGGCAGATTTTTTTATTTGGGGGGGGGCTTAAACCTCCGCTTTTTGTGAGAAACAATAGAAAATCACAGAGAAAGTGCTCACCTGGGCTTAGAAGTGGTCTAAACAGGGGACCCTCTACGCACCTGGTACCGTGTTCTCTGGAGCCGCGCTGCGGCTGTCACGTTTTCTATGGTAGGGATTAGAATGGGAAACTACTCAGAATAGGTAGATATTTATTAATTTGGTACAGAAAAACATGTAGTACAAGAATATAGTGTTTTTCAAACAAAACTGTAGGCGATATATGCATTGTTCCATATAGCAATCACATGAAAATCACCTGATTCTTGCACATGACTCACAATGACTGTTGTTTCAACTTATATTCTATTTTTCCACTTATATTATACTTTTCCACTAATAATATACCAGTTTCCACCTTATATAACTGTTGTCACATATTTACAGGCCTATTATAGTGAGCGTCAGATTATCACATATTTACAGGCCTTACAATAATAGTGAGCATCATATTATCGCATATTTACAGCACTTAGTATTGTAGTGAGCGTCATATTATCGCATATTTACAGCACTTAGTACGAGTATTATAGTTAGCGTCACATTACCGCCTATGTAGAGCAATTAATATTATCGTGAGCATCATATCTCAAGCCCACACAGTATCACTAACGCACTAAGGTGTGGTATTCTTTGAAAAAAGGCTCGATGCACAATCCTGCATTGCATTCCACACACTCGTATCGAGTGTCTTTTCTCTGAGTTGTTGCTCTCACTCTTGATTGACTGCATATGTGACAGTGGTGCTAGGGTCTAGGACGATTCAGTTGAGGAGGGATAGTGGTTGGGAAGTGGCATCCTGAGAGGCGTAGGGGAGTCTGGGCGGCAGTGGCGTGGCAGGTACGGTGGTGGGGCCTGTCCTCTGCATACCTCGTGATGATTTCCCAAGACAGCTCTCTCACAAACCCCTCGAAGGTCTCAGAGGTTTCCGTGGTCATGGCATGGAGGTAGTGGGAGTTCAGGACCGTGATATCGAGCAAGTGGAAGAAGAGCTTTTTATACAACTTCATCGTGGTCCTAGCACATTCTGCACTGGAAATCATGGAGTCTGACTGGTCTACTTGCCTCATGTTGACATTGTAGTCCAGTACTGACTCTGGTTTCCAAATATGGAGCCTCCTCTTGCTGCGGTAATCCATGGAGTTGGTGCAGTGCATCAGGGGGCGGTGTACTGTTGACAGGAGGAAAACTTCCCTGTTGTGGTTCCATATGGTGGTGAGGATGTTGTTCGTCTTGAAGAAAACCTCCTCATTCTTGTCAAGTTTCCTCCCAACCTTGACCATATGGCGACGGTTTTTCTTGACTGTGCCGCAGACTCCGGTGTCGTGATGGTGGAGGCACCGAGCAAGAAGGGGACTAGTATACCAGTTATCCAGGTACAGGACATGACCACGATGAAGGTACTGCTCTATCATTGTCTTTACAACGACCCCAGAGAGTCCAGTACTTCGATCATCTGTTATGTCTGTCTGTTCACCAGTGTACAAGACTATGTCTTGCACATAACCAGTTTTAGTCACACATAACGAAGATCATGAACCCAAAATGGTGTCCCTTGCTGGGTATGTACTGCCGAAAAGAAATATTGCCTGTCCACGACACGAGACTTTCATCTATGACTAGGTCTCTGTAAGGATAGAAGGATGAGTGGAAGTTTTCCTGCAGGTGATCAATTACCATCCTTATTCTTCTCATTCTATCAGTGTTATTTGCATTAGGAGGGTCATCGGCATCGTAATAGTGGAGGTGGTTCAGAATTTTCTGAAATCTATTCTGGTCCATTACCGGGTACCTTCCCAAAGAAAGGTGTGCTGGTCATAGGGTTCATAGACCAGTATCTCGGAATTTGTCTTTCCATACAATACCCTTCAAGAGAACTAGGGCAAAAAAAGATGAACATTTCACCTGTGGTAACTGGGTAGTCATATTGCTGGAAGTTCTTACTTGTCATACTTTCATGCCCACTTTCACAGTGCTGGCTGCTTGTGAATGTGTTGTTCTGCTCCACAATCGTTCCACAAACTCCTCACCAAAGTATTAGTATAAGAAATCCACCCTGGTGGAGCCTGCATGGAGTTCTGGAGCAGTACAGCCAGAGCACCACTCCTCGGTGAACTGGTGAATGATAGGTGTGAAGTCACTCCCATCCTCCCAATCCCACGACACACCAACATCCCAACCTTTCACTTCGTCAGGGTGGGGAGGAGAGGGTGTTGGGGATGGTGGGGGTGGATGGGGAGGTGGAGAGCGGCGCCCTTCCCCACTCGTGCTCTTCCCTCTCCCTTTTCCCTTTCCTTTTCCCTTTCCTTTGCTTCCTTTCCCCACATCATGGCATTGTGGGGAGGAAGCACAGGAAAATTGCTGGGAGAAAGAGGTGCTAGGGCACGGCTGCTGCTCACCTGCCCACTGCCCAGGTACACCACGTGGTCGCCTGGGTGCTGCCTCCCCGCTACCACCACTTTCACTGCTCACTCCCGCCACACCACTCGCGCCTTCCCCAGACAAAACAGAAGCACAATACCTTTTTTTTCTTCTCGCCACGCCTTCAGCTCTCCGGGGCGAAATCCTTTCCCTCCCCCACCACGCGGTAACACCACGTCCCACGGCTCCGTCCTCGTCCTCGTCCTCGTCTTCTTCAGAGCCTTCGTCTAGGGGTTGTAGAGAGGTGCGTGCACATGGTGGAGGTGCAGGCTGGCCTTCCTTCGCCTTGTGGTACATCACATACTGCCTCTTCCTTGGCGACGGTACCTCCTCATCACTGTTGCTTGTTTTGTCTTCAGGCAGCACATAGTCCTTGTCTGCCACATCATCATCGATTGGTGAATCACTGTCGCCTGTGAAGTCATCAAGGGTGGCTTGAATTTCGGCGTCAGAGAGATGACAGTGCGGCATGTCTGTGCTGGGTCACTGCTAACAGGTGAGTGACCAAGACAAGGGCGCGTGTGAGTCACGTGGGGTTGCGGATTGTCTCTGCCTGGTGGCAGGTGGAGGAAGGTGTCCCACGTCTACGTACCAGAAATCATGTGCGAAATTTGAAAATTGTAGAAATGACAGACCTTGCAATTGCAAAATGTATGGCTATATTATCGGGATTCACCGTGACAAAACGTTGCAATGTATCCATACGTTATCAGGACGCCTTGGGTTAAAAAAATGTTCAAACATTGATATTGAGGAAGTTCATACGAGTCCATATTGCCTCATTCTGGGCAACTCCATAAAAATTCCCCATTGTTCATATTTTCTTTGTTATGTGTATTATCTAATTTTTCACTGTTGTGTTAGCTTATTTCTGCAGTTTAAGTAGCTGATTGTTTTACTACAGTAATTCTTATTTATCTGCCATAAAATTCAGCTAAGGCCACATCAGATAATGCCAAACTGTTTTTTTATGCAAGGAAGAAGGATGAAAAGGCCAGGAGCTCGCAAGCTGTTCCCTTCAAGAAAACACAAAAACAATACAACAGAGCCAAATTCAAAATCCGTTCATTTTGAGATGCCTGGACACACTGCATTTGAAAGACTGTAGATCATAGGAAGTAGGAAATACAAAGGGAGACAGTTCCAGAGTTGACGAGCTGCATAAATGAAGGACTGGGAGTAATAGTTAACTCTTGCATTAGAGAGTTGGACAGAAAAGGGATGAGAGTTTGTTGCTAGATGGGTGACTCGCCTGTCATAGTGGTGAAGGGGTGCAAGCAGAGAGTTCAGAGGAACAGTGACCATTGAAGTAACAACAGAAAAGTGATAATGAAGCAACAGTGCGGCGAAGAGACAGAGGTTGAAGAGAGCCAATAACAGGAGGAGAGTTAATGAAACAAAAAGTCTTTGACTCCACCCTGTTGAGAAGAGGTGTTTGTGGGGTGCCTTCCCGCACAGGAGAATTGTACTCTACACAGGGGTGAATAAAGCCTGTGTATAAAATCAACAACTGTGCAAGGGTAAAGAAGGTACAGAGTCGGCTTAGTACACCTAATCTCTTGGAAGCAGATTTTACAAGAGATGTAATATGATCTTTCCAAGATAAATCGGAAGAGAATGAAACCCCAAGTATGTTTAAAGATGATGCTGGATTGAACTGGGTATTATTAAACATTAGGGGGTACTCATGTGGAAGATTTTGATTGGTTGGTATGTTTAAGTACTGAGTTTTTGATATGTTAAAAACAACAAGATTGCTTATATCCCGGTCAGAGATACGAGCCAAGTCAGACATTTGGTGTGCCATAGCCTCATCCCTTATTTGTTGAAGTAACTGCTGAGATGGATGCTGCAGGAAGCGAATGGAAAGGTGAAGGGTGGAATGATCAGTGTGTGAGGGTTAGATGTAGAACTTAGGTCATTGATGAATAAAAGGAAGAGAGGTGGTAATAGGACAGCCCTGATGAATGCCACAATTGATAGATGTAGCAGAAGAACGATGGCCGTCTACTACAGCAGCTATAGAACGACCAGAAAGGGAGCTAGAGACGAAGGCACAGATAGAAGAATAGAAACCGTAAGATGGCAGTTTGGAAATTAAAGATTAATGCCAGCCTCGATTGAAAGCCTTTGAGATGTCAAGTGCAATGGCAAAGCTTCTGCCAAAGTCCCGAAAAGAGGATGATAAGGAGTCTGCAAGGTAGGTGAGAAGATCGTCAGTGGAGCATCCCTGGCAGAATCCATACTGATGATCAGAAAGAAGGTTGTGATAAGAAAGATGTTTTACATTTATTTTGTTCAGAATAAACTCGAAAACTTTTGAGAAACAGGATGTTAAAGCAATTGGGGGATAGAGGGTTGGGGATGGTCATCCGTCTTTGGGACAGGCTGAATGAGAGCAAACTTCTAGCGAGAAGGAAGCGTACAAGCTGACAGACAAAGGCGAAAGAGTTTACCTTGGCAGGGTGTAAGCGCAGGACAGTTCTTGAGACCAACAGGAGGGACCCCATCCTTCCCATATGCCTTGTTAGTATTAAGGCCGGTGATGACAGGAAATACAGAACATCAGTTGAAGAAATTTTAATTTCAGCCATGAGGAAGTCAAAGGGGGGAAGTGATAGAGGAACAGCACCGGAATCATTTAAGATGGAATTGGAGGAGAAAGTCTGAGTGAAGAGTTCTGCTTTATCAGTAGAAGAAATAGCTAGAGTCATCTGAGTAGAAAAGAGGAATGAAGGATGACGAGGAAAAGTTGTTAAAGGTTTTTGGCTAGGTGCCAGAAGAAACGGGAAGGAATCGAGTTGGAGAGTTCAGAGCATTTAGTAAGGATGAAATTATTTTTAGCAGAGTGAAGAACATACTTTGCACAACTTCGGGCAGAAATATAAAAAGGATGAAATTCAGAGGTGGGTTGGTTCCAGTTCCCTTTGTAGGACTTCTCCTTGTTGTGGACAGCATTAGAACAAACGTGATTAAACCAAGGTTTTTTTTTCCATTAGTCAGAGGATATGAGATGGAATGTATACTTCCATGCCCGAGAGAATAACCTCCGTTATGGCACACTTAGATGGCTCTCGGCCATGGAAGCAATAAACATTCCAGGGAAATTCAGAGAAGTGCTACCTGACGGCCTCCCAATCAGCAGCTCCAAAGTGCCACAACCGACACTTTTTGGGAGGGTCCACAGGCCGTATTGGAGCAACAGGACAGGTTAAGATGAAAAGGTTGTGATTGGAGGAGCCCAACAGAGAGGAAAGATTAACAGTGTAAGCAGAAGGATTAGTTGTCAGGAAGAGGTCATGTATCGGTATGTCGGGACACTTTCTCCAAGGCGGTCGGGGATACAGTTAGGGTGCTGTACAAGCTGCTCTACGTCACAAAGGATAGGAAAGATGTGGGCTTGTTTGCCAGGTGTATCCGTGAAAGGAGAGCCAAAGGTGGTGGTGAACATTGAAATCTCCTAGAATGGAGATTTCAGAGAAAGAGAGAATTGGATAGGATGTGTTCCATCGTAGAAATAAGATCGTCGAAGAATTTTTTATTGTCAGTGGAATTAGGGGATAAGCAAACAGCACAGATATATTTAGTCAGAGAATGACAGAAAGCCGAAGCCAAAGAGTCGAGAATTCAGAAGAATCAAGTTAAGGAACACGAGAGCAAGAAAAGTCGTTGCTTACATATACTTAACAGCCACCTTTGGTTTTGAAATGAGTATAGAGAATATAGATACAGAGAAGGGTTTGCTACCAGTTACCTCAGACAACTGAGCCTCAGGAAGAGAGGTTGAAGTTGAGAGGAGGAGAGATGGTGTTCAACAGAGAGAAAGTTAGAGGAAAGGCCGCAAATGTTGCAGTGAATAAGAATTGAGTCAGACAGTGGTTCCAGGCATCTCGCTGCGTAGTTGCCGGGAGAGGGGTGGATGATGGGGGCATTTATGGTACCCTCCCTCCCGCTAGGGACTCCGAGGCATGATGTGAGACGCGATATTGGTTGAATTTTGAATAGGAAGTGTAGTGTGTAATGTGTATGTGGTTTGATGTTGACCCTTCTACAGGGGGTATAACTCTCGATATTATCCCGTACAAGTCTCCCTGTCAGTAAGTACCGTACGCAAATCCTGTCTCTGTACCGATTTTCAGATGGCCGCCTTTATATGTTCATCATATTATTCTTACACAAGCACTCGTATGTTGACGTGATCTTAATGAATAAAAATAAAAATGAGTTTCCCTTATAAAGTACAAATTCCACCAAAAGCTTGTAAGTTACAGACACTTAGGATATTGGTATTTATTAACCCGTCATGTCCCGAGCTATTTCGCACCTCCGACACCCCCAATCCCGAGCTATTCTGGATTTTTTTTTTTTTTTTTGGCTAAAACCTCCTCTTTTGGTAAGAAACATCGAAAATTCATAGAGAAATCGCTCACCTGAGGTTTAAAATACTCGATACAAGTAGCAGTACCTCCTTTCCTTACTTAGTTTTCTATCAGGCTGGATCCAAAGAATACGAGTTCTATGGGAGGGAAACTATTCCACACCACTCATAAACGGTATTTACTTATTTGGTACGAATTTATATGTAGTACGAGAGTATATTGGTTTTCAAACAGTAATATAGGCATTATAAGCATTGTTTCATTCACTAACTCATCAGCATACCTGATCTTTGTTGGCGACATTACCTGATCATCATTTCTGACTGTTTCTTCCTCTAATGCTATGTAAACTTTGTCCTCCACATTGTCATCGATTGGGGAATCACTCTGGCCCTGAATGTCTTCATTGGCCAGGTCACTGGTAACAGGTGGATTGCTGAGAAAATGGCGTGGGGGGGGGGAAGTTATGTGGTGTAAGGCATTGTCCCTGCCTGGCATCTTGTAGAGGAATAGAGGAAGGTGTCCCGTGTGTACGAACCAAAAATCACATGCGAAAATTGAAAATTGTGCAAATTATGAACCTTACAATTGCGCAACGTATCAGTACATCGACGGGACTAGCTGTGACAAAACGTTGCAACGTACCCACACGTCGATGGGATGCCTCGAGTTAAAAGTGGGAGCAAGGTGCGAAGAATGAAATCAGTAGAGCCAAAACCAGGCAACTAGGTATGCAAGTCACTTTTTTTTTTTTTATATATAAATAACAGAACAGAGGAAGGAAAAAAAATGAGTAAAAAAAAATAATCCATACACCAGATTACTGGTGTCCTCTGTTCATAAAATATCTGTAACAGTTAGACTAGAACAGTTCTGGGTTGAAATTTGGAGGGAAACAACTCTGGGGAAGAGAGTTCCAGAGAGATGCAATTCAGGAAATGAAAGAATTCTGATAGGCAGAAGTTCTGCAGTATGGCTGAGTGACATTCCAGTCATGAGCGCTACCAGATGCCCTTGTAGCATGAGGGAAGGCATGGAGAGGTGGCATCATGGACGCACCTTCGTCTGAGCATTTGCCAAAAAAATATATGTAAAATAATGCAAGGGAGGCAACATTCCTTCTTACTTGCATGGGAGGTAGTTTATATGTAATGGCAGGGTTGTTAATGATTCTAACAGCTTTATTCTGAATTTTGTCTAGTTGTCTTAACCCACGAACGCATAGAGCCCAATTAAATGGGCGGAAATTTTACTTTTTAGAAACACTAATTTTATCTAAGTTTACCAGAGAATTTACGTTCTTCTTGTTGCAGGATGTAAAGAAAACGTAACATTTCTTGGCTGATGATTCATATTCTAACTTACTTTGTAAACAACAAGTAAATGAAGGAAGGAAGGAGAGCTACTTCATTGCTTCTACCAAAATGTCTGGACATAAGTAAGTTATTGTCTATACATTGCTGCATATGGAACTTCTTATAGTGAGTGATGGTAAAAATGACACATAAAGACTTGTTTTAACGTGTGAAATTATTGATTTGAGGGAAAACCACATTCTCTCACTTTTATTATCAGTGAAAATATGATGCCAATTTAAATGGGCTCTATGGAGCTCAGTCAGGGCACTGCTGCCTAAGGAGAATACTTGAATCAAAATACTTGTTCACTTTTAATGATTGTGTTACTTTATTTTGATTATATCTGATATATTCTTATCCCCAAGGGTCAATATGTGTATGAATATATATTTAGGATCCTAAAAAATTGTTTGTTGCGTAATATATTTTTACTTTTGCTAATGTATATAATAACTGGGTCTTTTCTCAATATTACAATGTATTCTCGGGTAACACACCCGAGGTGATGCCCTAAGCTTACATGAAGTACATAAACCATCTATTGTAGAAAAATGGGCAGATGAAGGATTTACACCTGTGGACATATTCAGATACTTTTGGGACAAAGAATTGATTGAGGTGATCAAGACAGAGACAAACCGTTATCATCAAGTTAAAATGGGAAAGATTTATGTGTTACCGAAGAAGAACTGCATCAGGTACTTGGCATCTTTCTTCTCTCAGGATATAACCCAGTTCCAAACCGACGGCTGTATTGGACGAAGCAGGCGGACACCCAAATCTGGCTGTAACTCAGTGTGGAAGGACAATAAACCGATTTGAGGAGATCGTGTGAAGCCTGCACTTTGTGGACAACTCAAAGAAGCCTTCGGATGATAAGATCTTTAAGATTCGCCCTCTTTTTGAACATTTCAACAAGCTCTTCATGGATATCGCCCAACCACTTCCTATGACATGGGCTATTGATGAAGCCATGGAACCATATTATGGGCGACATGGATTCAAACAATTCATTAGAGGAAAGCCCATGAGATTTGGCTACAAGTTTTGGTGTCTATGCTCCCATGAAGGACTGTTAATGAATTTCCGCTTGTATGAAGGAAAAGACTCTGGGTTTGAGGAAGGAATGCCTATGGGTGAATCTGTAGTCCATGCATTGGCCAAAGGAACAGTACCTAAGGGTAGCAGTGGATATGTTGACAACTTTTTTACAACACTGCCTCTTCTCCAGTTTTTCCAGGAAGCTAATATTAGTCTGACAGGTACAATTCGTAAGGACAGAGTCAAGGATGTCCCAGTGTCAGACATCAAGAAAAATGAGAGAGGGGAAGCAGGTTGTTTCAGGAAAAAGAAAAGAAGATTGCTATTTGTACATGGAATGACAACAGCGATGTTAGGGTGGCAACAAACAGAAGTGAAAGTGCATCTCTCTCAATGGGCAAATGCAAACGGTGGTCAATAAAGAAGAAACAAGTGGTAGTAATCCCTCACCCAAACATTGTGAAGCTTTATAACAAAGGAATGGGAGGAGTAGATCTGTTTGATCAATTTAGGGGAAAGTATAGAGTGTCATTTAGGAAGCGAGTGTGGTACTTTCCTCTTTTCCACTTTCTCCTGAATGGCTTAATTGTAAATGGGTGGATTCTCTACAGAAAGATTCACAAGGTGTCACAGCTAGAGTTTCTGAGGGAAATTGTCAATGTTCTGCTAAAACCATCAGAGAAACCTCGTAGACTTGTGCCCCTAACTTCACCTGAGCATGTATGCTACGACAGAACAGATCATTATGTTGTGATGGGAGATACTCAATGGCGGTGTGGTGTGTGTGTAAGAATGTGAAGCCTAAGTGCTTCAAATGTGATGTGGCACTGCACATCCAGTGCTTTGTGGAGTATCACACAAAGAAATAGGAATGCGTATTTTTCAGTCAACTGATGTAAAAGCCTATGTCAAAGCTCTTAGTATTGCCTGCAAATAATATACAGTCATAATTTCTCAGTTTCATGAATTTATGCTTCAAAATATATAGGAGTAAGCTTTCCTGGAATTCTTTTTTAACTGCTATGAATCTTATTATAGACTGCTACTTTATATTTATGCGGCATATTCTTGTAATAATTTCATTAGCTATACATTTTTTTTTTTAATTACTCTCTTTACAACAAATATTTATTAAATGAGATGGTTCAACACATAATTCTTTCATTTAATCCAGATCCATCAATAAATTTTATCATATCAATGCACAGTGATGAAAATTGAGAGTCACACCAAGGGGGACTGCTCCATAGAGCCCATTTAATTGGGCGTGCCATATTTCCTTATTGGAGGAGCAAAATTGAAAAAAACATGCATAATTCTCAGTTTTAGATCAAAATTGTTAAGTTCTATAAGAACAAACCAATTTGGATGATAATGAAGAGTAGTCCGTGCTAAAGGGTTAATGCAACCTCTCCACAACCATTCCACAAGGGTGAGCAATATTCAAGCTGAGAGCGCACATGACTCTTATAAATTATAGCTAACTGCTCATCGGCGAAGAAGTTACGGACTCTGTACAATAATCCAAGTTTCTTTGAGGCGGTTTTAGCAAGTGATCTGACATGAGAGGTCCAGCTGAGGGCACTTTTAAGTGAGACACCAAGAATTTCAATACCTCTGTATGTAAGACAGAGGAAACAGACTGGCAGTAAATGCATGCACATTTATATCAGCATTTTATGATCTTCCACGAGGTACAGGCACTAAGAATATTTTGTTAAAACAAAAATGAGAGTGAGATATGTAAATGGATATCAGTAGAACTGAAAGGCGACGAGCTACGCGTACGAACTTGCGTACGGTAACCCAAAGGAGACAGGCTGTTACCAGCTGCTTGCATAATTACCGGTAAGGAAACATTTGCCACAGGAGGTGCTACAGGCACTAAGAATATTTTGTTGTTTATTAAAAGTGAGAGTGAGATGCATAAATGGATATTACTAGACTCGAAAGCAGGTAGCTTGGTACGTAAGTTACGTAACACGGACAGGCTGGCGCCAACTGCGTGCATATTTACATAATTTATTATTTTTCATTGAAGAAACTAAAGGCATGCACGCAGCTCAAAATCGCGCAACATAATCCCCTGCAAAAAATCTGGCATGGCAACATAAACCACAAACTGTGACAAATTTCACGGACACTAACTCCAGACAGCTTAATTGTGACAGAATGAGTGGGTAGCGGCCTTTGTTTTGGTGGGTATCATCAGTGGTGTGGGGGTGTTGTGGAGAGCGACAGGTGGGTTGAAAAATTCGGTATTTATTCCCATTGTTAGTTAATACAGTAAAAAGTGGATATTGCTTTTATTTAGCCAGATTTTTTTACTGTGTAATATCATTTCAAGTAATGAAGTGTTGGATAAAAGAGGGATTGTTATAGTGTAGCTTTTTTGTTTCAGCTTTAATGAAGAGTTCGAAACTTCACACACAGATTTTGCAGTTTTTAATTGTGCAGTAAAATGGTAGCTAATTGCTTACTAAAGTAACTACCCTCTTATTTCATGAAGCTTTCGCAGGTTTTTCGCTGTGCAATGATCGGTGATTGTGTATTAGTCGCCCTTGATTTTTTCAAGTCACCATTTCTGTTGCCACTCAGCTTTAATTTTCTTAGACTATGCTTGTTCATTTACATTGGCAATGGTGTCCTGTAAGGAGGCTGCCTGTGTGCTGGTATTTTTGTTGACTTTCTGGCCATATCAGCTGTTTTGTACGGGCATTAAGCTGTGATCGGAAGACTGCCCTGTCGAGAACTCCTTAGGTTAAGTTAGGTTAGGCTGTGTTTACTTAAATGAGCTAGTAGTGATAGAAATGACATGAAAATCGAATATATTACAATGTAGACTACTGAGAAACCTTGGTGAGATTTTGTATCAGTTTTGTAAAGTGACTCAGGAAGTTTCTAATGATGCGCTGACGGACGAGTATCTGATAACTCACCTAAAATTTTTAGACTGAGTAGCCTAGCCCCAGACTTCTATACTCTTGCTTGGACTATAATGGTATGATGGATGGTTGACTAACACTTTAGTGTTCTCTAAGGCTATCTGGCTATTGGCCTCTTTTGAATATCAACATACTTTGCATCATTAATGTAAGAAGCTATTAAATATGTTCTGGGTGACTTTTGAACAAAATAAATCGCTGAAGATTAAGTGTTATGAAATCTTTCAAGTCAGCGGAAAACGGGTAAGTGTTAAAATACTGGCAAAAAATTCACCGATGTTTTGGAAGAAGCTAAATAATCTCTTTGGCTGTTCCTTTTTAGTGATAATTAGAAAAATGGATTTTGAAAGCACGATTTCGTTATCTCACATTAGTTGCAGTGGAACGCATGTTGACTCCCCCAGTTCAGTGACTTATCGCTAGACGATTTTATTAAGGTTAGGAGAGATTTTCAAATTTGAGGGGTTAGAGGCCGTCTTCTTTAACCACTTTATGATTAGAGAGCCCTTCAAAAGATGAGTAAAATTGTCCGGTGGTGGATTTAACTCTGAAATACATCCTTGATTTAAAGAGCTGAGTTCTGCCGTAGTCTTTGCACACACAATACAGCACAACACACAGGGGATCTGTTGGATGCATGTTGGTTGGTTTGGTACTGGGTAGCAGATGACCTATGGTATATTGGACGCCGAGTGAGCAGTATTATGTAACCCAAACACACGTCCTAATTGTTACTGGGAAAGAAGATGGTTTAAGATGCTTTAGGTAAGCAACCGTTTGGAAGTCGTTATCACTCTCCATTGTTTGGATGTTGGATACCGGTACATTGTTAAAGCAATATGGTGTTCCGTTGGTTATCACGAACCTGGTTATAATGGTTTTTGTTATCACTGCAAGATGAAAATCTGCACTCCTGCCCCTGTCGCACATTATTCTGCCAAAAAACATAATTATCGCGCATCTGAGTTGGTTTTTGTCGACAGTGTGGTGCAGCGTTGGTGGTCTGTGATGCCTTTGAGAGATTCAAATATGAGGCCCTGCTCAAGGAGATAATCCCAGGTAATGGAGACCGCTATCTAGCAACTCTCTAGGTTTAGATCCCTTTAGTCTACCTCTAGCCCATCTCAGGTCCCTCAATGGTGTGTTTCACTTCCTATTGATCCAGCCATGCATAGGCCTATGTGTTTCTGATACCATGACAGTATATACTTATTTAGTAGTGTAAATTATTGTAAAAGGGAAATTTGGTCATGCACTTGGAATGTTTGGTACCAGTTAGGATAAATCTTCTGGGTTCTGTGCTTTCGTTATCGTGCGATTTCGTTATCATGCGATTTCGTTATACGCACCATGCTCGGTACTAATTATGTATTATAGCAAGGGATCGCTGTACAGTTAAGAACGAACAAGTTCTTCAAACCATAAAGAGTTTGCACTGTAGGCTAATCTTAAGAGGATTAGGCCATTTGATATTTGGCCGTCAGCCAACGACCTAATCTTGATACGGACAAAATTAACATTTTTCTCTCAAAGCACAGAATAGCTTGAGACAGAGCCAGGATATCGACAGCTCACTTCACATGGCTTGTGATGTATTGAATATGTTGTCATTCTGGATCATACCTCAGCACATCTGTTAGGTGTGTAGGCTATTAGGCTTGGGATGATGACGATGGTATAGGTAAATGTAATTTTTACCAGCTGATGCTTTTATTCAGCTTTGTAGACTTTTAGTGGAGGGTTCTCTCTCTCTCTCTCTCTCTCTCTCTCTCTCTCTCTCTCTCTCTCTCTCTCTCTCTCTCTCTCTCTCTCGTGTATGCGTATTAAACTACCATCAAACTAGTCATTATGGGTAGGGTGTGTAGGCGGTATACTGTACGTGTAAAGCATCGTATTCCCCATGGCATACCGGCAGGGGATTTCATAGCACTTTTATTTCCCCCTTAGCTGGCGATATATTTTCCGTATTACACCTCACTGTTGTCGTGCATGTTAAATGTAATAATGCCTTTTTATCCCCATGAGCATGAGGACATTCCTTATTAATGTTTATTTTTGTTACTTCCAGAGAATATTGTAGAGCGTTGGAAAGGTTGGAATATTTTAGAACGTAGGAAAGGTTGTTTTTGTTGGGTTTGGTTTATCTTTCATTAACCCCAGCATTACTTTAGCTCTGTAGTAAGCGGAATAAAATTGTCTCGTAGCAGCTGTAATAACATTAAAAAAACATATAATTACATTAATTTTCACAGTGGGGCTAGCAGCATTTTTTAAAATAATTATTATTATTATTTTAATGGAGGGCCTCTAGTAGTGAATGGCAACAGGAAGCTGATTAACCTCTCATGCGGAAAGTCTGCTGTAAGTGAAGTAAAACTGTTTAGAGATAGCAGGAAGCAAAAATAAAGGGAACGTCAGAATGAAAGACTTGAAATGTAACAGTCAAAATAAATCGCTGAGGAGGTGTTACAAAGTCTATCAAGCCAACAAGAATAGGGCCCAAAGTCCCGTAGGTGGAATTACTAACGTTCATTGAATGCCGTATCAACTCTTACTAGTGCACTAACGACCATTTAATTTATTGTGGCTGCCACAGGACGATTTTACTACACATGAATGGCCGACTCACAGTAAAGGAGTTCGGAAGTCTTCATTATTCCTTTACTACGGGTGGGTTCACTGAAAGCGTCTGGAAATACCACAGCAAAACTAGGCAGACCACTAACTCTTTCACTACAAAGAATCTGAGTAATAATATCTGGGGATAGTAAGATTATAATACAAAAACGTCCTTGGACACAGCGAGTAAGAGTAATCCTTTCAGTGCCATTATGCCTTTTTGTTTCGTTGGTCGCAGCCTGGTCAAAGGATTACTTCAGGAAAACCCGTTATGAATGAGGTGTTGTCTCTACATGAATATCTCCTGGTCGTTGCAAAATTAAAATATGAATGACATAACAATACTGAAGGGGTTAAGTGCTTTCTTCACCTCTAAAATGAACTCTGAATGTTGGAATTTATCACCTAAACCACCACCAACAAACGTTTATTGAAATAATATGTTATAACTTGAATGGGATGCTTTGTTGCATAACTTGTATGGGATACATTGTTACACAGTCACTTCTGGGACCAAACCTAGCTAGTTTCGTGAAATAGGCTTAGTTATAGATGATCAAAACACTCAGAAGTGAATAGGCTGTGTGGAGCAAATGGGCCGTGCTATGTTTGCGTGGTGGAGTGGCTCTGAATGAGGTGGAGGGCAGCCAGTCACAGGATATGTCGTCAGGCTATAGATACATAGGTAGTCAGTGTTGCATTTTTTTGTTTTGCAGCAGTTTTCATATTTTCTCAAGTAATTTTCGGCTACACAGTACAGTGTGTGACGATCGATTAATGTTTTTAGAAATTCTTCAAGTTACTAGTCTTGTGATAAGGTATAGGTATAGCCCAGCATACTTAAAACTGGTAGCTGACTAATATTAGGGTACTTGTTTGTAGATAGAATTAATTTGCCTAATGAGCAGTTACTTCATAAAGTTAAGAATTGGCCTTTAGATAGTTGCAGTTTATATGACGAAGATAAAATCATAATTATATCAAGGGTGTACTTATAATTATTATCTTTGTGCAACATGCAGTATATACTGCTTCTTTCACTGGTCCTAATTTATGCGCTGCTGTTTTCATATTATTACCAGGATCAAAGTTGTTATCCCTTTGCTTTTAGATTTGATCCCCAACATACAAGCTGTTAAATGTTGTAGCTACCTCGACTTAAGTTATTTAGCCATTCCAAGACGAGAGGTACTTCACAAGCTAAAAAAAAAAAAAAAAAAGGAAAAAAAAATGAAAAGGAAAAATTGTCGAGTCACAAGTATATTGATGTCACTGTAGGGAAGGGGTTAAGGAAGACTGTTTGACACCCCATCACTATGGCACGTCCTTCTTAAGCGGTCAAAAATGGCGTGTAGGTGGCAGGAACACAACAGTAATGTCGCCGTAGTGAATGTATTAAAGGGAACTTAGTGTCATCGCCATTACCTTTCCTGTCTCACCTTTTCTTACGGTTTTATTGCTTTGTGTAAGGAATTACGTGTATTTTCGAGGTCACTGATCGCTTTGGCTAGTAGGCTGTCCTGTAACGTGAGTAAGAGTGTTAATACTCAGCCGTACCGTTGCTTCTTTTGTAAATATGAAGGTAATGTTAACTGCATTCCACAGTTTTGGAGATAACCCGCCGTTAACCTTCTCACTTCGATGGTGGGAAGAATGACAGGCTGTCGTATTTTAAGGCTGATGTTGTTTCTCTCTGAATGTATACACATCTGTGGCGTATGTATGTTGACAACTCTCCTAATATTTTTCAGAGTAATAAAGAGTGTTGAAGCATTTGTGAAATTTATCTGGCGTCGGATATACAAGAACGACAACATTGTATCACACACACACACACACACACACACACACACACACACACACACACACACGAGAGAGAGAGAGAGAGAGAGAGAGAGAGAGAGAAGAGAAGGTGTCCTTATAGTGAAGGGAAATAATGTGAGTCTGTGAAAGGAGGCAGCAGAGCCACACAACACTGAAAGACGGAAAGAGAAAAATTTAAAGCAAGACTGAGCCAGTGGTGGCAAGGGGAAGGCGAGTGGTGGGAGAGAGTGAAAGACGTGAACGAGTGAAGGGAGGATGGTGGTGGTGAGGGAATGAAGAATGACACTGAACTAGGTTGTAATTTGAGACGGGCGCTTTCCAGCAAGTATTACAGCAAATAAATTAAGAAATAAAGCGAATAAAGGTATTCATACAACTGAACTGAGTAGTAAAATGAGTGAAGTAAAGATATTGGTAAGGTAAATGGGTGTTAAACTGGTTAGGTGAAACAGCAAATAGTGATAAGCCAGCTGTAAAGTATGCAGTAAAGGTGATGAATAGTAAAGAAGATAAAGCCAGTGATAATGTATGTGATAAAGAAAATAAACAAGGTAAGTGGCACAGCGAGGAAGCTCGCAGGGATAGAAAAAACAGGTGAATAGAGTAAGTGAGGGGATGAAGGCTGCCTTGCCTGTAATGTGCACAGTTTAAAGTTGAATCCTGCCATTACGTGGAGCTGGGAATATTAAGAGGGGTGGGGGGGATTAGGGGTGTAAAATTATTATATAATGTCATTAGTATAATTCCAAAAGAATAGCATCATCTTTCTAGTATAATCTCCTTACCTTTTCTTTCCTGTAACTCCTGTAGTACGTATACCGGTATATAATTCCCGTTGCACGGCATTATTCCGCTAGTATTGGAGTAAGACGAGGTGTGAAGCCCCTATGGCTGTTCTGCACTGTGTATATTTGCGTATATATATATATATATATATATATATATATATATATATATATATATATATATATATAATCACACAACAGCAATGGACCCATAGCACCGTAATTTCCATAACAGACTAATAAGGATGGAGATTACATCCTTACTGTGTGTATTTGCGTATATATATATATATATATATATATATATATATATATATATATATATATATATATATATATATATATATATATATATATATAATCACACAACAGCAATGGACCCATGGCACCGTAATTTCCATAACAGACTAATAAGGATGGAGATTACATCCTCCAGCAGGGTGGCTGGGAAGTTTTCGTATAAGATGTCCTTCTCTGCTGTTAGGGATCATCCACTGAACAATTGTCACCCTCTCACTCAGAATAATTTTCAGATTATTGGTAGGTTTGGGACTCACGGGGATGCATTATTGGGAGAAAAACTGTTAATTACAAAGCTTGATCCGGAATTAAATCTTGCAAACAATACTTTGTGGTTTGATAGGGTTTCTGTCCTGCTTCAGTGTTCATTACTCTGTGTTCCGTTGCCGATGTCTGACCTGTCCCTTGTTGTTGTTGTACCAGTTCCTTACGAGCTCTATTCAGTATAGGACTCTAGTTTAGTCAGCTTAGTGTCTTGGGGATTTTGCTACCGATTGATGAGTTATATTTCTATGCATTGTTTTTCTGTATTAATTTTGTATATGTGCATTTTTGTTGTATTTTTTTGTCTTTTCATACTATATGAAGACTATAGGTTTGGTTATCTCGGTTTATGTTAATTCATATTTTTTCATGTTCTTCATTTTAATGATGTGTGAGACATATTATGTACAGAAAGAAAATGGTGAACTTTAGATCCATAACAGTTGTAGTATAACAAGTATTGCTCTTTGGTAGGATCCCACATACTGTATGTACCCTGATGATGGCCATGTGAGGTGCCCGAAAATTCGGAAAAATATATCGAAGGAAAATGCTGGCGGGTGTCATCTCCGTTCTTATTTGTCTTACACACACACACACACACACACACACACACACACACACACACACACACACACACACACACACACACACACACACGCACGCACGCACACACACACACACACACACACACACACGCACACACACACACACACACACACACACACACATATAGGCTCTTTCTCTCTCTCTCTCTCTCTCTCTCTCTCTATATATATATATATATATATATATATATATATATATATATATATATATATATACGCTGGAAGAGAGAGACAGACAGACTGAAACCGGTTAAGAATTGGAAGTGCATTGCTTTGGGGCTTCATGAAACAGATGGGGCGTCAGTGACAAAGGCAAGGTGGGTTTGAGGCTGGGATAGGCGAGGAAGGTCAAGATAATGATGATTATGATGGTGGTGGTGATGATGATGATGATGATGATGATGATGATGATGATGACGGTGTGTGGTGAGTGAATGTTTGAGAATATTGAGTTTGGAAGTTGACTGGAAAAGCAGTTACCAGAAACAGAAATGGATGATTCTCTCTCTCTCTCTCTCCCCGATGCTATGGTTATTATCCCACAAGCATAATTAATCCTATAATCATACTGTGTGGACCGTCTGGCCTGTGAGTGTGGGGCCGAGAGATTCAGAGGCTTGACTGATGAACAGATGCATAGAGGCATTTCACAGGACCCCGTTGGCGATAGTTCTGCTGCTGTGCTGTCCTGTACCTTCCCTGTCCCATGTAGGCTGTTAGTGATAAAAAAAAATGATGATGATGTTTATGATGAAGAGCTCTGAATGTCGAATAATAATAATAATAATAATAATAATAATAATAATAATAGTAGTAGTAGTAGTAGTAGTAGTAGTAGTAGTAATAATAATAATAAAAATTATTAATTTTGTCATCACTATAATTATTATTTTGAATGGCTAGGAATCATACTGAAATATTTTACAGGTAGCCTAAAGGATGATGATAATGATGATAATGTCAATAATAGTGATGATAATTATGACTTTATAAATATATATAACCACCAACTCCTCTGCCATAATTCACAGTGCAACAGATTCCATTCACCCTGGCAGCAGCAGATCATTTACATCGCCACATTAGTCTGTGGACGGTATGATGGGGTTAGTTGTTATATGGTGCTTGTTTAAATGATTATACTTAATCGGCTTATCCGTTTAGCGGGATGGCATGTGTAAATCAGCGCCGTAATGGGGGCATATTGTTAACTGGTCCTATTAACCCTGTCAGTGACCAGTTCTGGGATATATTTTATTATTCTTTTATCTAGACCATAATGTACTCTTTCTAATTATTTCCCACCTTTAGCAAGGCGAGGCGATATAGTTTGTGTGTGTGTGTGTGTGTGTGTGTGTGTGTGTGTGTGTGTGTGTGTGTGTGTGTGTGTGTATACCAGTTGCCAAAATATTTCGAAAAGTTATGGATGAATTTTCACCAAACCTTCATGAAATACCAACTGTGTGGATGTTCAGAAGCCTGTTACTTTGGTGAGGATTTGATGAAAAACGACCGAATTCCAGACGCCATATATTTTGTAATATGGATTGGCTTTTGTGTGTGTGTGTGTGTGTGTGTGTGTGTGTGTGTGTGTGTGTGTGTGTGTGTGTGTGTGTGTGTGTGTGAAACTCAGCGACTGAATTTGGTGTTTAGGTGACTTGTACTGTACATTAGCCAACAACATATTTTGTCGGGTGATTAACATTCGACCACCAAATGCTTTGGTTTAATATTATTTGTTTAATCAGTTGCTTCTTTACTTATTTATTCATTTATTACTATATCCTTCCTTAACCCCAACACTGTCTGGTATCTTTGGACGAATCAGACAGGTCACATCACACATAGGCCACCAGCGGCCCGGGTGCGTCCTTCCTACTGCCCGCCGACCCCTGTAGGACGTTACATGAATTTTCACTCGCAGCTCACATGAAATATGAAGAATGGAACTTTTATTTTGCTGTACTGACTCACCAGGTCAGGTACTTTGAACTGTCTTAGGCTCATGTACCGTACATTTATTACCACGTCCACCGAATTTGCCACTGAATTAGGGTTTTTCCTAATATATATATATATATATATATATATATATATATATATATATATATATATATATATATATATATATATATATATATATATATAATACTGAATAGGCCAAATGTATCATAGTTACCTCAGGTCCAGTTTTTAATCGTAAGCTATGTGAAATGTATTGGTAATCCTTAAGTTATAAATGAATGACTGATCCAGACACGCTGCCATGCATTACGTACTACATACATTCCGAGCCATTCCTTCCATTTTACTTTATTATGAATCATGAGAAAACAAGTGTGAATTATTCGCGTATCTCTTCATAACAGGTGATCATAATATATTGAGGATAATGGTTTGGCAGTGCAAGGAAAGAATTTCCCTCGCAATACATCATAATGCAAATAAGAATCATGAGTAGTACATGAAAAATTCAGTTACTGGCCATCCGTTTATTTATTATGTTACTTTAACAGTTTCTGAATTTACCACCTCGGTGACTGAGTGGCTAGCATCGCCGACTGGGAAGCTGCCGGCCAGTTGGCGTCAGGGTTCGAATCCCGGTGCGGGCAGTTGGCGTCACTTGACTCAGGTGTCCCTCCACACTTTGCAGGTTGGCAGGTAAAATGAGAACTGTAGTAACCTGGATGATGCAGTGGCCATGTATCACAGGATACTGGGTGAACAACCCGCCAGAGGGGATGAGCACCACGGCTAAGCACCTCAAGTCAATTGCTCCCAACTTTTCTATTACCCTTGATTTATATTGACGCGTATCTGGTTAGTAGTAAAAATATGATTCCAGAGGAACATGGCGTGACAGGCGATACCAGAATCATAATCTGGCCTGCCTACTCTGAAAGGTTGCCCATCCCTGGGTTAGATATGGCCTTCGTTAACCCCTTCAGTACTTGGAGACTATTTTTAAGCTGAATAAAACTGTATGGTGTCAATAAGAGTGGAAAAAAGCGACCTCCTGAGGCTGACGAGGATGTGCTGTATAGTACCAGGTTGCGGTGGAAGTGGTTGTGTGGTGGTTTATGGCAGGATGGCAATATTACTTGTGATGGAGGTGGTTGTGTGGTGGTTAATGGCAGGATGGCAATATTACTTGTGATGGAGGTGGTTGTGTGGTGGTTTATGGCAGGATGGCAATATTACTTGTGATGGAGGTGGTTGTGTGGTGGTTTATGGCAGGATGGCAATATTACTTGTGATGGAGGTGGTTGTGTGGTGGTTTATGGCAGGATGGCAATATTACTTGTGATGGAGGTGGTTGTGTGGTGGTTTATGGCAGGATGGCAATATTACTTGTGATGGAGGTGGTTGTGTGGTGGTTTATGGCAGGATGGCAATATTACTTGTGATGGAGGTGGTTGTGTGGTGGTTTATGGCAGGATGGCAATATTACTTGTGATGGAGGTGGTTGTGTGGTGGTTTATGGCAGGATGGCAATATTACTTGTGATGGAGGTGGTTGTGTGGTGGTTTATGGCAGGATGGCAATATTACTTGTGATGGAGGTGGTTGTGTGGTGGTTTATGGCAGGATGGCAATATTACTTGTGATGGAGGTGGTTGTGTGGTGGTTTATGGCAGGATGGCAATATTACTCATACAGCACAGGTTTATGTAAATGACGGTGTTAGGTAATTGAACTGTGATTATATGTATTAATTGGCGCAGGCTGCCATGAACCATTAACGTGGGTACCCGTATATTAATAGCTCTTATCAGAGTGGGCAGAGTTGTTGATGATATGTGTAGTTAGGTTGAACTTTTGGTAGTATGTGATGAATACAATCGTCTGAAAGTAACAAGAATAGCGAAATAAGAAATCTTGTAGGGGCAAGTGGAATTAATCAGCATCGATATACGCCATTTTCATGCATAAATGTTACTTCTTTGCTGCAAGGAATGAATTATAAGCAAAATAAAATCGTCTGGCAACATAGAATAATAAACAAAAGGCCTCCAGGGTTTTACGGAAGTAGTCAGTTACCCTGCACAATTCTTTCTACAGAATTTTGTCCCCTGTGCTACGATGATTTATATACACATACATATATGCCGGTACCGTGTATATCTGTCTATCTATCTATCTGTCTATATCTATATCTATCTATCTCTATCTATCTATCTATCTATATTTATATATATTCTGAATGAAGAATGATCTCTCGGCTTCATGTAGTTCAAGTCTTCTGTTTGTTTATCTGTCTGCTTTATCAGTCATCTGTATTTCTGTCTCCTATCTGTCTATCTATCTGTCTATTTACTGTGTAGCTAGTCACCTTAATCCCGGATGTACGAGTAGTAGTGACAAATGAATCGCGTCCATGTCAATCTGTCCTTCGCCATCAGGCTGCCCCTCTCCAGTTCGCACCCTCTGACTTATATACCTCTCTCCACTCCATCCGTCCATATCATCCTCCGTCTCCCTCTTCCCCCTCCATCTCACTCACAGACACTCTTCCAGTCAGTCTCATTCTCCTTTCTCGCCACATGGCCAAACTATCTCAAAAGAACTTTTCCAATGCACTCCAGCACATCCACATAAATAATGCAAGGCTCCTTCACTTCCTCATTTATTTTTTATACCATATCTCCCCGTAAGTCCAAATGCTCTTCTCACACAACTCATTTCCACTTTCCTCACTCATTGCCTTTTCTTTCTATTAGTATTGATATGCATTATTCTGACTGTCCTCAATCATTATCATTTGGCATAAGAAGGACTTATTAGATTCAACGAGAGCTACCTTTCCCAAGGCGAATAACATCCTCTGACATTAGCCAGAATATACTGCAAAGGACTGCTAGGATTGAAGGGATTAAAGTGTAATTTACTACTAGAACTTTACATCTACTCGGTTCATCAGTGTTCCTTAAGCCCTGTTGGGTGTGAAGTATTGTATGTGGCTGAACTCAATTTTGTTTCAGCTGAGCAGGTTTTTGTGCGTATCCAGCTTGGACTTAGGTTCTGAAGCCTGTTTTGGAGGTTGAAGGAGTGTCACGAAGCACTGCTTGTGTGCTGTGGAATGTTTGGGGATACCGGTAAGCACAGTCAGAAATAAAAGTTTCTTGTAGTTTGATTGTGGATACTTCATAACTTGGTTATGTCCAGCCTTTTCCTCCCTGATGCATTATACCAAAGAGGCAGAGCAGCATGCCAGTTTACAAGTATTTGCCAACAGAGGAAAGTGAGATGTAGAAAAGGTGAAGCATTAGGCAACCGTTTGTCTTTCAGTGTACGGTACTGTATTGCCAAATTAAGAGGTTCAGTACTGTCGTGTAACCGAGCACTACGTCTGTACTGTGATATGCTTGGGACTAACATACCGAGATATACAGTACGAGTAGCCTATATATATATATATATATAGATAGATAGATAGATAGATATAGAGATAGATAGATAGATAGATAGATATAGATATAGATAGATAGATAGATATAGATAGATAGATATAGATATAGATAGATAGATAGATATAGATATAGACAGATAGATATAGATATAGATAGATAGATAGATAGATATAGATATAGACAGACAGATAGATAGATAGATATAGATATAGACAGACAGATAGATAGATACATATAGATATAGATATAGATACTAGCAATCTATATGTCATTATCTGTCTGTCTATCCGTCTATCTATCTACCTGTCTATCTATCTGTCTGTCTACACACACACACACACACACACACACACACACACACACACACACACACACACACACACACACACACACACACACACACACAGTATATATCCCCTGTGGGATGGTACAGTGGTTATGACAGGCATTTACTGATCATGTTTTGATGGCCCTTGTGAAAAGCGCACAAATCCAAATTACTGAAATTAACATTCTTAGACTGCTCACAAGAGTTTCGATTTTGCAACCAGAGTATTAGTAGTTTACTGGTCAGTCGTCAGAAGCTGCACCACCACTTGGTCGAGAGTATGAAGTGATTGATAAGGTGGCCTTGTATGAAGCCCTGAATGTATGGAAAAGAAGCTACTACCTACCTGAGAGTATGAGATGTGAAGTGATTTATAACGTAACAATGTGTGCAGCAAAGATGCTGTGGAACAGAAGCAGCTACATCCTGAGAATGAGAGAAATAAAAGCCATTTACAATTCGTCTTTGTGTGGAGCAGTAATGGCATGAAAGTATTGTACACGGCTACTTGCCAGAGTGTGAGATGTGAAGTGAATTATAACGTAACCTTGTACAGTGATGGTAGCTATGGAATGGAATGGAGCTGTTGGGTTAATGCAGTTATGTGTGGTATTACCGCGATAATGCTCCAATATGGTCTGGTAATACCTAATTAAACCCCAGACAGGCTGCCTCACATGATGCAGGTGTCGTGTAGTGCTTGATACATATCCCCTGTGTATTGGCTTCCTCTCAGTGCTGTGAGGCGGAGATGCATTTGAAACTGACGTATTGGAACGAGTCGGCGCTCTTACCAAGATTGCTGTGCTGAGGTGGCAGCGTTGGCACCTCCTCAGAATTCTAAATATCCTCGAACACCGCGCACTAGATGCATTGTTGTTGGGCCAGGTCCGTGTTGGCTCCTGCTGCACCTGGATGGGTTAGGTCATGTGCTCACCTCGTTGTTTAACCCATTACTGCCCCGGCTTGCTGCGCCTATGATATTGCTGGGAAAATAGCTAGCCTTTGTACCGTCCTCCACCTGCTGGATCATAGGTGCAAAGCTCATAGGTCTGAACTTTAAGGTTTCCCCCTCAGCTTATAGTAAATACCCCAAACCGTCCTCTGTGTAAGGGTATGGACACAGATGGCATAAGACCCTGCATTGTTGCAGGTTAAGAGAACATTGTAACACGTCATCCCTGGCGTTTTAGCCTGCGTATCACACCTTGACAATCGTTTGTATTTTCTCTTTATCGTTTGTAAATTGACAGGGTGCTTCAGTATCATACAAAAGGATACTAAGTAAATCTCCAGGGAATAGATATTACGAAATTACTTAATCTATCAACAGTACGTTCCTAAGTGTAGCACTGGACTCTGGCTATTGCCCCTGCCAAGGATGTTATGTTTTTGGATCAGTTAGTTTTTCTGTCTGTCTCTTAGCAACATTGGAAAAAGTGTTGGATGGGATGGAACCCAACCTGGAATAGTGACTTAAGCCATTGGGCTTAAAGGAACAAGTATTTAAAAGGTCAGGTGATTAAATGGCCACAGATCGAAGGGTCAAGGTAAGAAGGGAGGAAGATGCTGTCTTGGCGGAGGTATGCGCTCTGGCATTACTCTTGTTTAAGTGGTTTGTGTGTGTGTGTGTGTGTGTGTGTGTGTGTGTGTGTGTGTGTGTGTGTGTGTGTTGTACTGGGATGACTGGAGGGTTTTGTGCTGTTAGTCTGTAACCTGTAGTTGAATGTAGGTACAGTTGCGTACAGTAATAAAATTGCTACATTTGGCTGAACAACACTGGAGTTGTTAAATATTATGGCTAGAATTTGATGGGCTTCAAAGTTCACAGTACTGGTTCCCGAAACTCATTGCTCACTGTCTAGGTAATTATCGTATTGAAGTTAATCAGTATTTATGGTCTTCCTTCTGTGTGTGTGTGTGTGTGTGTGTGTGTGTGTGTGTGTGTGTGTGTGTAAATAAAAAATACATATATATATGTATATTTGTTTATTTATTTATTTATATATATATATTACAAGGTCACAACATAACTAGCCTGCATCTTACTCTTTTACACTGTAATTAACATAAAGCGACCAGGATTTGAAACCAGTTTTGTAACTGGTGTGGCGTTTAGGTATGCAGCCGGAGGCTGCAAGTGAAATGATTTTTTTTTTTTTCCCCAGTGCCGACAGTAACTTAAGGATGTGAGGATTTTGCATGGCTTGAAAGCCAATAGTGAAGAGTAAAAGCAGTGGAAACGGGATTATTGATGAATGCGTGTGTTTCTTCCTTTGAGTGGGTAGGATAAAAAATAATATGATACGTGTGAGATGTGGAATAAGGACTAATGTTAATAACAGGGCTGAAGAGAATGTACATAGTTGGTGTGGTATTACGGAGCGAACGATTGCAAATAGCGTAGTGAAGAGGGCGTACCTAAGTGAGTTTGAAGGTGGTAAACCAAAAAAGGTGGATGAATTTGGTAAAGGAATGTAAGCTAGCGAGGTACGGAAACTGTATGACTAGAGAAGTGGCAGGCGATCGAGCTGGTTGGATAGACTGTGCACAGAGAAGCACATGAAAAGGACTTGGTATCCTCTCTTCAGTTTGGTAGTCGATGCAATGACTGTGATGAACAGGTGATGTAAATCACACGTATAAAGAAAAAAAGAAAACTAAAAATATTCTGTATATGGTTAAGCTTATGAGGTGGAACCAGGATTCCGAGAGCTTGAATGATGAACGAATTAGTATGTGAGGCATTTTACTTTGAGTGATGTTCAGAATTCTTCCTTTTTCGTGTCTTTTCTTTGTTTGCTTTCTGAACCCTAGCTCATCCCATCCATTGGTGGCAGAAAGAGGTCATGAGAATGATGATGAACGCCATCAGTGTTTTAAACACCGTTAACTTCCATATTCTCGAATGTACCGAAACGAAAATTTACGAAGAACATCAGTCCACACTTTGCCTGACCGAAATTCAGACTTCGTACTCCGAAATTGATTTTCAGCGTAAACTTTTAGTAGGGCCATAAATACAGTGATAAGCTTAAATTCAGATACGGTATATTCAGATTGAGCTTGTGAAATAAAGAAGTGCTGATTTCTGATACCGGTAATGGGTAGTCAGCAAATTAATCAGTGCCATTTAGAAGATTATAGACAGTCGATATTAGAATATAGGCAATATAGAATAGACCTCAGCGATCACAATAGCCCTGACTAGATAGCTAATTGGCTAACTATTTCTTACACCCCTTTAGCTGGTCTGCTCTTGTTTGCTTAGTTTTTGTCTTTTTCTTTTATCGGTTGTAGGTCCATCATTTTCTTTTTCTTACAGGTACGCAATACTGAGATGATAAGAATATAGCGTACCGTGGTATACAGGTGGGAGGGTACGGTACGTAATTAGATGTGGCATGTTTGTATCGTGATTGCTTTGTCGTGTTGTCTCATGCACCCATCTCTTATCAGTCGCCAAAAACGTTTCTCATGTGTGAATTGTTATGCAAGATGTATTTTCCACTCCCCCCCCCTCTCTCTCTCTCTCTCTCTCTCTCTCTCTCACGTCACGTCACGTCACGTCAAGACATTGGGTCACTTTTGCTCTCTCGCTTCACACATTCAGCTTGTTGCTTCTGCTGTTCACCTATTTCATAAACTTTGCCGACAATGGCTGATTGAATCACTCTTGCGTGATAATCAATATATTCTTCATCTACAAGTGTGGGTTTTATTTACCGTCTTCATCAACAAATTCCCTTTTTTCGAGCAATAGCAGTTCTAAGGGTAGTAGCAAGGGCAATGAATTTCTTTCAAAAGTGGTAACACGAGTCGTTTGATCACAAAGGAAGCAAGTGTCGCCCTGCAAGAGAGACAAGTAATCTTTTCTATTAAGTCTTACTGGTACACATATGAGTGCAGCAATAAAAACAGTGAAGATAAACGCCAACGAGGATGCTGAAATTCTGACTGTTAATGATTATAAAATGGAAACGGAGTACTGATAGAAAACGTCCGTGTACACTCAAAGAAGCTTGCTAGTAGCGAGAAAGAGCATTTATTACAAACTGATCGGAGAGCTTAATTTGGATTACCCAGAAAGTGTGAGACAGTGGATATGACTCAGTGAACTCCAATATCTTTATCTGTTGAGAGAGTCTGTGACCCTGATTGAGAGGCGGGCATAGATGTAAACAAAAGTTGGTCAAACCAACATCCAGTGTACTGTATACTATTCCTGTGCTTTTAAAATTGTGGGTATTTTTTTCTGCAATAATAATAATAATAATAATAATAATAATAATAATAATAATAAATGATATGTAATAATTAAGCAAAAAATGAGCATTACACTTTATGTAAGTAAATACCGCATAACATTAGTAAGTAGCTGACCATCATTATTGCTGGTAGTCTTTCGTGTTCAGACGGGCACGACCGCCTGAGAATCTGTCCTAAATAATTGCCCCAACAACTTTAAAATGTTCGAATATCCAGGTAAACGGCAATTCTTAAAGCTAGAATTGCTCGAAAATGTCCCCTGTGACCACGGCTTTAGACACTTTCTTCCCTCCATTTAAAAACATTGCTTCCCTTGCCCCATCTATTTGACTCATTGCTTCGCTTTCATCCCTCTTTCAAATGAATCCCTTCCCTTTCATCCCTCTCTCAACTCACTCCTTTTGCGTTCCTTCCCTTCAAGATGTGTTTAGTGTCCCCTTACCCCCAAATATTTCACTTTGTCATCGCTCTCACTTTTATGTTTTTACTGTTATTGGACTATTTTATTCAGCTTGGTGGATCTCCCTGCCAGTGATATTGTTAACGAAGGGTAGGTCTGTCCCCTCGGTGGCACAAGCAGCAAAAATTATGTAGACTCAGGCCATTGAACTGCAAGGTGCCAATACATTTTAGTTTCAGTTAGCATATATTCTTTCTCTCTCGTTCTTTTCTCAGCCAGGACACTTCTACTCTTCTACCCTTTCCCAAAATATTTCGTTTGGTCTTTACTTTTTCAGTCAACAAACTCTTGTACTTTATTATAACCTATGTATTCTTTACATGTTGTCCCTCATCCCAGTTTATTCCTTCTCTTTCGTCTTTCCTCCAGCAAGAGAGGTTATTCCCTTTTCCTCTCCCAGACTATTTCCCTGTTGTGAGTTAGGGTTGTTCTTTTAGCCGAGGGCCACCGAGAGTATATTTCTCGTAAGTTCTTTTTGTCTTTCTGGCATCGACTTACAGTACATACATCACATTTAAAGAATATCAGCTTCTTGTCTAAAAAAAAAATAAATAAACATAAATATGACAGGGTAAGGAAGGGTAGGTCTTTTCGCCGAGGACCACCGAGAGCCACCTAACCTAACTCAACCTAACCTAACCTAACCTAACCTTGTTTTTCCCGTGGCCCTCGGTGTCTCTCGGTGGCCCTCGGTGTCTCTCGATGCCCCTCGGTGAAAAGACTCATCGGTGGATAACATGTTCTAAACACGCGAACTCCCGCCCTCCCTCCTTGCCTCGACACACTCACTCCTCAGCACAGTACCTTTCACCCATACCCAAACCTACTATCTCTCTCTCTCTCTCTCTCTCTCTCTCTCTCTCTCTCTCTCTCTCTCTCTCTCTCTCTCTCTCTCTCTCTCTCAGTACCACCATTCTCCTAACCTCTTTCGATTTTTTTTTTCTCCATGACCCTGTCCCTGTTTGTCACTCACCCCCTTTGTCCTTTTGCCCTTTCTCTTATCACCCGTATCGTCGCTTACCCTCTTCGTCCTTCACCCCATCTTTCTTCGTCTCTCACCCCCATCTTTCTTCGTCTCTCACCCCCATCTTTCTTCGTCTCTCACCCCCATCTTTCTTCGTCTCTCACCCCCATCTTTCTTCGTCTCTCACCCTCATCTATCTTCGTCCCTTACCCCCATCTTTTTTCGTCCCTCACCCCCATCATTCTTCGTCCCTTACCCCCATCTTTCTTCGTCTCTCACCCCCATCTTTCTTTGTCTCTCACCCCCATCTTTCTTCGTCTCTCACCCCCATCTTTCTTCGTCCCTCACCCCCATCTTTCTTCGTCCCTCACCCCCATCTTTCTTCGTCCCTCACCCCCATCTTTCTTCGTCCCTCACCCCCTTCTTTCTTCGTCCAACACCCCATTCTTTCTTCGTCCCTCACGCCTTTCTTCCTTCTGTCACCCCATTCTTCGTCTCTCGTCCCTCTCGTTCCCATCCCCCGTGTCCTACATCATCTTCCCTCTTCGTCGCTCAACCAGTTTTCATTTAGATCCCTCTACCGCTTCCCACTTCCTCCCTGGCTCTCTTCTCGTTTACCTCTCCTCTCCCCGTCGCCCCTTGACGCCATCCCTCTCCCAGACATACTCTCCACTTCTCCCTCCTCCTCACTTTCCCTTTGATATCTCTCTTCTCCAACCCACAGTCTCCCTCCCTCCCTCTCTCTGTTCTTGATATCTCCCGCACCCTCCTCCTCCCTTGCCCTGCTCCCGTCTCCTCCTCTCCCCCACACTCTTTCCCCTCGTCCTTCCCATCCCCACACTCCGTCCTTCATCCCCTCCCCTCCGAGCAGCGAGGTAATGGTGCAGTAATGGTGGTGGGGAGTGACAGAGTGGCCATCACCAGGGACCGTTGTACTAAACCTCCACTAAAGCCACTACATTAAACTCTAGTGCACTGTCCGACCCTCACCACGCCATGGCACTCACCACCACCACAGCCACCACAGTTATTATGTCAGATGGATCAGTGCTTTCGGTAAATGTGTGTGAGCAGGTTGTGTGGAATGAGGCAGTGTTAGTCTCTCCAGACACGGTCAGTTTGATCTGTTAGCGAAAGTGCACCATTTTATTTATATATTTATTTTGCACAAATTAGATGCACCGTCGTAGCGAAGCGGGTTAAAGAAGGCTCCATGTAACCTCAACAGTCGAAACAGTCTGCCCAAAGATGATTTAAATCATTTGGATATAGCAAAAATGAAATATTAATGACCTTCGTAGGCAAGGGATTATAATGGAATATGCAAAATAAATCGCCAAGGAAGAAATGGCATCAAGCCTTCAAATCCAGCCTGTGTTGTATAGTAATGTTGCTGGGATACACACAGGTGACATAATTAACAGGTGTGCACGTTTACCATCAGACTCAGGTGTGGAGAGAAAAGGGGAACAAAAGAATAATGGGATAAAGAAAATTGAAAAAAGGGGGGAAACGAAAGGAAATGAAAAAGAGAGAATTGACTGACGCTCGCCTCTGAAATGGATAAAAGAAACGAGCAGGGACGCAGACAAAGCGTGAGAGAGAGAGAGAGAGAGAGAGAGAGAGAGAGAGAGAGAGAGGAGGGATAAAATATATTCTGTTTTTATTTTTATTTTTCACTTTCTCACTTCCACAGTTTTATCTGCTTTCTCCGCCGCCAAATTCTCAAACTTTTCCTTCACAATGTCTTTATCCTTCCATTCTCCCTCGTTCGCCTCGCTCCGTCCGCCTTCACTTGGGTACCGGTTATCTTCATCCTTGACCTGACACATAACTGTATTTGTGCTTCTGGCTCTGGGTAGTGACACTGAAATCTGGGACAGTGAATTTAATGATACTCTGTTTATGACGTGTCATTGGGGTCATATAGGACTGCAGTGAACATGAGAATATGGAATTCAGATTGACAGATTCTTCCATCTTCCGAGACCGAACTCGAGACCACACAAGAGCCAACCCCCTGCTCTAACCACTCCATCATAGTAAAATATAATGTGAGTGTGTGAGGTGATGGAAGCGTAAGACCCAAGGGCCTTTCCCGACGCCCACCAGCACCAAATTATACACACAAGTCTAATGCAGGTTACTTGGCCAAGGAGAAAACTGACGCCAAGTTTGATGCCACACAAAGTGCCCGAGAAAATAAATAGGACTTGAAAGAAGTTTGTCTAATTAGAATTTTACTGAACTTTGTCCAGGCAATTACAGTGACGGGGACGAGGCCGCTGTGGCAGTGTTACCGGCGGACTTGTCAGGTGTGGTAGTCATCAGAATCGGATATGGTCTGCACAATATATATATATATATATATATATATATATATATATATATATATATATATATATATATATATATATATATATATATATATATATATATATATATATATATATATAAATATATATATATATATATATATATATATATATATATATATATATATATATATATATATATATATATATATATATATATATATATATATATATAAAAATATATATATATATATATATATATATATATATATATATATATATATATATATATATATATCCAATCCTACGTTGCCCCATGAGGAGAGTAGGAGCCTGGGGCTAGGCAGGTTGGTCCTGGCATTTAATATGAATATTTATCTCTTCAGCGTGAGGACGTGCCTGTAATGACGTTCTTCTTGCTGGTGGACGATCACATTGAAGGCACTCAGATAGTGAAGGGTTTCATGAATGATATATCTAACGTCTTCACTTTAAAAAAATAATTTGAGTAAAAGTGACAAATGGTATCAGTAATGAAAATGAAAATGATATCGTGTTTAAGAATAATCAGTTATATTTTAAAGCAGTATTATATATATATATATATATATATATATATATATATATATATATATGAGGGAGGGGGGGCGAAAACATGTCACTAATCTCATAACCGTAACCCATTACTTACCAGAACTATGACATTCGTGAAATCTTGTGTGATGTGCCTTTCATCTCTCCCACTGACCAGTGTCATAACCATTCTTGACGCCATGTTTCGCTCACTTCTCACAATAGTTGTGATATTAGTGATATGTGTGGGAATGCTAGGTCTGGTTAACTAATTTAGAGGCAGCGGCAATAAAAGACCAGTGAATTAGTTTAACTGATTGACAAAGGATCTGAATTTCAGAAAATCATCGTCATTTTGTATAATTTCTTATTACTCCCACTCCTGGAGTACTTTGTTCAGTCTTTTCTCATTATGGTTCTCTTGGAATATCTGAGATATTATAGTGGAGAATGACAACAGTGATAGCCATAACAAAGAAAAGAAAAGAAAGCTGCTAGGAACATTTAGGAGAGCTGAATCTCTCTAACATAATCTGATCAATTTATACAAAATTTTCACAGGCAGATTAGGGCAGGTGATAAGTACTACCGGTAGCCCTACATAACTTATTAGGCAACGATTCCAGTAAAATCAAGCAAAACATGTCTTTAGTGATGTAGTAAGTATATGGGTGAAATTGCCCTAGGAAGTAGCAGACTGGGATACAGAAATAACATGTAAGTCGCTGGATGTAGTATCGAACTTACAACACCCAAGCGAAACACTTCCACTGCAGATCAGTAATAGTAATAATAAAAAAAAAAATAATAATAATAATAAATGATAATAAATAATGATAATAATAATAATAATAATAATAATTGATTTAATGATAGTGGTGATGATGACATATTAGATGACAGCCAATTATTCTCCTCACAGTCCAGGTCACGGAAATTACAGGAACAGCTGAATATTGCTATACAGTTAACCCCTTCCCGCCAGTGACGTATCGGTTTTAGTGTAATATATTTTTATTTCCGAACAAATATTTTTTATGTAGGAGAAATTTTGTGAGTCGTAAGAGTTTGTTATAGCTACCGGTACATTAACCCGTCACTTCAAGGCACTCACGTAATCTAGAATCGCTGAGATTTAGTAAGAAGAAAATTGTGTTTAAGACGAGTTATCGCATTGAAATGGTTTATGTAAATTTTCACCTGCAAGTTAAAAAAGTATATATATATATATATATATATATATATATATATATATATATATATATATATATATATATATATATATATATATATATATAATTACATTCTCTCTTCTGTCTTTCTTTCCTTCATTCTTTCCTTTTCCTTCTGCTTGTGGGTGACTCTACACTGAGTGACAAGCCAAATGGTTTCCTGTACACCAGGAAACCATTTACTACGCTGGGTGGTAACCATGTAGCCAAATTTTGGCACCTGGTGGTTTAGTGGGTAATTATTGCTCTCCAGTCGGATTGAGCCAGTGAAGGTTTATATCCAAGGGATGGTTGGGGTTGATTGTTCATGGAATGCCACTCAGGGATGAGTGAGGCTGGTCACTCTCAACTTAAATGTCGAGACCAACTGCCTAGCCCGGGCTCCTACGCTCCTCATGGGGCAATGTAGGATTTGATAATGGATGGATGGATATATATATATATATATATATATATATATATATATATATATATATATATATATATATATATATATATATATCATTTATCGTTTCCTGTGATATTTGCATGGGCTACTTTTTTTTTTTTTTTTGCTGTGGCATTTGACTGGAGAGAATGCTGCACCGTCCTTATTTTCGAGACATGCAATAGATACTATACGGACACTATATTCTTAATAACAAACAAGCACGAAAGGACCAATACGGTGGGTGTGATGCTGTTTGCTTTCATCTTTTCTCCGCTGTAGTGTGTAATACTGTACTCTAATACCTGATCTCATTTCATAGCTTAGTACTGGACATAACACTGATACTGGTGATCTGTGTTGAGGCTGTGAGCTGTGGTGTCTGCCAGCTGGCCGGAATCATAGTCATATTATGGAATGACTGTCATTGCGAACGCCATCATGTGCAGGATATGGCTGCCCTGCCGGACCTCCCTCCCTTAGGCTAATTCCACGCAAGTTTAATCTGACCTCACGGACGTCACTCCCCCCCCCCCACATACACACACGTCACTCATCTCACGTCACCTCATATCATGTTATCACACCGTAAGGCACACAGTTTGTTGCACCCCACATCATTCCACCGGTCACCCTTATTCCCCACACCTCACATCCTGTCACCACAACAGACACAGTTGCACCTCACACTACCTTACTCTATCTCAGTTCTCTTCACTCTGCGTCACGCTGCTTGACAGACCCGATCCTTTCCCTCACTTCCACACCGACCTCACCCAGCTTCACGGACTCCCGTCAACCCCCCTCACTTCATACATCCCTCACCTCATCTCATCACATAATAATGCCGATAAGTTGTCTCCTCGCGCACTTCCACGCCTGGGGTCACTTCATCACAACACTTCTCCTCCTCACCTTTCTTCGCCATTCGATACCTGTGGAAGAAGGAGTAGAAAACTGATAACAAGGCGGGGAGAGACGAAAGTTTTTGTATGAGGCAGGATGGTGTGCCGTGGGAGGAGGAGTCGTTATTGACTGGGACAGAAATATCTGGCAATTATTTCTCCCATATCCCTACTCTCAGGATGTGGCTCTTGACAAAATATACTGAGGTATTGTACCTGCTGAATGAAAGGATGGATAGATAGGTGGACAGACAAGGATGATAAGGAACCGCATAATGGCTATGCGAAAACATATACAGTATACCCATCTTTAAATGACATTTTATATCTTTCTATCTGTATCTATCTCTCTATCTGCATCTGTCTCTCTATTCATCTATCTGTTACCCGCTGCCATGTTTAATATTTTATTCTTGCTGTCTTCACGCTGTTTCAACTGAAGGAGAGAAATCAGGTTATAAAAGAATTAATTGGTACTGTTTCCAACACATCCACCGCAAATGGTTAACAAAATCGTCTGGGGATGGTAAGAAGACTGTGCAAAATAGACGTCACCAGATTGAAAAGGTACACACACACACACACACACACACACACACACACACACACACACACACACACACACACACACACACACACACACACACACACACACACACACACACACACACACACACACACACACACACACACACTATAGCTGCTGTATAGTACTCACTTTTACTACCTGCTAATCATTTTTTTTAAGTTCCCCATTTAACCGTCTGTTCGTTTTTTTAGGGTAGCCTACCAAGTTATCACTTTAGAATGTATCCTTCACTCAACATCCTCTTCCACACACTCCATCAGTCTTCTCTCCTTCCCTGTCATTTTTCTTAGACTCTGTCCCGTTCCTTCCCTCCCTTCACGTTGTTTGTTTTTCTGTTAGCTGTCTTTTGTACTTGCCTTTCTCTCATACCGCGGCTCTCTCCTCTGTATTCTTTCTTTCCTTCCCCTCCTGCTCTTGCTATTGCTTTCTGTTTATTCCTTCCTTCCGCACATCTGCCTTCCTCTGCCTCTTGTCTCTCATTGGTGTGCCTTGAGCACTTCCAAGCATTCTTGAAATTCTTCCCTCCCTTCTTCTTCTCAACTCCGAACCATTGTTTGTTTTTACCATACTCTACCCTCTCCATTCCCTCACCCTCACCCCCTCCTGAAACAGCCTTCCCCTTCCCTCTCACTTTACCCTCCCCAGTCATCTTCCCCTTTTCCTCCTCTTCTTACCATAGTTTTCGCCACGCTCACCTCCTTCCTCCCTTCGACACCATATCTTCCTTTCTTTCTTGTACAGCGTGCACGTTCCCCTTTCTTTTCTCTCCTAGGACTCCTCTCACCTTCCTCTCCTCCCCTCACCAACCCCATCTATCCTAGCCGTCTTGCTGTGCTATCTATATCCATGAATGTACCATTGTCGTAGCCGGCTATCTATTAATATCTTCGGCATATTCAGATCGTTGGTATTCTATTCTTGTTGCTACCAGACTATTTCATTCATTTTTTTTGTGGGGGTAAACGTTTTGTTGTGATTGAGTAAAGAGGAATATGAGTAGAAGATAACAAGAATGATAATGATGTCATCGAAGTGAAGATGAAAATTTATCAAAAAGGGAAATGTCTCAAAGAGGAAAGTGTTTAGTAGCCGGCAGATAAGGAGAAGGAGCCCGAGAACGAGGTGAAGAGAGAAGGTGCATGAATATGTTAAGAGATGGTGGCTTGTCAAAGAAGAGCTGTCAGCTGCTGAGTAGGGACAGGAACGTTTGGAATTTTTCTTGTTGTGGCCAGCATATAAAGAGCGACAGCTCTTTACCCCCGCACAGTTTTATTTGCCCCCGTGTAGAGTACAACTCTGATGTGTGGGGAGGCTCCCCACATACAGCTCTTCTCAACAAGATGGAGTTAAAGGCTTTTCGTCTCAGTAACTCTCCTCCTCTTGCTGGCTCCCTTAAACCTCTGTCTCTTCACCGCACTGTTACATCTTTATCTCATTTCTATCGCTATTTCAATAGTCACTGCTCCTCTGAACTGTCTGCTTGCATCTCTCCACCACTACGACGGGCGCGTAACTCCCGGCTAGTAACAAACTTGTCATCCCTTTTCTGTCCACCTCTAATGGAAAAGTAAACCGTTACTTCCAATCCTTCATAAATGCAACAGGTCAACTTTGGAACTGTCTTCCTCTCTCTGTATTTCCTACTACCTATGATCTCCAGTCTTTCAAACGCAGTGTGTCCAGGCATCTCGAAATGTACGGATCTTGGATTTGGCTCTCTGTTATCTTGTTTTTGTTTTTGCTTTCATGGAGGGAACAAACTTTCGGGCTCCTGGCCTCTGGTTCCTTCTTCCTTGCATGGTTCCTTCTTCCATGCATTAAAAAAAAGCTAGATATATAATGTGTGTTTGCCTACATATATAATACCATTGCTTCCTCTTCTTATTCCCCGTGTTCTATCCTTGTCAACTGCCGTCACACTCCATCCTTTCCTTTTAGTCCTTTCAACCCCATCTCTCTCAACAACCCCATTTTCACTTTATCCCCAATGCCTTATCATCATTTATTCTTGCATCACCCAAGCAGCTTTATTCAGTTTAGGAAAGCCCCCGAATAGAGTAGGTATTAATAAACACCATTTACAAGTCCTTCATGTCAAAACGTCTCAAAGGTAACTAAAAAAAATTGTAGTCAGCAAGAAAAGAGAAAGAATCCTTGTAGTAAAAGGATTAATAACACCTTTCTTCCTTACCTACCCTCTCCATCGTCATCCCTCCCAACCTTCCTCTCCACAACAGTCTTTTTCCCCTCACATAGTTTTCCCTCTTCTTCCTAGACTGCGCCCTTTCCTACTTTTTTTTCGTCCTCCTCCCTAAATCTTTAAGACCTACTATCCATTTCATGGACTGTGTATCATGGTTTTTCTCAAATATCTTTCAAACTAATCAATTGATCGGTATGATACTTTGACACAGTGTACATGACACCTTCCGCTAATTTTTGGTAATATACGGCATTGCCAAGTGGTGTTAGTGAAGGCGTTTACTCTTGACGTTTAAAGGCAAAGTCGCGTGAGCCCTGCAGGGCTAATCTACACAAACGAACGTCCGCTACCCCCCATCTCCTTCCTCTCCCTCCCTCTCTCCCTCCCTCCCTCTGTCTCACTGTTTCACTCTCTCTCTTTCTCTCAGCATTCCCCCCAATACCTGTATGTAACATACAATATGCAATAAAATACCGTTTACCATTATATTATTCAGTAGTAGCAGATAACTGGAAAGTTCTTAATGAAAAGGATATAGCGTGGTCTGACCTATTATGATATTTATTATGAGAGAGAGAGAGAGAGAGAGAGAGAGAGAGAGAGAGAGAATTTCATAAATCCATTACGGCCCTATTATGTTGTGTTGATTATATACCGTACCGTACTGGTTTGTAAGTTAAACTGTGTGATTTAATTTTGGATACCTTATCTTACCTGCTCGTAGTAAACACGTCGATATGGGGGGTAAAGGAATTAAGAGATCGTGATAGTAGGCACATTATATTGGGTGAATAAGGTGACGGTCATACGCTCTTTAGTCAACTCCCGTTTATATAACTTCAGGACATACAATAACAATGATTAAATGAACACAGACTCTACAAACAACAACATACTGTATTTATGATACCCGATACTAATCATTATAACATGATAGAGTGGACAGAGGGGGGGGGGGGCACGGGAAGGCCAGCAGGAATGAGGGTTGAGGGGGGAAGTGAGGAGGGGGAGGGGGGAAATGAGGAGGGGGAAGGGAGAGGGGGGAGAGGGAGGGAGGTAGGGAGGGAGAGGAAGGGGATGGGGGGTAGCGGACGTTCGATTGTGTTGATTAGTCTGGCGACTCACGCGACTTTGCCTTTAAACGTCAAGAGTAAACGCCTTCACTAACACCACTTGGCAATGCCGTATATTACCAAAAATTAGCGGGAGGTGTCATGTACACTGTGTCAAAGTATCATACCGATCAATTGATTAGTTTGAAAGATATTTGAGAAAAACCATGATACACGGTCCATGAAATGGATAGTAGTATCTTTCGTGCACTCTATATCATTATGTATTCTCCTATCGCCCTCATCACTTCCTCTTCTCGTTTTACTTCCACCCCATCTTAAATCTTCCTACGGCTTCCCATCCCTACCACTTCTCTTTCAAACTTCCCTCCTCATCTCTGCCACAACCACAATATTTTTTTCCTGTCCTTCGTTCTCCCAACTTCTCTCTCCTTCACTTCCTAAATCCCATTAATTTTTCTCTTCTCACTTCCTCGCTAATTCTCACATTCTCTTCATCCTTGTCATGATGCACTTCTTCTTGCATTGTTCTTCCTTCCCTTCTCCTTCTCTTTCCCCCTCCCACTTCACTGTCATTCTCTTCCTTCTCCCGCTTCCTCCCTTTCTTCGTTTGTTCCCTCTCCCTCTCCGTGTTTTTGTGCTCTCTCTTCCTTTCCATTCCCCTTCACATTCTTTCTCTTCCAACTCCATTTCCTCTGTCTTTCCTCTCCCCCTCTTGTCAGTCTGTTTCTGCCACATTTCTCCTCCTCCATGTATCCCTGTCTTCATTCCCTTCCTCATTTCTTTCACTGTCGCCTGCTCCCTTCCTTTCCCCCGCCCTCTCTCACTCTTTTTTCTCCATCCCTCCAGAATACTCCTCCCAGCTCCTTCACATCGCCCTGAACTTCTCTTCCAGCTGCTCCCTGCCTCCCCCCTCCTGTTCTCTCCCTATCCTCCATGAGATCGCCTCTATTCTCACTGCGCACTTAATGTTCTTTCATACCATCCTCCCCTATTTTTTACTATGATGGGAGTTCATTTGCCTCTCACTCCCACTCGTCCCTTCCTCACTCTTTCATTTCCCCTTCTTCTCATGCCATCCATCCCAAATCCCTTCCTCCACCACACCCTTCCTCTGTCTTCCCACCCCGTTTCACTCCATCCTCTTTTAGTCATTCGCTCTTCTCTCACCCATCCACCCCTTATCTTTCCCCTTATCTCCCACCTTTCTTCACGCCTCCATTAATTTCTCTCCATTCTCTTTCCTCTCGTTCCCCTCCCTCATATTCACCTCCCATCTTTTTTCCAGTCGTATTGCCTTTTTCTCATTGCTTTCATTACCACCTCCTCTCTTCCTCTTCCCCCCCCTCCCACCCCTCTCTGTCTGTCTGTCTGTCTGTCTGTCTCTCTCTCTCTCTCTCTCTCTCTCTCTCTCTCTCTCTCTCTCTCTCTTTCTCTCTCTCTCTCTCTCTTTCCCTCTCTTTCCCTCTCTCTCTCTCTCTCTCTCTCTCTCTCTCTCTCTCTCTCTTTCTCTCTGTCTGTCTGTCTGTCTGTCTGTCTCTGTCTCTCTCTCTCTCTCTCTCTCTCTCTCTCTCTCTCTCTCGTCAGTATTTTACTCTCCATAATTATCTCTTCCCACTCCAATTCAGATGACTGTTTTTCCAATATTGTTCATTATTTCCACGTTTCCTTGTGTTCTGTCGGTTCTTTTATCAATCATTCCCCACGTCTGCACTGTCTATTGTGTCCTCTCTCATCGTATTGTCTCCTTTCCCCCCTCCCCGTTTCTTCTCCCATTTTCTCTCTTCCAGTCATTCTCCCTTCCCTCCCTCACCTCCTCCTCCCTCCCCACCTTTCTCTCCCCCTCCCCTATAATTCCCATACTTTCTCTCCATCTCCTCCTATGCTTCTTCTGTCATGCATCACCATCTTCCCATGCCATTATTATTATTATTATTTTTTGGAGTCAGCCAATCAATCAGTCATTCATTCAACTAATCGGTCGTTCAATCAGTCAGTCAGTCAGCTATCCAATCAATCAGTTAGTCAGTCAGTCACTATCCTCCCGCTCACTGCTTCCCCATCTTCGTTTATATCCTCCTCGGTAAACCACTTTCTCCAGCTCTTCATCTTTTCAACCTCTAAACACGTCTGTACTGTTTCGGTTTCGTTACCTCCACACAGTATATAATATTCAGCTTAGGAGAGACGTCCCTAAGGGTTGGGGTTAATGGAGGAGGTCTGCATCCCTTCCAGTAGGCTATGAGAGGACCGTCTTAAATTTGAAATATGATTGATTGTTGGCAGCAAGAATATGAGCCAAAAGACGTCACTAATGATAACTATTAACTCGAGCAGCAATTTCAGGCTGTGGGCTTCATCATTAACTCCTCGTTAGCGTCAGATTCCTTTATTTAATTTGATCCTTCTCGTACTGAACAACTTGACCGAACCTTTATATATATAACACCTCCAGATTGGAGGTCCTTCTTTATCAAAAAACCTTTTGAAGTTAGTAATGAAAATAAACGTCACTTTATATAAAGGGTTAGCTTTTAACTAAAAGAGGTATTTTCCTAAGCTTAAGCCAGTCGCCAGATAATGGCATAAATAAGAAAGGAAATTCCCCCTCGTAGTGAAGGAAAATTTTCATTTAGTGTAGGGATCCATTTTGAGTTAAATCGTCTAGAGGTAAACAGAATAAATTAAAATCTAGGGAGTCATCATACTAAGATGGTTAGCTTTATCCATTTATCTTAATATTATCATTATTATTTCTACAGTCAGCAGCAGTCTGGGGTAGTCTGCTGAAGAACAAAGGACATTCTCAACATTTTCCACAATAACCACTAGAGTATTAGTCTGTTCCATCCCAGATAGGCAGGGTAGATTTTAGAATTTGATCCCTTTTTCCCCTCACTCTCCTTTCACTCACTTTCTTCCTTTCCCTCACTCGCCCTTCTTCCCTCACTCTCATCCTGGCTTCCTTCTTTCCCTTCCTTTCCGTCCCTTACATTTTGTCCCTCACTTTCCTCCTCTAGTTCCATGCTATTTTACTCCTGTCCCTCACTTTCCCATTGATTTTTCTAACTTTTATCCTGGTTTCCATCATTTCCCGCCTTCTTTTTTTCTACCTTTCTTTCCTTGTTTGTAACACAAAAGAAGAGTTTTGATAGTTATAACTTTTCCCATAGCAAACATCCACCAAAGGACCAACAGGTCTGTTGCTGTTTGCTTTCCTTTGTACTTCTTTCCTCTTCCTTTCTCTGATTTTCGCTCTCCTTACTCTCACTTTCCTTTTCCTTTTCCTCTCTTTCCTCCTCCATTCCATCATTATCCTCCTCCCTTCTCTCACTCTTCTCTTCCTTTCCTTCATTCTTCTGCCTCTTTTAGTCACTCACCTCCTGTCCTTAAATCCTCCTATCTCTCACTCGTCTCCTTTCCCTTGCCTGCCATCCTTCCATCATTCCTCTTCATTCCCTGTTTTCCTCTCTTTTTTTTTTCTTTTCTCCCTCCTTTCCTTAATCAATCGTTATTCTTTTGTTTTTTCAACTCCCTTTTGTTACACTTCTTTCCTTCCTCTTCCTCCTTCCTTTCCCGTCTTTTCCTTGATTTCCCTCAGTACTCCCTCATTCTTTCTTTCTCTTTCTTCTATTCTCTCTTCTCTCTTTTTTCCCTCACTTCTCGGTACTAACTTTGAAAAGCTTACCCGTCATTTTTCTCTCTTCCTCCTCCATCCCCCCATTTTCTCATCGTCTCTTTTTTTTCTTTCCCTCACATCTCTTCCACCTTTTCTTTTCATCCTTCGGTTTTTTCCCACTTCTCCTTTCTTCATCCTATCAGTGTTCTGTCTTTCTCCCGCCTTCGTTCACAAACTGTTCACCTTCTGTCCCTCCCTTTATCCTTCCTTAGTCTGTCTTCCTCCCTTCCATTCTTCCATTTTTATTCGTTTTCTTCCCTCCTTACCCCTCCCCTCTATCTTTTGCCCGTGTTCACCTCTTCTCCCCTCACCCTTTTGCCTTGCCTTCTCTTCTTCACCCTCTCCCTTCTCTGTATTCAGTATTCCGTCATGACACGTGATGCCTGTGCTCATCTCCCAAACTTTAACTCTTGGACGGCTGGAGTACAATGGCCACTTTTTTTTTTCTTAATTCAGAATCACTTGAAAAATCCATGCACATTCTCTCTCTCTCTCTCTCTCTCTCTCTCTCACCTATTCAAAGATCAAAAGAGAAGGGGTTGGAGGGGGGTAGCTATGCAAGTTTTTCTTGCATGCGATTAATTACTATATAGCGATTCCTCTGTTCTTTTTCCCCACGCCCTGAAACCCCCTCCTGTTCCTGCTGCTGCTTTTTTTTTTTTTTTTTTGAGGGGGGGATGGACGCTGGTGGTCGGGATTTTTGGGCAGGTGCGTCCAGGTAATTATCGTTTTCCGTTTTTCTTTAATGACATATATCCAGCCTCGCCCCACCCCACCCTCTCGTTTACACCCTGTTTCCTTATAACATATCCTTCCCATGTCCTTCCTTTCCATCTTCCTCTACTGCCCACACCTTCCTTGACGGTCCCTTATCCCTCACATCTTAGCTCACATCCTCTTTCTTTCCTTTCCCTTCTTCCAACCCACCCTCCTTCCCCCTCATATCTTTTTTCATACTCTCTCTCTCTCTCTCTCTCTCTCTCTCTCTCTCTCTCTCTCTCTCTCTCTCTCTCTCTCTCTCTCTCTCGTGCGAACATCATTACCTACACAAACTAAAGCAGCCACTGGTGGTCGGATCGGTAATGCATCAATCAGGCCTCCTGAATCAATGTCACTCTCACCTGGAGGCGGGTATTCAAGACGGTGCAGTAATTTGTCCTTTCATGTGTTCTCACATGTTTCCACCTCATCGATGTTAGTCTGAATGTACAACAGACTCGCACTCACAGTAACAGCTAAACATACACAAATATCCATGTGCATTTCTGTGAGAGGGTGTGAGCTGGGGAAAGAGCAGCGTGAGCGCAAAATCAGGGTGTCATGGAGCTGATTTGTTTTTTGCCATCTCTTCTGGGATTAAGGCGTCTAGGTATAAATAGCCAGGTAGATTTCTAATCCTACACTCCAAAATCTTTCACACCTAAATATACCTGTGCGTGAAGCGTTGGGTGAAGGGGGGTCACTTCTCCAGTAACAAGATGCTCTCCACTCCTGTGGATCAGATGTCCTTCTGGTGTTGTTAGTCTCGGCTTGAACATGAAGCTGCCCGCCTACCGTATGTCAGGCGTGTGCAGTCTGTACAGTGCAATTGTTCTTGTACCACGGCAAGTACGTTTGATGATTCACCTCAGGACTGCGTTGTAGCTGTTGTTGTTGTTGTTGTTGTTTAACCTTGGTCCTCCTGGCCGAGCAGACCCGTCGACCGCAGGTAAGATACTACCCATGTGGGATTGTCTTATACATTCCTTACACTGTTGATGTTATTTCTGCTTCTTAGGGTGGAGTGTTAACATGGAACGATGTTAAACCAGTCAGCGGTATAGTCAGTTACATAAAAGGCTACGGAAAGCTTGTATATTATAGGTATAAAATGCAGGCCGGCAGCATGAGAAGGACCACCATGCTGTACACAAAGATTGTTAGGGAAATTTCAAAGTAAAGGATGAATTGGAAATTATGTTCTACATTATCTTCATGTATAAGAGAAGAGTAACATTGATTAATTTCATAACTGCATATCCGTGTTCGACGGTTTTTGTTCCTCCGTGATCTTTATAAGACAATACAGTCATTTTTCATTCACGGATCTGGGATTATGGAAGGTGGTGTGTTTGAATAATTTTAACAGTAAGGGATTGTGGATGACCTGGCATATGTATGGTGTAGAGGGTAAATTTCTGAATGATGTGAGTTTTTATGAAACATTTAAGTAGACGGAGACATGAGTGAGTGGTTAAGTATCAGAACTAAAATGAGACATGATTGTGTGATGGGTGTCGCTGTAAGAAAAAGGAGCAGGAGATGCGATGACCAATGAAGATGACAGTGCCGGATCCAGCTGTCCCTCTTGGGGGGAGGCATTCAGAATGGGGAAGGATGGCGAGCGAAGCGAGCCTATTCAGCTGCGGGGTTCGGGGCGGGGAGGCGCTGTAAGCCCCCCGAGAAAATTTTTGATATATGACCGATTTCAGGTGAATTTTGAGGCCATAATCAGTGGATATGTGGTCATATTTTTAGGTTGTTTTAGTATTTAATCTCATGACCTGTCAGGGGAGGATCCAGCTGTCCATCATAGGGTGGAAGGTTGGGGGAGGGGTGGTAATAAGCTATGGGGTCTGGGGTGCATATAAACAGTAGCTGCTCCATCAGCATGGTCTGGGGTACAGCCCCAGCCACAACACATTTTCAAACATAGCAGAAGTATTGCTGGAGCATTTTGAGTCATGTTTTGAATAAAGACCACAACATTTATATGCGATGAGTTATGTGTTTATTCCAACCAGATAAAAGATATCAAATGATATGTGAAACCTTCAAATCTACGTACAATACTTTATAAGTAAATATGAAGCAGTTTAGCAGAAAAAACTAAATACTGATAATTAAACATTGAATAATACAAAATTATAATCAAAATTCAAAGGGATAACTTGAAATCTAGACGACGTGACCCAGATCTACAAAACAAATGGACAACTTCTTCAGGTGATGGTAATGAATCTCTGTGTGTCTGGCGCATTAATTGTACTTTCCACATCACTTACGGTGACATAAGGACGTGATATTTCAGCATTAAAATTATGCATGATCAGCGTCAATTACCTCCCCCGCCCCTCAAAATAATAACCGTCACTCCCACTAGCTTATTAATTAAGTGCCGCGTGTGTAATGGCAATGGTACCTGGGTTATGCAGTGGCTAAATATTTATAAAGTAGATGTGCTGGGATGCATCACTACCATAACACCCCAGCATACCCTGCTGAGCGATGTGAAGAGGCTGACATCCTCACTACACTTATACGCTATTCCCATTATCCTCACTACAGTTATACACTATTCTTAGTATCCCCACTACAATTGTCCACTATTCCCAGTATCCACACTGAGGAGCCAAGAATAATGCTGATATGCTGGACCACAGTATACATAGAAAGTAACTTAGTTTTCCTCTTAGGGGAAATATTTCCATCACTTGGGGGGACCGAAAGATACTTTGCCTCCCCCCCCCCTTTCTGTTGACTTGGAGGAGGAAATGGCCTCTTTGGTCCCGCACCCCCGGATCCGCCACTGGAAGATGATGAGTTAGAAGGATGTATTTCAGACATGATAAATACAGATAACAATTAGCTGCTTTCTGATTGTAAACGAGGTCTTTGCAAGCTGGTTAGTTCAGAGTTTCGTGACTGCATGCAGCCAGGTTTGAAAGTAATAGAAGGTAAGAGTTTGGTGTTGGTTGTTGAGAGAGAAAGTGACTTCCCCTGTGACGTGTTAAGCGGAGAAACTTTAATCGATAGTAATGTTTTAAGTACTTTCGTGAGCTGATGAAAAAGAGCTTGACGTGCCTATTAAATACTGCCGTACAATGATGGAATAGAGCTCGGAGTGGAAGTTAACCAGGAGGTAAAGTGACTAAGTGGTTCAAGGATGTAGAGTGTTTCGTGTTATGAACGTTATGGGAATAATTAAAGAACTGGACATAGTGTCTGCAATAATACTGTATGTAGGTTAATTAGGTCCACATTAACGTAACCTAAACATAAAAATTTAATGATCAAAACAGTAAAAATTGGAATCTTAGGAGTACATTTGGGTTCCATGGCCGGAAATGAAAATAAAGTACGGTAGCCGTTTGTGGAAGATGTGCATTAAGGAACTCAGTTGATCAAAGAGTGGGTAAGAGTAAATGAGATGTTGATGATCAATCAGAAAATGGCTGAATGTGGTAAATAAATGTGTAGGTATGCTACGTATGGAGTTTATGAAAGGATAGAAATATTAGTAGATGAAAAATTTATGGGAATCCACATGACAAGGGTTTTAACCCAACCCCCTTTTTTTTTTTTAACTTGAGAAATGACGGAATGGTGACTGTCCCAAAGGCATTATGAAGCATATTTTAAAGTGTACTGTTTGGCATGTGAGGTGGACTGCAGTATTTCGAAGGTTTTAATGAAGAGTGAATAGATAACTATTTTACTGCTTAATATGTAGCTGATTCTTGCGCATTTTGTACTTTCCTTCTCCTATTTCTGGATCCTTCCTGATGCACGCATCTGACGTTACGCCTAGTGTCTTAAAAAAAAATCATGCTGCTAGTACAAGGGTTATGAGAGTTGATGGAAGGAAAGTGGTGGGAAGAGTCAGTGTGACTTGATGAGGCGAGGAAAACATGAAAGGTTACCTATGATGAAAAGATTGTGGAGCAGCGAAAAGTGGCCAGCGACCAGCTGAAGCTGACAGTGAGATATAGGAAAATTTGACTGGAAATTGACAGACAGACATACACTGACAGGCAAAGACAAAGGCGGTAGGTGGGTAAATTGTGCAACAGAAACTTCAATAAGTGGACGAGAAATTTTCCTTCTTTTCTCATTAACAGCAGTGGCGGGAACTCATAAGATGGCCTCAGGAGGGGGTAGGGAAGGGAGGATGATTAGTGGGAATAAGTGGGTGGGGAGAGGCTAGAGAGGGGAGGGAAGGCAGGGTGGATGGGGGAACGGGTAAGTAAAATTGAATGGGAGAGTCAGAAATTGAGTGGGAGAAGATAGAGTGTGGGGCGGGGAAGGGGAGGAGGTCGAGGTAATGGAGAGGGTGAGTGAACAGGAAGATGCACGGGCAGAAGAAGAAGTGTGAGTGGAGAGGAAGGAAGCGTGTGGGTGCAGAGAGTGGGAAGGTGGGTGCACAGGGAGAGTGGGTGCGGAGGAAGGGTTGGCGGAGAGAGAGAGAGATTATTTGTTTGGACGTGTGGATAGGGGAAAGAGAGAGAGCCAGAGGGAAGGAGTAGGTGAAGAGAGGAGAATAAGACGAAGAGAAGAGGGAAGGGAATACAAAGCAGTAGAAATACACTGGAAAGCAAACATTTATTATAGATGATAAGTAGAATGTATCGGATCTGACAGTCGAAGATAAAACCAAGAAGGCTTCAGTTACTATACCCATGAGTCTGGAGTCAAAGCCGGCAGCATGAGAAGGACCACCATGCTGTACACAAAAGTTGTTGGGGAAATTTCAAATGAAAGGATGAATCGAAAGTTTTATTCTACATTATCTTTATGTATAAACTGCAGTTTCTTTATGAGTGTGACGATATATATATATATATATATATATATATATATATTACTACACAAACCTTCGTCAGTATCATTAATATTACCGAGGAACAAACTGGGACCCAAAACTGAACCTTGTGGCATCCAGCACAGTTCTTTCTCATTACCTCCGCCAATGAAGTTGGAGGAAGTTAAATACTCACCTGTATTTGTTTCTTTTTTTTGTCCACACGATATCTTCATAAGTTCTCAATGAATTTCAGTGAAATTGTGTGGAATTGTAGGCCATTGGCCAAGAAAGAATTGGTTAAATTTGGGGACGGATCCGGATTCTATATATCCCGCACGTATCTCCAAAAGTTCTGAATTAATTTCAATAAAATTTTGTGAAAGAGCGGGTCATGGGTCATAAAGCTATTAAATTTTGGGGCAGATCTGGATCCTTTGTATTCCACACAATGTCTCCACGGATCAGGATCTGAACCCCTTTTAATACCAATGACATTGGTGGAGGTATGCGCTCTCCGAGTTCTTTCTTTTATTATGACTATTTAAATTATGTACCCTCTCTCTCTCTCTCTCTCTCTCTCTCTCTCTCTCTCTCTCTAAAAGAGTATCGGCACCCTTTCAGTGTGAGACATTATGATACACGGACTATGATTTACGGTCAATGACACTGTTATGTCGCTTTGTATCCTTCTTTTGTGTTATCTTATATTTTACAGATATATAGCTGGATTCGTCATAGTAACATTGTTCTGCATGACAACTCAACCTTTTCTGTGAATTAAACAGGCATGCCAACACTACCGATTGAACCAGAGACGAAGCATTTCACACCTTACCCGACCCCAAGGTGCCCATACATTTTTTATCGAGGGTACAACGGATATCGATCCACCCAAGCACTTTATCACAAAAAACTCGTGTCTTTTGTGGGAAGCTTTTTCAGACGTCTTCTGGAAATTAAGACGGAATATATCAGCGGATTTTCTTTCATCATGCCTATCAGTAACCATAAAAATGGAGGCAGGTAGAACATGATTGTTCCATATTCCATGCTGTGAGATTCATGCAGCTATTTTGTTATAAATTTTTAACCAATTGTCCCTGTTAATAATTTCCAGCACCTTGAAAATTAGGGCATCTAACTAGTGAAGGATAAATAGACCTTGAGAATTACTGATAGTAATTGGATGGTAATTTTCCACGTTTAACTTATTCCTCATTAAATAACTGTAGGTAGTGTTTTGATCATGATATATTTGATAAATGAGTCAGAGAGTGGGAGGAGACATGATCGGTCTGGAAGAAGATGGATGAATATGGTTTGTGTGTGTGTGTGTGTGTGTGTGTGTGTGTGAGAGAGAGAGAGAGAGAGAGAGAGAGAGAGAGAGAGAGAGAGAGAGAGAGAGAGATTCATGGAAATCCATGAAACCAATGAATTGGTCGTGGTCACAGTAGGATTGATGAATTAGTTATCAAGGAGCACATGACAAGGGTTTTGTTTCGTTGTGTGTGTGTGTGTGTGTGTGTGTGTGTGTGTGTGTGTGTGTGTGTGTGGTGTGTGTGTGTGTGTGTGTGTGTGTGTGTGTGTGTGTGTGTGTGTGTGTGTGTGTGTGTGTGTGTGTAATTGTCAATAAGTTTACTTGTCTGATAGGTGTATGTGAAGCGGATCTTATAAAAGAAAAAAAAAAGAACCGCAAATAATTTGACATACGAGGCGAAGCCACAATTCCAAGGGCTTGAATGGTATGAAAATGAGTATGTGGCCCATTACACTAGGAGCGATTTGGATAGTTCTCCTACGTCTGTATTTCCTCTTTCATGTTTTCTCTGATCTTACGTAGTCCCTGTATGAGGAAAGAAAATGCCAGAATGATGACGGTGACGAGTTACATGTGTATTTACATAGGGAGTTACTTGTGCGTTTACATATGGAGTTACATGTGCGTTTATATATGGAGTTACATGTGTATTAATTTTCATGTGGACTTACATTCCAGCTGGAGAGTTTGATATTACATTCGTCACTTATTTTTTGTTACTGATTTTTTTTTTTTTATCAGGCCCAGGTCCCAAGTTCATTGGTTGCAAGCAGGGTTCAGGAGGAAGGGAAATTAGAAAAAGAGGTAGAATCAGGGAAAGAAGACAACACTGAGGAGATGAGAGGAGACAGATCATGAAATGAAGAAATGAGAAGCAAATGAATCGATGGAATGAGGAGGGTGAAGTGTGGAAGAGAAAGAGTTGAGCTGTGTGCAAAGCGAGGAGAGGAGCTGTAAATAGAAGAGGAGATGGCAGGAAGCCAGAATAGGTAATGGAGAGAGAGAGAGAGAGAGAGAGAGAGAGAGAGAGAGAGAGAGAGAGAGAGAGAGAGAGAGAGAGAGAGAGAAGCAGCTTAGAGACGTGGTATGAAGAGAGCTGAGGGGAGGCAAGAACAAGATAGAGGTCACCTTTGATAGTCTCACCCACCCCATCCATATCCACCACCCCCAGACACATCCCAGACATATCCCAGTTGCACACCACACTCTGCAGTTCCAAACTGCCAGATTTAATCCTGCAAAAAATACAGTGACAATGAGTGAGTGACACAGGTAGGGACACACTAGATTTGCCCGTCCTAGTGGATGTGGCAAAAGAGAAAAAGGAAAATAAACAAAGAGAAATGTATTACCCAAGAGGGAGGAATGCGTCACTGGGCAAAAACGCAGATGAAAATGATGCACAGGAACGACTTCGAGGTGCCCAAAAATTGGCAAGAAAATAGAATGTGTAAATGGAGAGAAATGACCGGGAGGTGACGACGATGGGGTCTGTGAACGAATATGGCAAAGGTGATGAGAAATGGAAGGGGAGTGGAATAACTGGGTGATTGAGAGAGACAATACTGGCAGTTATGAAGGGGCAGGTGTATGTGTTTAATTATACTGTCCCTTGACTAGTATGGCTTAAGCAATTCTGTTCATCTCTGCTCTCTCTGTTATCGTCAGAGTATTTTTTTCCGCAGTGATCAGTTTTCCAATGCCGTATGACGTGATGAACAAATTAACATTATTAACTCATTGCAGTAGTGTTAAAGATAGTTTAACCATTTCAGTATGGTGACTATTTGCATGTTTGACCAGTTACTGTTTTCAAGAATCAGGCGTGCTTCCTTCGTTTGTTGTTGTTCTTGTCCATGGAGGATGATTTGAATTAAACTGAAGCCACATCGACCCAGCTGACCTACAAAATCATTGTAACAAGTTGTACTAAACTAGCCCAGCTCCACACCCACCACCATCTCTAGTTGTCTCAACCATTCCTCAGTACCCTCCCGTACCCGCCCTTCTTCTGTCCCCCATCCACCATCACATCGAACTTTAAAAAGAAATGTTTCCTCCGCCAGCACACTCCATAATACAACGTCCGGCTTCACAGGGTGCTTTCATATTTCTTGCCCCACCACTCACAACCATATTAACCCATCTCACCCAAACATTTCTGCATATCTCACTCATTAATTAGACTACCCATCTTTAAACTTGCACTGTCCCACTTTACTTCTTAAACATCCATCTTCACTTCATGTTCTTCCCTCAGCATGCCCCACCATCCACCACGATCCTAGCTTATCCAACCCACTCCACCCATTTCTACCCTGATTTGGTGAATACACTAATAATGGCTGTCTCGACCACTGACAAACCTGCCCCGTATTCATGGGGTGTACTTCCCCCATCATGCCACACCACCTTTATCACAGGACATTCACCCATACCCACTCGGCTCCACTCACCTGACCCACCTCATCCCGTCCGAAAAGACCTGAATCGAAATACTGTAATCATCGCAATGAATACTGCTTCTTTAATTATGCTAAAACAGTGAATGGCATGTTTAAGTTGTGTTAGACAGTACGGCGGCCGTAAATATATAACACAACCAATCCTGCTTTAAACTCTTGAAGAGTAAGGGCCCTGGGCTAGGCTGCCGTGGTCGAGAACATTATAGGGTACCGGTAGTAGACCAACGTAGTCTTCTGGTAATAGTTTACATAATGGAAAAACTTCTGATCACCTCGAGGATATTAAGTAGCACACGTACGCCACATCTGTCTCTGAACCAAGGACATGACAAGTAGACCACCAGGCATCTAGCGAAGTTAAAAATAGGTCCAGGAAATACGTATTAATGATCACAGTCTATTGGCATTAACTCCCATCCTCTGACAGACTCCCGTCAACCTCTCACATCGCCTCAGTAGAGCATCTCTTCTTTACTATTGCTACTTTATTGTCACTGCTTTATTGAACCGTCAACTTGCATCTCTCTCACATTACGGCGAGCGCACAGTACCCATCTAGCAATGCATTCTCATCCCTGCCCTGTCTAACTCCTGGCACAAGAATTGATCGATACTCTCAGTTTTTGATACACACATAATTAGTCAGTTCTGGAACGGTCTCCCTTTTTACGCTGTTTTTAAGCTACCTTTGCCTATGACCTTCAGTTTTTTAAAGCAATGTATACAAGCATTTCAAAATGAAGATATCTTGATATTGGTTATCTTCTGTTCAATTTTATTTGAAATCAGAATTTAATGCCGCCTTTGAGTCTGTGGTTCTATCTCCTTCCTTTAAAAGAAATTAATGATGATGCATAACACTTTAAGACGATAGTGTAGGACTTCCATAGTGCTTGCTAAATCAAAATGCTTGTAGGGTAGTGGGTGTTGGTATGGGTGTGGGTGTGGGTGTGGGTGTGGGTTTGGGTAAAGAGGTAAGTACACATTTACGTGCATCATCTTGCCTACCTTACCTGGCCGCTTGCTGTACCTGTGGATTAATTAAAGACGCACTGACACACAGCCCTCCCTCTCTCCCTCACACCCACCTCACCTCTCCCCTCCCCACTTCCCCTATCTCATTCCTCTCTATTTCGTCCACCACCCCTCCCTTTCTGTTCTTGCCTCTTCTCCCTCATTCTCACTCCTCTCAACTTTCCCCTCTTCTAATCATTCACTTTTGCATTCCCTCTGCTCTTCTCCATTTTCCTCATCTCTCTCCCTCTCTCTCTCTCTCTCTCTCTCTCTCTAGTTAATGTTGTCATTAAATACTAATAATAATTTAGTGGCAAAAAGCCAATATTAAATATCATGTATTTACAATGGTTGGGAATGAATGCAATTATGATCATGGTTTTGTTTGCATGGGGGTTGTAAGTGCTGTAGGTAAAAGACGTGTATGAGAAAGACAGACAGACAGACAGACAGACAGAGATAGAGAGAGAGAGAGAGAGAGAGAGAGAGAGAGAGAGAGCTGCAATGGTGGTTGGTTAAGTGGTACTGGTAGTGTTTGTGGCAGTAGAACCTTTTATGATGAAGTTTTTGGCAACAAAGGAATGGTACGCTTGTGGTACTTTTATTGGAAATGGTAGTATTTTAAAGTTTAAATAATAAAAGACGTTTGACAGTATTAATATCTCAATTATTGTAGCCACGAAGATATCTTTTGCATTATATTCCTGCAACCTTCACGTGATTTCATTGAGATTATTACTGAGTTTTCAGAATGGCGTTACATATTGCCTTCCTTAGTCACTCCACTACTGGGTTCTTTTCATGAATTGAATAAAACTGTCTGTTGATAACAAGATACAGAAAACGTCATCATAAAATTATTAATATTGGGCACTGGGAGGTAATGGCTGTGGACATCGTAGTATATTAACTCACAGGTTCGTATGACTCACTTTATAAGTGCCTGGCTTTAACTGGAATGTTACCTAACACTCCAGCCTCATCGAACCTAATCAAAGCAATCCTAGACCCTTCTGGTAATTAAGGTGGCCAACATGACGACGGTTTTGACATCCACAAAGGTAGAGTCACTGTGGTCAGATAGGGTAGAACGTAGAATGAAGTGCTTAAATGGATCCTTTAGATCACGTTACAGGGTTTGACAGAACTGGCGCAGCTATCAGTGCAATGTGGACAGTGGCCATCATGCGAATAAGACTCGTCCAGGTAAACATGGAACATTGACGCTCAAAATTTATGCAAGTAAGTCTGTGTTTATACTGTACATATGTATGCACTGTATGTATGTGTGTATGCATGTATATATGTATTCTTATTGACATCAGCGGCATTTGCATTGGCTAAGAGGCGGCGATGCTAGTGATGGTGGTGGTGGTATTAGTGATGGGACGTTGGCAGCGGCATTGACTGTGACGCAACGCTGGTAGCGGTGGCAATTGTGGTATTGGTGGCGAGGCAGCAACACTGGTGGTGGCAATGGTGGTGGTAGCAGTGACATCAGCAGTGAGGCTGTGCCAGTAGCATTGGCAGTTAGGCAGTGACTGTGACACTGGCAGCGAGGCGGCAGCAGTAATGGCGATGCCGGTGACATTGATGGTGAGGTGACACCAGTCGTAGCGATGGTGGAGGCGGAGGCATCGAGGGTGATTTGACAACAGCAATGGTGGCGATGGTGTCACTGCAGTGAGGCAGCAGCAGTGGTGATTCCAATGATGTCACTGCAGTGAGGCAGCAGCAGTAGTGACTGCGATGGTGGCACTGTAGTGAGGCAGCAGCAGTAGTGACTGCGATGGTGGCACTGAAGTGAGGCAGCAACAGAAGTGATTGCGATGGTGGCACTGCAGTGAGGCAGCAGCAGAAGTGATTGCGATGGTGGCACTGCAGTGAGGCAGCAGCAGAAGTGATTGCGATGGTGGGCCAGCAGAAGTGATTGCGATGGTGGCACCGAAGTGAGGCAGCACCAGTAGTGACTGCGATGGTGGCACTGCTGTGAGGCAGCACCAGTAGTGATTGCGATGGTGGCACTGCAGTGAGGCAGCAGCAGTAGTGACTGCGATGGTGGCACTGCAGTGAGGCAGCACCAGTAGTGACTGCGATGGTGGCACCGCAGTGAGGCAGCACCAGTAGTGACTGCGATGGTGGCACTGTAGTGAGGCAGCACCAGTAGTGACTGCGATGGTGGCACTGCAGTGAGGCAGCACCAGTAGTGACTGCGATGGTGGCACTGCTGTGCGGCAGCAGCAGTAGTGACTGCGATGGTGGCACTGCAGTGAGGCAGCACCAGTAGTGACTGCGATGGTGGCACCGCAGTGAGGCAGCAGCAGTAGTGACTGCAATGGTGGCACTGCTGTGCGGCAGCGGCAGAAGTGATTGCGATGGTGACACAGCAGTGAGGCGGCGACAGTAGTGACTGTGATGCTGGCACTGCGATAAGGAAGCTGCAGAAGTCTTTGGGATGGTGGCACTGCGATAAGGAAGCTGCAGAAGTGTTTGCGACGGTAGCACTGCAGTGAGGCACCCGCAGTGGTGAATGCGGTGGTGGCACTACGATGAGACGGAGGCAGCGTCAGTGGTGGCGGTGGCTTCGGCGGTGAGGCAGTGTTGGTGGCAGTGGCAGTGAGGCAGCAGCGGTGGCACTCGAGGTGATGCGGCATATGTGTTGGTGATGGTGGTGATGGTTATGATGCAGAAAAATATGAAAAGTATACAAAATGTAAATTTAATGTTCAACACGGTGATCAAATTAACAGTTTGGTTTTAAATATGACATTTGTATAAGCAGCAGCATTTGGACGTTGAAAAAATCCCGAAATAATTTAACAATTGAAAAAAAATGCGATATGGATGACTGAGTTGGCTGTGAAAACTGGAGTTGAACTGTGAATTACTGTGGTTTGTGGCTTAATTATACAGCAGACTCCGTTACTTTGGATTAATTGGGAGAAAGCTTGTTCTACTAACAGATTTGCTCTATAATTCGAGTTTCAGAGAAACGAAAACGCACATCCCTAACTAGATAACTGAAGAAGACTTGTAAACAGAGTAAGACTGTCCATGGTAAAACAGTATATATATATTTTTTAACCTGCGTATGCTTATCCTGTAATGCACAGGACAGTAAAGAAAGTATCAAAACACAAATTATGTGGCCTACACACGACAAATCTGATATGTAGCTGAAGCCAACTAGAGTCATGTTTTATCTCAACATTGTTTTGTGGTGTATAAATAATTACTGTTCTGATAACTCCTCCCCCGTCTGTATTCTAAATATAATAAAAATTAAGACTTCTGTGATGTTTGTTGTGCACTGCAGTGAAATCATAGGCAGATGAAAGAATACTTTACAATAATGTATGTTAGATTCTAGTGTTTGTTTACAAGGCTAAATTTACTTGTTTCTTGATCGCACATGTGTTTTCCGTCTACGTTTTTGTTTTTCTCTTGAATTGTGAAGGTAGTTGGGTGCATAAAACTAACAATGAGTACATAATACAGTATTATATTGCAGGTTTTGACATTTCAAAGGGTTACTTATAAGTGTAAGCACATGGGTGATCCGGACTGTATCGAATCTCATCTGGTTTAGGTAGGTTTAGATCTCATCTTCTGACTGGCCCCAAGTCCACTTGCCAACCCATGAGTTCCACTGTGGGCCTATGAATGATCTACAGTACAAGGATTCTTGTTGGAGTGGTAATTTAAGAGTATTTTAAGGTATTTCAGGCTGGTTGTCCTCTTGACGACCTTGGGCTTTTTTTTTTTTTTTTTTTTTAATATATATACGCAAATTAGGGCTGCCATTATCATAATACCTATTTTCATCAATATCTTCGGGTCGGAGCATGATAATGAGACAATTATGATGCCTAAACCTATGTTTTTAAGGTCGAGGATTAACATAAAGCCATTGAAGATGTTGTTACATGTATTTATTTTATCTAAACAGAGAACATTTTTACCAGAATTGGTGGGAAATGCCTATATGCATTATTAAAAATGTGGTTTCAACAGGGTAAAATAGAACGCGGAAGTGATATAATTCTATCTCTGTCTGTTGCTCCTTTACTCTAGAACCGAGACAGCTGCGCCACTACAACTAGTCAATGTGACTAGAGAATTAGCTCTGGAGTGTCGATAAACTGAACCAGTAGTAGTTATCTTTATCTCTACGATTTCTGGGTTTGGCAGTTTGGCACTGTATTCTAATGTATACTGTACTTATCTGTCTAAAGGCATCTGTCTCTGGCATGAAGCATTAGTTCCTGCATATATACAGGCATCTGTCTCTCGCATGAGGCATTAGTTCCTGCATGTATAACTAGTGATGTGAACACATTTATATGATTCCTGCATGAAATTAAAACAAGAGAGGTAAGCACATCTAAACTGACAAGTCTGGATATACCTGTAACTGCTTAAATCTGTCATTATTTATAATGCAAGGGTGTAATGATATGTACAAGATTCATTGTCGATTGGGGAGAAAATGGTAACATCATTCCGTATTTCGCCGCCATATAGATTCCATTCAAAAATTTATTGCACAGTCGACAGCTAAAGTATGGCATCGAGGTTGGTGACTGTCTTCAACATGGAGACCATTTTCCTCCGTCTTCTCATGGAACAACAACAAAGGCAGCTGCAGTTAGAAAGTATCTTCCAGTATGAGTTGTGTGCAATCCCTTCTTCACTCGTTGATGAGTGTGGCTGTCTGTGCAAAGGCAACATATCTGTACTTGCCAGACGTCTTGGTGTCCTGCAGAAGAGCCACCAGCTCCAGATGTTATCGGCTGAAGAGTCATACTATCGTGACCATGAAGTAGGATACAAAGTCCCAGACTGGTAGACGAAAAAAGATGTACTGTATTTCATAGCTGTCGCCCTCTTCAGTGGATCTAGAGACCAAGAGTGGTACATACCATTTCTGAGAAGCAGCTTATATGCAAGGTAACCGTACTTTTATTTTTTTCCAACCGCGAATGCAATGTGGAAATACGTCTTTTTTCGTCTGTCAGTGTGGGTTTCTGTATCCCGATGATATCATTGTGGATGCACAGCAGCTCCTGTATCATATAACATGGCCTCATGGTGGTAATGTATCTGCGCTTGTTGAGAATAGCAAGCACCATCTCTTACTGTTCCCTTCTAATAGTCAAAAGATTTTGGTGTTTGGCAAGTACCACGACCTCTCAGCCAAAGACCATGAGAGAATGCGACGTGGTGGCGAGGGTACCACTAACAACAACCTGACCATCAGTGGTCCACTCACCAAAGGAGATGTCATTATGAAGAACATACACAACAAACAGCAGCTTTCGACAATAATATCTTCATTCAACCTGGGAGATAATACAACTTTAGAGTGCCGAGATGACGTTGTCTTTTCACTTGATGCAGGTGATGCCACAATGATTACATCCTTGCTGCAAGCACCTGAGTGTAATCGAGTAATCAGGATTCTCAATAACGATACCGATGTGTTGGTATTGCTAATTTATTGAGTTTGGAAAGCTCAACTGCAACAGACATGTAGAGTTCAGATGGATTGTTGTAATGGAGAAATAATGATTGTGGACATCAGTTGAAAAAAAAAGCAACCCAATGCGTATCATGGCCCTGCCTCCCAGAGATGCTAACCTGTTTCTCAATGTACTGTACAGTGAGCACATCTCCAAATGATATTGTGGAATGCAGCTGATCAGCCACGCCCTTCAACAGTGGATATCGAGAAGCTTGGATGGAATGTGAAGGATGGAATCCCATCGCACACATTTGCTGCTGATCCTCCAGCTCCTGGCCTAATTGATGTTCTCCATTGTGGCTGCAAAGCAGAAGGCAAATCCTACGGCAGTACAATCTGCTCTTGTCATAGAAACCAATTATCCTGCAGTATCTGCTGCATATGTGGAGGCAAAGATGGATGTCGTAACCCACTCACGTTTAAAGCCAGTTATCAATAATTCGATGGATTGATGACTGTGATTATTTTGATTCGGCCGATAATTACCTAGATGTCATTGTAATAGGTACTTTGTTCACTTTTGGCATGTTTGTATGGTTTAACATTGTGTTTGTCTTAGCTGGTGTTTAATTGATCTAAGTGTGTATTAACACTGCAGGCGACACACACTATATAATGTACTTTTAAAGTAATTGTGGCCCTTACAAACACGGTTGAATTACCTTTATTGCATCATAGGATTACAAAATATATATATTATAACACCTTGTGCGGTAGACCACAGTGAAACGTGTATTGTTGCAAACGGACTGTATCATTGACAATGCATAAAAGCATTTTACCTCATTTCTTGGTAACACAGATATTTCCATTTAGCCGTAATATATGCATATGACAACATATTCAGTGGCTTTATGTTAATCCTTGACCTAAAAACCATGGGCTTAGACGCCATATTTGTCTCATTATCATTCTCAGACCCCAATATATGGATGAAAATAGATTTTTCAGTAATGGCGGCCCAGATTTGCATTTAACAAAAATTACCCAACGATCGTCATGAGGACAACTACCTCCAAATACCTCAGAAACACCTCAGGATTGCAAATCCACCAAGATTCCTTGTACTACAGAACATTCATAGGTCCACCATGTTGGCAAATGGACTATCCCATCAACCTCCCAGATCATCGCAGTAGAACATCTCTCATTCTTTATTATTGCTACTTTATTGGTCACTGCTGTTCTGAACCGTCAACTTGCATGTCTTTCATATTACGGCGGGCGCACAGTGCCTATCTAGCAACGCATTCTCATCCTATCCCTGCCTAGCTCCTAGCACAATAATTGACTGATACCCTCAGTTCTTCATACACATAATTGGTCAGCTCTGGAACGGTCCTTTTTTTTTTTTTTTTTTTTTTTACACCGTTCTTGAGCTTCCTTCGCCTCTGACCTTCAGTCTGTTAAACGCAATGTGCCCAAGCACATTGCCAGTCCATATTAAGCACGTTTCCAAATAAATCGAGTCCGTACTTGGCGAGGTTTTATATATACGAGTATATAATATATACTAGTGTATATAACATCCCGCCAAATACAGATATGCTTTATCTGGAAACCTGCTTAATTTGGACTGGCTAGGCTGCACTTGGCGCGTGTCACGTGCCACGTGCACAACCTGGGTGTGATGAAACCTGTCAAAAACAAATCTTAAAGAATTGGGCTATCATATGGTGCAAACAATGCAATGATCGGCCCTGTGGTTGCCGAGATATAAGCTTCACTAAAGTGTTACGGTCGGGCCAGGCAGGGCAGGGTTGGGCCGCTCGTATGTGAGAAAATGCCACTACTTGAGAGACTCGCTCTCGCTCGTAATAATTGCACTTCTGTTACAAAATGAATTTTATAGTCCGTGCTTAATCTTTTTTTTTTTGTGTGTGTGTTTTTAGATTAATATATTTGACTAAGTGATAAAATAGGGATTTGTTTTAAGCTAATTTGTTTGAGTACTGGTTAAGATAGGTTCTTCTGACTCTTCTTAGTTAAATAAAATCGTCCAACGTTAGCTGGAACTGAATGTTAGTATTGTTTCAAGCATGAGAGAGTTAAATGTGACAATTTACATTCAGTTTTCTGTGACTAAATGTCAAGTGAACAAAACTGTCTTGTCGTGGCTGTAATAAGGTACCTGGTAGTCATTCAACCATAAGAGGGTTATGCCTTAGATATGGTGTGTATTATTAGTACAATTGTGTCATTGCTAACTTACTGCAGCCCTCATGGTATTTATCTCAGCATTTTGAGAGTTTATTTAGACTCATAGAATAATGTAATGTTGACAGAAAATGAGAACTTGCTGTAGTAGTTGTAAGAGGTGTCAGTAGATGGTATGGCGGTTCAGTCCTAATGTGTAGTGTTTTCTTTTCAGAAATGTTAGCATGCAGCTATGGAAGTTCTTTGTTAAGATTTATACGATGAGACACTGAAGTTCTTCAGAATCTGTGATGGAAATGTGATTCTTTGAGGGATGCAGTGCTACATAGAACTGTATTGCAATCTCTGTAAAAGAAAGATTTGTTTGATTCCTCATTGGAAAATTTAAAGAAAAAAATTAATGTCAGCAATTCTGATTTTTTTTTAAAGTAAAGTACGATGATTGTACGAATTTGGACTCAAGTCTCTTAAAATGGACGAAAAGTCACCTGTGTAAATAACTAATGGAAATCACTTTGTTTTTATTTACATTAATTTTTCTAAGTGTGATGCAGTCTGTTATTTATATTAACAGTTGTGTCAGATCACTTGCTAACACTGCCTCAGAGAAATTTCGATTATTGTACAGAATCCGTAACTCCTTCACTGACGAGCAATTATCTATAATTTACAAGAGCCATGTGTGCTCTCATTTCGAATATTGCTTACCGTTGGGGAGTGGATGTGGAGAGGTTGCAATAAAACAGCTGGACATTATTCAGAACAATGCAATAAGAATAATTTATAACACTGGAATTACAAATAAACTGCCTCCCATACAAGTAAGACAGAATAGTGCCTCCCTTGCATTTTCTGCCTCCGCCAAGGAGGTAATGTTTATGCCTGCATTGGTTTTTTTGTCTGTCTGTTACCAGGATTATTAAAAAAGTTATGAACGGATTTTGCTGAAATTAATTTTTAGTGGGGTAGGGTATGGCCCAAGGGACAATTTATTAGATTTTGGTGGTGATCCGGATCATCATTCGGATCCAGGAATTTTTAGTTTGTCCACATGATATCTCCAAAAGTTTTCAATGAAATTTTGTAAAAGGGTGGGCCATGGGCCAGGAAAGAATTTGTTAAATTTGGGAGCGGATCCGGTTCCGCATCCGGATCCTGCAATGTCATTGGTGGAGGTATGTCCTCTCTGAGTGCTTTCTAGTTTACAAATTTTTTTGTCAAATGATAAGACGAAGTTGCATCCACTGTGCCACCACTCCACGCTTTCCTTCGTGTTACGTAAGCATTTTGTAGGCTCATGACTTGACTGTCACACTACAATATTGCAGAACTTCTGCCTATCAGAATTCATTTGTTCCCAGGAATGCTTCTCTTTGGACCTCACTTTCTCTGATTAGTTTCCCCCCAAACTTCAGTCTACAACAGTTCAGGTCCAACTATTACAGATATATGGATGGAGGGCACCTGTAATGTGATGGAAAGATTTTTTTTTTTTTTACTTTTATTTTCTCTTTGTTTCACCTTCTTAAAAAAAAGAAAGAGCGAAACTGCAGGAGAGCTCCCATGCATGAAATTTACAACTGTATTTTTTTATCAGTAAACTATAACGTAATTATCATCGATATAGCTTTCAAAAAATGTGGAAATTCGTAGTTTTTAAGATATCAATCATTAAACCAGTTTTACACGCAAAGCGTGGCAAGATGCCACCCTCCAAGTAGGACTTTTTAGCTGATTCAGCTCCAAAGTCAATCAGTTACTAATCGTTCGTTCATAATAAACTCACCTAATATGTCGTAACATAACCTAACACAACTTAACCTAACGTAATTACATCAAACCTAACTTAATTTAACCTAACCTAAGTAACCTGAACGATCAGTGGACGAATGAGTCTCGGATCCGAATCGACCCACTGCCCTCTGTTGGACGCCTCCGCCAATGCCAACAAACCAACTTTGTGCTCTTCAGAAACATGTTATTTTTGCAGAATTTGGGTGTCGTGAATGACGAAAAGTCTTTAGCAACTAAAGATATTTCTGCAGAATCTGAATGTATTAAATGAATTTACAGTTACGAAAGATAATCCCTGTCATAATATATCCATCATTTGTTAATGGCAGCTGTCCTGCAGTTTGTCAAAAAAAAAGAAAAAAAAAATGTATTGTGTTATTGACCGGAGATGTGTAGTGTGCCATTATTTATGCAATAATTGCGTTACAACCATCTTTCACTGCTTAAAAAAAAAGTTTAACATAAACTTCCCGTTTTCTGCAAGTCACTTGAATGAGAAAATGTGGAGAGGCGAACCCCCTCCCTCCCTCTCCTCTTACCTCTTCATTTCGCTTAGCTTTGATGGAGTGTGTGGACGTGGGAGTCGATCTGCTAATTGATGTTGTTTTGTGGTGTTTTTATGGTGTATAGCAGCGAACGTACGTTAATGATGTGCGTGAGAGAATGGCAGAGACGAGTGTGTAGAAATACCTTCACCGTGAGCCAAGGTAAGTGAAACTGTCCATAGTTCCAAGCCAGTCTCAAGCTTCACCTTTAGACGGTTTCAGATGTAAATTCCAGTCACTGTGAATACTGCATTATCATCATGTGTTAGTTTTGTGGAACCTAGGATGTCTGTGTTTGAGTTTGCTGGTCACTTACGATTGCTTATTAGTGCTGAAACAGTGATGGGGATAATGATGAGAGAGAGAGAGAGAGAGAGAGAGAGAGAGAGAGAGAGAGACCCTACTACAACCAACTCCATTTTACTTAGTGTATCATCTATTTATTTTTGCTGTAGATGTTATTCTTATCGTCGACATCGTCGTCGTCGTCGTTTTTTTTTTTTTTTTTTTTTTTTTTTTTTAGTGGCCTGGTAAACCGTTTGAGAACAATCCATGGTAACTCGTTTGCTTTGCTAAACTAGATGCTTTTTTTTTTTTTTTTTTTTTTGAGAAATTGAGAATAATGATGAGGGTTAGAGATGCTAGTAGGATTTTGAAATTATCCTGGTAATGATGGTGATAATGATGGTCGTGATGATGGCAGTACTCCTGAAAGGGAATCATTATGATTTTGACATCTTTGATGATAATAATAATAATAATAATAATAATAATAATAACCGTATTGAAGGGTTTAAATTCGGCTATCGATAGATTGTTGAATGATAATGATGATTGCTGATGGTGATAATAATGGGTTACTTGATGATGGTGATGTTAAAGGTAATAATGGTAAATGATTGTGACAATCTTCACGATAAGTCTTGGTGACATTTTCGTCAGTTCTCTCTCTTTTTCTCAGTCCTGCTTCATTGTCTTCTATTACCAGTGGTGGGTAAGGAGTGGTGCAAAGGCTAGTTAATGTCCTCTTGGCACTTTGCCTAGGTACACTGTTATAATGCATCAGTGTCAGCGTGTGGGTGGATTAACCGTAAGCCATTGCTGTTCTGTTTTCTCTTCTTAATCACTCTTCTGCCTTCTCTCCCTTTAACTTATCCCACTCCCCATTCCCCTCCCCCTTCCCCTCTTCCATGCCCACCTCTCTGCCCCTCCTTTTCCCACCCTTCTGCCCCTCCTTTACCTATCCATCTTCCCCTCCTGTTCATACCCTTCCTATTTCCATTTCCCTCCCCCAGTCCCCTCTCATGTTCCCTACCCCGTCTTCCAACCCCATTAACTCTTCTCCTTCCTCTCGTGTCCCTATTTTCCCTCTTGCCCCTCTGACTTCTCTCATTGCTTTCCCTATCCCGTTCCCCAGTCTTTCCCTCTTCCCTCTTCTTTTCCCCTCCTGTCACCTTCCCCACATCCTTCCTCCACTTCAACAACGCTCTATCTCTTCTCAATTTCCTCCCTCTCTACTCCTATCTTACCTCTTTCTGCTGCCCTGTTCCTACTCCTTGTCCTCGTTCTCCCTATCTGCCTCCCTCCCTATCCATACCCCTCTTATTCTTTCTATCTTCTCGTACTACCTCCTACCATCTCTTCCTCTCCCCCAGCATCTCCGCTTTTCTCTCCCTTCCTTTTTCCTTCTTCTTTTCCCTTCACATCCTCTGGCAGTCCTCATCTTTATATTCTTCTTCATGCTGGACCTCACTGTGTCTGTCCATCTCTACCCTCCCGATTACTTCCGTGTCCCTCTCTCCTGCCCATGACTATTGCAGTGAACACGAGCTGGTTCCGTGTTCTGCTTTTTTTTTTCCCCCCCTTCCTCTTTTTGCTTTAATTTCTCCAGTTTGACTCTCTCTCTCTCTCTCCAATATACTCCTCCCAAAGAAAGACAAATGCCTTCGACGTCCAGCGATTACACCTCCATTTATCCTCATTTCCCAAAAAAACAGAGTCCCTCAAAATTTCCTCCTCTTGTTTCAGGATTTGGGAACATTTTTCTGACAGTCGGCGGATTTTTCTAAGACGGTGATTTTTCTTTGTCCTCAGAGGGATTTTGTCATCATTAGCAGGATTATTTTTACTTCGAGGGATTTTTTACGTGATTTGATTTTTTCTGACCATTTTAGGGACTTCTGCAACTTTTGGAGGGATTATTCTGGCGGGAGAGTATTTCTGATGTTTTAGGGATTTTTCTGACCCAGGGAGGAATATTCTGAATTTTCTGGAGATTTTTCTAACAATTTTGGGGATATTTTTTTTTTTACACGACAGGATTGCTTGGCTTGTGAGAAGGGGATTAACTTGTGATTTAATCCCTAATTACTTCCCTCTTCCAAAATCGTGTGTGAATCCACCCAGACTAACGGCATAGTGTAGGAATACCTGACCCTTCGAGTATTTATCTTATATCTGGGGCATTTTTCAGGTCCACGGGAAAATTTTCTGACTGTGTGTGTGTGTGCGCGCGTGCTTACGTTCAAATATTTCCGCCATTTTCGGGAAATTTTCTGGTACATGGAATTTTTCTCAATGGGATTTTACAACTGGTATTTTTTTTTTTGACGCCTGAACGAATATTTTGCTAATCAGAGGGATGTATTTTTTCCATGGATGGTTTTTCTGACACTTGAGGGAATTTTTCTGACCCTTAGTTTTTTCTGGTAACTACTGATTTTTCTTTGACATTTGGGTATTTCCTGATAGTGACTGGTGGAACTTCTTGTAACTGGGGTAATTTTTCTCATTCCTGTGGTAATTTATGTTATCCTTGGTGGAATTATCTGACATGTAGGGGGATATCTGGGCTCTTGTCGATGGTGAGTAGTTCGTGATATACCCCATCAACCCAAAGACGTTTGTTTGTTATTCGTGCCGCGGACGTACAGTTTTATTCAGTTTAGGAAGGATAACTAATAACGAAGCTGTTAATAAAGGCTGCTTGTAACCTCTCCAGTTTCTCAGATCATCTGAGCTGAGGGAAAGCACCTCGAGGTAGCCTCAGTACCGGCATAATATCACACACGTCCTATCAGTGATGTGATTACCAGAGACATTCTCTCAGAGGAGTGACAAATTCATTTACATCGATGGCGTTTTGTTTGTTATATATTTTTTAATACTATATAATTTAATTCGGCTTAGGAGAGAGAGGTAGTAGTGAATGAGGTAAGGAAATGATGTATCTTCTCTAGGTTCATAGGTCTCTCGTGGACAGAGTGAAATTATTTGACAGTAATGTGATTAAAATGAACAAGACGTCTTAGTAGAAGTGGATAACCTCTTCACTCACCCACAATAAAGAGAAAATCCAGTCAAGCCACTGAAAAATGTTATTTACCTCACGTTCTCGTTACTGGTAAACATTTGTCAAACTCGTTCTCTGGCTGACAGATTACTTTGATATAGGCTTGGCTGTCTGTCTGACACACACACACACACACACACACACACACACACACACACACACACACACGCACACACACACACACACACACTCTCTCTCTCTCTCTCTCTCTCTCTCCATCTGTCTGTCTGCCCCGTGCGTTATTTGTAAGTCATGCTCTTAAACTTTCATATAAGGAATAGTTTTCTTTCTTGTTCTCTGGCTGCCATATGACCACCTTTTATATGAGATGTTTATACCTGACGGTCTGTCTATCTGTCTGTCTGTTTGTCTACTTGCCTCGCTCTCTCTCTTTCTGTGTATCTATTTCTCTGACTGTCTGTCAATCTATTTATGCCCATCTGTCTATTTGTCTGTTTATCAGTATCTGTCTGTCTATCTATATCATTATCTGTCTGTATCTATCTATATGTCTATACCTGACGGTCTGTCTATCTGTCTGTCTGTTTGTCTACTTGCCTCTCTCTCTCTATATATATATCTGTCTCTCTGACTGTCTGTCAATCTATTTATGTCCATCTGTCTATCTGTCTGTCTATCAGTATCTATCTGTCTGTCTATACCAGTATCTGTCTATATCTATCTTTCTGCCTATCAGTCGATATATATATATATATATATATATATATATATATATATATATATATATATATATATATATATATATATATATATATATATATATATATATATATAGCTGTACGGTATACATACATACAACATTTGGCTGTACCGTATGTATGTGCATTAGTATTATTTTGTCTCCATCAATACCACCTACATGTTTCTAGTCAATCTCACAAGTTTGAGCACATACCACTGTCTACCACACCACCCTCACCATCGTACTACTCAAAATACTCGTCTACCACACTGATTGTACCAAGCTAGCAAGCTTCAGCTTTTAATCCCATCACCAAACACCCACACCCATTATCTGGCACACCAACCCCTACTGAATACCATCCCAAAACATCCACACCAAATATCTAGCACACCAACCCCTACTGTATACCATCCCAAAACACCCACACCCATTATTTGGCACACCAACCCCTACTGTATACCATCCCAAAACATCCACACCAAATATCTGGCACACCAACCCCTACTGTATACCATCCCAAAACATCCACACCAAATATCTGGCACACCAACCCCTACTGTATACCATCCCAAAACACCCACACCCATTATTTGGCACACCAACCCCTACTGTATACCATCCCAAAACATCCACACCAAATATCTGGCACACCAACCCCTACTGTATACCATCCCAAAACATCCACACCAAATATCTGGCACACCAACCCCTACTGTATACCATCCCAAAACATCCACACCAAATATTTGGCACACCAACCCCTACTGTATACCATCCCAAAACATCCACACCAAATATCTGGCACACCAACCCCTTACTGTATACCATCCCAAAACATCCACACCAAATATCTGGCACACCAACCCCTTACTGTATACCATCCCAAAACATCCACACCAAATATCTGGCACACCAACCCCTTACTGTATACCATCCCAAAACATCCACACCAAATATCTGGCACACCAACCCCTTACTGTATACCATCCCAAAACACCCACACCAAATATCTGGCACACCAACCCCTTACTGTATACCATCCCAAAACACCCACACCAAATATCTGGCACACCAACCCCTTACTGTATACCATCCCAAAACACCCACACCAAATATCTGGCACACCAACCCCTTACTGTATACCATCCCAAAACACCCACACCCATTATTTGGCACACCAACCCCTACTGTATACCATACCAAAACACCCACACCCATTATTTGGCACACCAACCTCTACTGTATACCATCCCAAAACACCCACACCCATTATTTGGCACACCAACCCCTACTGTATACCATACCAAAACATCCACACCCATTATTTGGCACACCAACCCCTACTGTATACCAACAATGTTCAGCCAGTATTTTTTTTTTTTTTTTTTTTTTGGCCGTAACCATTAATCTTCACAAGTTTTTCATAACACACCAAATAATCCCACATTGTCATCTAAAAGCCATCCAGGATCATAAAGGTACGCTTCACTGGCAGCCCAAACCATCAGTATTTTATTTCCCACGGGATGAATTATAACTGGATGTAGAAAAATTGTATAATATTCAATGTTATTTCCAAAATTTTCCACAACAGTTCCTCGACATTAACTAAAACGCGCACACACACACACACACACACACACACACACACACACACACACACACACACACACACACACAGTGACGTATATAGGTTCATGGAAAGGGGGGACCACTTGGGTGAATCCTGGATTTTTTAAGGGGGGGGGGGCAAGCGAAGCGAGCCTGCTGTATGTAGCTGGGGGATGGGGGGACGCTGTAACCCCCCCAGAAATTTTTTTTGAATATCAATCATTTTAGGGATATTTCGAGGCCTCAGGAAGGATATATTGGACTAATTTGATATTCAGTGGCAAAACAATATAAAGAAGTTTATGTATCTTGTCTGATGCAAAAATGAGGTGTTTGAAAAATATTTCATTAGGGAATTCTACAACACCCAGTATTTATAGAAAAAAAAATGCTAGATCTTAATGTACAATTGTTGATTCTTTCACTCCTGGAAGCTGCAATGTTCATTGTTATATGAAACATTAAAAAAAAAAATTAATCTAAAACTCACATTAATATGTGTGTGTGTGTGTACGAGAGAGAGAGAGAGAGAGAGAGAGAGAGAGAGAGAGAGAGAGAGAGAGAGCACTCACATCTCTTCAAAAATGCAGGCTGTTAGTTACAACCATCATTTTATAACAGTCGATAAGGGATGCTTATAGTTTCTAGGCCAGCCAGTTCATGGGGGCCTATGCCATATGGGCAGATGTTTTGTATACGTATTTAGATATGCAGATATGTAGGCCTACTGAGATAAAAGGGGGGGGAGCATGGCCGAGTGACCCCCCTTATATACGCCACTGCACACACACACACACACACACGCGCACACGCACACGCACACGCACATACATACCACTAGCAGCTCACTTCATTGATTTATAGCCAGCATCCCCTTCCCACCCTAATAACAGACGCACATACACACGTATTTTCCAACAGTACACCACAACTCACTATCAACCAACTACCATTAAGACTAAAAACCAGACACATTTCACAGGCATCTCACCGAAGCAGCTTTTACCCACACTTGGCCCCACCACAGCACCACCGCCAACAAACACCCCAGCGCCGATCCCCGCACCCTTCCACTACCTTTTATTAGGTTTACACTGAAGTAGTAGACCTAATTACGAAGTTTAATGATGCGCTGTAAGTTGGCTGGACCAGTTTACTCCCACGACCTCCTGTAAATGCGTATGGATTTTCTTCCTTACCGTCGCTTCCTTCTGCCCCTCTTCGTTTTACACCCCCCTCCCCTCCCTTTTCATTTTGCCTCATACGTTACTTCTGTCGCTGCCTCCCTTCCACGTCTCCGCACTTCACACCTTTCTCGCACCTTCACACTATTCTTCTTCATTTGCCATTCTGATCCCACCTGTCATTGTATTCCTGCCTTTCCCAAATTTTCTGCTCGCCTCCTCCTCCTCCACTGCTTCCACACTGCTCTTCACGCTGCTGGTATCTTTATATTCCCATTGGTTACTTTCCTTTCGGCTTCCCCTCTCCCCCTACTTTTCTGCTGCTTTACCTCTCACGTTTGTCTTCCTCCTTCCCATCCTCCCTTTACCTTCTGTCTTTCTGCCTGCTTTTGGTAATTAGATGATGGTTCAATTGACCTGAGCGCCCAAGTACAGTACACGCGTGTCTGTGCGTGTGTGTGCGTGCGCACGTGTGCTTTTTATGGAAGTTGTGTGTGTGTCATTGTGTATGGGGCCTAAGATTTAAAGGTTGTTTTTGTTCTCTTTATATTTTTGATAGTAGGTGTGACTTTTTAGTGTATGTATATTAGTAAAGTAGCTTTGTTTGTGTGTATGTCTGATGGTAGCTGTGTGCTTAGGTATGTGTGTATTCATAGAGTATCCTAGTCTGCGCATTTGTTAAAACTGCAATAGGACTATACTAGACAGTCAGTTCCCTAAAGCTTAGTATTTCTTTGTGCAACAAGTGCTACTGCATACCTCCACATGCCACCACTTGGGGGCTAACTAGGCCGTCGATACTGAGACAATATAGGGCCTTCCCATTCAATACAAATGTGATGCTGTTACCGGAGGTGCTTGTAAGACATGTTAAGTGTTGTGAGGAATTAGGATTGTTTTATCGTAATTCTGACCTTCAAAGTCTTCCCCGTTCCAGCCAGTGTGTGTGTGTGTGTGTGTGTGTGTGTGTGTGTGTGTGTGTGTGTGTGTGTGTGTGTGTGTGTGTGTGTGTGTGCGTGCGTGCGTAATGTAATTTCCCACATCCTAACATAATCGCCTGGTATTAGCCAAATCTTTGATGCCAGAGGTCAGCTGAGCAGAACCGTGTGGTGTTGGCTTTAATAAATAGTCCTTTGATGGCATCCGGTCAAACGGAATTCTGAATTCTTTCACAACCATGATTTTTCTCTGTCGCACAAAATCGTGGCCTGCTCGTCTAAATGATATACCTCGATACGTTCAAAGCTGCGAAAATTGCGGGATCATTTCTAACCACCTGTATGTTTGCTTCTGTCAAGCGAACCGTGTTTGTATGATGCAAGTAAATTTCGAGGTAATTCTCTCTCTCTCTCTCTCTCTCTCTCTCTCTCTCTCTCTCTCTCTCCTCTCTCTGACCGCTAGGTTATCTCACAGATGAAGCAGAATATCTTGTACTGAACCTGTGTGCAAGGGTTCAAGGTTGTCATCCGCTCAGATGTAGCATTTCACCCTTCGCTACAGTGACATCTTATCCATCAGTTTTGCTCACCTTAAAGACTTATGGCACTGAAGGGATGAGTGAAGGTTATATACACAGTGCGGCCCATATATAACGCTCCTCCACTCCGCCAGGCAGTTTCTCGTGTGTTGCAAAGACGGCTCAGTCAACATAATCATTGTCTGTCCTGCATCATCTGTTCAGTACATAATCCCACTGCCACACTCACGCCCACACCAGCATACTTAGCCGTCCCCGCAACATAAGATACCGCCAGATGAGTTTGTAGTGTAGAGCTATATGGTATACGAGCCAGCCTGTAGGTAACGTCACTGGTTAGAGGGAAAAATTTCTGGAGCTAAATAAAATTGTCTTGAGTTAGAAGAAATAGTACATATGACGTCCTGTGGGTGAAGGGCTTAAGTGGCTGCATAGATTTCACTTAGAATCGGGAAAAGAATATCGCACTGTGTCAGCATGAATAAAATAGCACCCCACGTATCTACAGGATCAGGGTTCACCTCCATCCATCCTGATCTCCTTTGATTACTTGGCCAGGGTCCGGTTGCTGAGCCAGGAGACACGGTGTTATGGCTCTGCTAATTTGAGAGAGAGAGAGAGAGAGAGAGAGAGAGAGAGAGCGTTGCGCAATAAGCATGTATGAGAATATCGTCTTAGGTGATACAAAAAGTAATGTGTGTGTGTGTGTGTGTGTGTGTGTGTGTGTGTGTGTGCGTGTGTGTGTGTGTGTGTGCGCGCGCGTGCGCGCGAGCTTTAATTAATAACATCCACTTCCTGTCTGTGTAATATCCTTTGTGTACGAATGTTTTCGACTTTTATGAGATCGTTGTTTGTGCGTTGAAGAGTGTTTATCTGGTGTAGTCAAATATGGTTGGTGTTTATGCTGCCAGGTAATAAGGCCACAGTATGCCTGTGTGTTGCTGATCTCTCTCCCACGTATTTTGAGCTGCTGGGAGATTAGAATGACCTGTTTTTTATTGTGCCTGAGTATGTATTATTTGTGAATTTAGGATGCCCATTGCATTTATTAGCTGGGATTGGGTTCGGAACGAACGAAACAAGTCTGCAACCTTTCATCACGCCTGCATAGTAGCTTATCAAGATCAGAATGGGTTCTTACACAGATTAGAGACAGTGTACAGGAATTATTGACTGCAGCTTTTCCACGTAAACACATACGCTACGACTACTGTCAGTATGGTGTGTATTTATTTCGCCAGTTAGTGCTTATTGAGATGCGGCAAAAAGATAACATGAAGGCGTAATAGTGCGCACAATAACATAAACGAGACTTGGCAGTGGCCATAATGTAAACGATTAATGGAACCATTAGAAGTAAGACGATTAAGGAATACTTGTGATTGTTTAAAGTGAATAGGATAAGATACTCAGTGATTCGTGAAAGATGTCGAGTAAGACGGATATTGATAAAAGGGTAGAAGAATGTACATAAATGGTAGTGTGTTGTAGAGAAAATGGATATTACTAGGTTAATGATAAGCTTAGAGGTAGGAAGAGGTATCGTAGGTCTTAAAAAGGTCGATCAATAAGGTAACTAAAGAAGTGCGTGAGAAACCGAAGAAGGGAATTAGAAGCAGTCAAGGAAATGGCAGGGGGAAATAAAATAGCTGCATGAAGCATGTATGGAGATGCACATGACAACGACTATATCCGTAAATCAAATTTAGCAGCTGTCGCAATGACTGTCCAGTCTGTATCAAACGTATTCAAAAGAAATAAAATATATGAGGATGATTTGCGCTTGTGAGGAGTAGCGTCAATAGTGTGGGAATGACTGTGTGCCATATCACTGGGTACGCCATTTGATGTTTTTCCACTTCTGTGCTTTCTTTCTTTGTTCCTAGATAGTAGCTACTTCTGTCCACATATTAGATGGGAATTAAGATTTGACGAAAGATGATGATGACGATTATGATGAGTGTTTATGAAGCACTGATTTACCCTTTTTTCAGAGGAATCAAGTAGGGTAGCTAGATAGGTAAAGCTCCAGTTTGTTTTTCTGATTATCCCTAACCCATCATATGTGGAGCAAAGAAGGGTTGGGATGATGATGATGATGATGTGTCTTTGGATGATGTGCATGCTTGCTTTGTACCCTGTTCCGTGAGTCAAATGGCAGTTTAGGTAGGTTAGTTCGGTTTATCATTCAGGTGATGAAAACAAGTTCTTAAATTTCTGCCAAGATGCAGTGCAAGGCGATCCCTGGCACTGCGTACTTGCCTCGTAGGTCAGAGGCGGGGCTCGTAACTGTGACATGAAATGGCTTCCGATCTCATAAAACTATCCGGATTCGGGCTTCTTTGCTACCCCTTCCCGGGTATTAGAGTTTGGATATTAGAACAATAAATTCCACCGGACTTTCAAAATGCAGGAGGATTTTCTAGACGAGAGTTGCAACGTGGGATGTCTGTGTGCTCGTAACCCTCCTCCTCTCCTCTTATTTTTCGTCTTATATAAAACTTTGGTGGAATTTACTGTTACACAGTATTTGGCTTCTTGCGCCCAGTGAGTTAGTAAATTACTGTAGATGTACCAGTGTTTTTTTTTTTTTCGGTGTTGCTGTATCTTATTGGTCAGAATGTTGACCGTGTACATCCTTTCAGGATGGTACGTCTTTTACTTTGTGGTAGGTGGGGGCGCTCACCATCCACTCACTCGATGTAGTGCTGCTCTCGGGTGTCTGCCCTTTCCTCTCCTCCATCCTTCTTTCCTTCCATCCTCTTCTGTCTTTCTTTCCTTAATTCTTTCCTCTACCTTCTGCCTACGGGTGACTTTACACTCCCTCTTCTGTCTTTCTTTCCTTCATTCTTTCCTCTTCCTTCTGCCTGTGAGTGACTCTACACTGAGTGGCAAACCAAATGGTTTCCTGTACACCAGGAAACCATTTACTACTCTGGATGGTAACCATCCATCCATCCATCCATCATCCAATCCTACATTGTCCCATGAGGAGCGTAGGAGCCCGGGGCTAGGCAGTTGGTCTCGACATTTAAGATGAGAGTGTGGTAACCATATAACCAAATTTTGGCACCTGGTGGTTTAGTGGGTAATTGCAGAGCTCCAATCGGATTGAGCCGGTGAAGGTTTATATCCAAGGGATGGTTGGGGTTTATTGCTCACGTAATGCCACTCAGAGTTGAGTGAGGCTGGTTACTGTCATCTTAAATGTCAGGACCAACTTGCCTAGCCCCGGGCTCCTACGCTCCTCGTGGGGCGACGTAGGACTGGATGATGATGATGATGATGATGATGACGTCTTTTACTTATATCGTAAGATATAGGTAAAGAGATAACATTCAAACAACTGCCATGCCCATACCAGCCAGCCTGCTACGTCCATCTTCACAGGGTGTATTAGCTACGTCCACCCAGCCCCACCACACACACCATGCCGTCCCACTCACCACCATCTCACCCCAACCACCCCATGTCCACCCAGCCTATTATTTCAGACCTGTAAGAAAACTGTGACTTACATCTTCCCATTGCCATTGCTGCCTTTCATTCAAGGGCCATCATCACAGATTGTACTCCTCCCGCTCTGCTCCACCACCCATTGTCTTTATTGCCCATCCTACCCATTTTTCTTGTTTATCAGTCCCTTCCATGCTTGTCTACCCCGCCTTTGACTTACACCATATCGGCCTACCTAAAACACCCATCTTCATAAGGTATACTTCCCCAGCATATCCCAACACCTCCCCACAATCCCAGTCTATCTCACCAACACCTTGCCACCCACCTCTGCTCTGAAACCATTGCCCTGATAGCCGTGATTTTGGGCGCACACCTCCACAGGTATAACCGGAACTGATACGCAGTCAGTATGATGGACTGTTGACCTGAAGCGCTAAGGAACCTACTTTAATTGGAATAGAACTCAGTTCATCTACTTGGGTTTGAACATAACTGAACTGTTAACATGTGGAGGTCTCTGGTAAGTAGGGGGACTGCTGGGCCTCAGGGAACAGGTTGTTAAGTCCGTACACAGAGTCGTATATTTAAAAAATATATATATATATATATATATATATATATATATATATATATATATATATATATATATATATATATATATATATATATGTATGTATGTATATATATATACGACTACAATAAATCTAAACAGGCCTGAACTGATGTGAAAAAACCTACTGTTGCTTAAGGTAGCTAACTGGACCTGAACTGTGTAGGATTGATTTGCACTGATGGGTCCATATGAAACCCCCTGAATGAACTGTTCTAGAACCTAATGTTATTGAATACACCCTGGCTGCCTGAACTGTTATGAATGGGCTGTCATGGATATGAAGCTTCACAATGGACCTTAAATTGCTTGATTAATTCTAAATAGATCTGCATGAAATGAACTGGGTGTGAAGTGCCAGAATAGACCTTGAATCTACCTACTGTCATTGGAGGTGAATGGACCTGTAATAACCTGATTGGACCGTTAACAGGTGGCGGAAGCGACGTGCATTGTTCTAAATGGTGTCTGGTGAGGACTAAAATTACTTGCAAGCTTATTAGGTAAGTACCTAGACACCTGGTTGAAATTGTCATTTAATTGGACTGGAATAGATGTAAATGGTCTGAATGGGTCTGACGTAGCCCACTGTGATCGGTGGATTAATTTATTCCTCATCAGGCCATGAAAAGAAAACTAGTACACTTTTTTTTTTTTTTTTTACGGTATTGCCAGCACGACACAGTTACACGATCAGCGAGCGAATTTAATTATTTTATTGCTTCTATTGCAAAGGAATCTTAAACCCAGGGAAAACAGCATTTTCAGAGGGATAGAAATAGTTTCCATGGCTCCTCTCACCACCTTGATGGATTTTTTTTTTTTTAATCGTACTACCGTCAGACGATTTTATTCACCGTAGCAAAAACCTCCCGTGCAGGCAGGGACATAATATGAGATGGGCTGTTATACATTCGGACCCGAAGTTTTCATGTAGTTGAGTAAAATCTTCAGGCGGTAGTAGGAATATAATAGATACAGAGGGTCTGAATGTGGTATATTGAGATAGATTAAAGCCCGTCCCGATCCTTAGTTTTTACATACAGCTGAGTAAAATCGTCTGTCAATAGCAAGGCTAAAATAATAGAGCGGATCTGGCAGACTGTAACGTTATATTCTTCAGTAATGTCGTGTGTCTCAGGGACGTACCAAAGACGTATTGATCTAGTTAACTTTGCACCAGACGTACCCAGTTCCCTCTGGCATCAGATTCCCACACGTCCCCTTCCAGTTATACTCCAGTCTTCCACCTACCCACACCAGCAGATTATCGATGAGTTATTTTCTTTCGGTTGAATTTTGACGAAAACTGTGCCTGTTTTTTTATATTAATATTTTGATTGCATGGGGTTCCTCTGTGCTGAGTATTATCGTCGGGCGTTAACCTGAGTGTTGTACCAAAATCTTTCGAGCAGTAATGAAGGATTGTATAGACTGTGTGTAATATTATGATTTCTTTTTTTATGCTAAGTAAAATCACATACAGTTACTCATCTTTCCAGTGCCACGCGGTTCAGTCCAGTGCCGCTCATTTCTCCAGTGTCACCCAGTTCTCTTTAGTGCTACCTAGTTCATTTCAGTGCCATCCAGTTCTGCCCAGTGTCTTCGAAATCTGCCCACTGCCGTCAAGTTTGGTCATTGCCACCAAGTTTTGTCCAGAGCTACCTACATCTTTTGAGTGTCACCCAGTTCTGTCCAGTGCCACCCAGTTCTGTCCAGTGCCATCCAGTTCTGTCCAGTGTCATCCAGTTCTGTCCAGTGCCACCTAGTTCTGTCCAGTGCCACCCAGTTCTGTCCAGTTCCACTTAATTCTGTCCAGTGCCACCCAGTTCTGTCTCGTGCATGCAATTCTGTCCAGTGCCGCCCACTTCTGTCCAGTGCCGCCCACTTCTGTCCAGTGTCGCCCAGTTCTGTTCGTTACTAAACAGTTCTGTATTGTGTCATTCTATTCCGCCCGGTACCACACATTTCTGTCCAGCACCACCCACTTCTGTCCGGTGCCACCCACTTCTTTCCGGTGCCACCCGTTTCTATCCAATGCCACCCAGTTCTGTTCAGTGCCACCCGTTTCTATCCAATGCCACCCAGTTCTGTCCGGTGCCACCCGTTTCTATCCAATGCCACCCAGTTCTATCCAGTGCCACCCACTTCTGTCCAGTGCCACTCATTTTTGTCCGTTGCCACCCATTTTTTGTCCAGTGCCGCCGACTTCTGTCCAGTGCCACCCACTTCTGTCCTTTGCCACCCATTTCTGTCCTTTGCCACCCATTTCTGTCCAATGCCACCCACTTCTGTCCAGCACCACCCATTTCTGTCCAGTGCCATCCAGTTTTCTCTGATGCCACCCATTTCTGTCCATTGCCAGCTAGTTCTGTCCAGTGCCACTCAGTTCTCTTCAGTGGTATCCAGTTCTGCCCCTCGCTGTCCAATTCTGTCCAGAGCCACCCAGTTCCGTTCAGTGTCATCCATGTCTTCCCAGTACTACCCAGTTTGTCCAGTGTCATCCAGTTCTCTCCAAGGACACCCAGATCTGTTTAGTGCTATCCAATTCTATCCCGTGCCACCCAGTTCTGCCCAGTGCCGTCCAGTCCTGTCCAGTGCCACCCAACTGTGTACTGTATATTACCGCAGTTTACATTTTAGTGCCGCCCAGTTGTGCCTAGTATACCCCGGCAGCGTGTGGCATGGTACGTTGGCCAACAACAGAATCCACTTTACACCTTTCGCACCGCGGAAATTACGTGTATATTTAGCTTACGAAAGTGCAATTATGAGATTAAGGCGTAAAGAAACAACGGGTAAGCGGGGTTGCTGTAGGTTTGTGGGGGAGGGGGGGTTGATGGTGGGGTGGAGTGGAGTCGGGCGGGGGGAGGTGGAGTGGGGGACGTTTTATGAGTTGATGGGTTATCCTGCCTACCAAGTATGGTAGTTAAAAGGGGTAGTAATGACTGTGCCGTAATTTACAGGCATAATTAATGGATTCCAGCGTTTCGTAGTGGCAAGTAAAAGTTTGGGTGAGGCCTGATGGGTGAAGGAGTGGGTTTAATGCTTCCAGGTTCAATGAACTGAGCTATTATCTACTATGTAACTATATATATATATATATATATATATATATATATATATATATATATATATATATATATATATATGTATGTATGTATGTATAATTATGATGGTGGTGGTGGTAATGATGATGATAATGATGATGATGATAAGAGTCTTTTAAGATTACCCAAAACAGGAACTTAAGGACGGGTAGATTACCTATTTCTTTTTCTAGGATAATCGCTGTGTCATCCCATTCTACATTAGCTGTAGACTGTTTTTTCTCTTTCTTCAGTAACAGTAATCCACCCGCGATTATCATTTTAATTCCAGTGTGAATATTTTATACATTATCACGACAGTCAGCATTTGTTTATCTAAAGATGTTAACTGTCAGTTCTAAGTCGTCATATTTTTGTTTCCTATCGGTACCGACAATATATTGAACACAATTTACGAGAGACTTTTTAAACTAAAGGCGTTAGACACAGCCTTCATTAACTCTTCCCTACAGTGGGCCTCTTCCAGGTCGAAGACAGCTGTCTAGAAGTTGCAAGATTATATTAATAACTGATGTCATCGTTGTAACAAATTTGAGCTAAATTATTGCGGTTAATAATAATAATAATAATAATAATAATAATAATAATAATAATAGATATTATAATTATTCGATTTCTGTATGTTTGTTGGTTTGTTTGTTACCATAACAGCAAAAACGGCGCAAAGTAGCGCAACTTTGTTAGAGTAAGGTACCGTTAAAATGCTCTAACTTGAAGAACTGAACCATCTCTAGTCCAACTGGGCCATCGGTTCCCGAGTTATGACTCATTTCTGGCCTTTTGACATCCAGCGGAGGCCGCTGAAAGCGGTCTTTAAGTGAGTAATAATAATAATAATAATAATAATAATAATAATAAAATGTTCTTGTACTGAAGGGAACAACTCTTATCCAGCCTAAATTATCACTCAGCTTCCATCCTGAATAAAATACACTCTTCCTCGAGTCCCAGTTTTTGTCACATACTGTGTATCTTCAGTTTGCAGTGTTGCCACATCCATCACACTTTGGTTAAAGTCCTTCCTATGCCAGTCCCTTTCGTCATTAGAAGTACTTTATATTATCCATCTACTACGGTGACGTCTTTTACATCCTATTTTTCATACTGCCAAAAGCAGCATTCAGTTGATATAATTGTTCCAGTAGTGAAGTTCTTAATGAAGTTTACCTGGAACTGATATACTGTATAATCATCTTTGCAGTGCGAAAATCTTTTAAACTTACTGGATCATCTGGAGGCTGGGAGAGTAGAATCAGTTAATCAATACAGTATAATACAGTATGATAAATATCTATTTGAATATAAAAAATATTTTTCAGCCGAGATTATTACCGGTACCCCTCTTCCGAAAGTCATAAATGAAGCAAAAACATTCGGGAGCCGAATGCTATGTTGATGGTTAAGGTAAGTTACAAACCAGATTTAAAGAAAATTTGAAAAACTCCACGGAAATCAGTCATCGCGTTTCCCAAGAAGGCAATCCACAAAAATATATGGCGGCTGGCATGCAGTTGTCTTTGATCAAATCCTCACCAAAAGCAATAGCCTTTTGCACATCCAAATACAATGGTTGCTATTTCCTGAAAGTTTGGTGAATATTTGTTGACAACTTTTCGAGATATGTTGGGAAAAAACACACACACACACACACACACACACACACACACACACACACACACACACACACACACACACAAATGTAGGCCTATTGCCTCGCCTCGCCAATGGCGGTCGATAATTATCAGGCATCTTCCCTTTACCTTAGCCGCATCTACTCGCACGATGGTCAGCTTCTTTTATGTTAGCCCCGCACGTCATTGCAATAATTCATTTAGCCCTTTTAGCCACTATATACAGAATTCTGTTTTATTATATATTATTTGATGGAGATTACATGAAGTGTGGTTTACTCCAGCTAATGCCAGAGGATTTTATGCAGTTCATAGAAATCCACCGCAGCTAAATGTCCACGGCATTTTATGAAGGCTTCTCATTATCATGTTGTTAGATTTTTCTATTCTTACTTCATTCTCATACTCTTTTCCATTCCTTTTAATCATCTCAACACTGTAGCGACTTTGGTACATTATTTTTCCTCCCACTAGACGTTTCTATTGAGCGTAGGACCCATCGTGGTAAAGGAGTTAGAAATACGTCCATTGTCCATTAACCCTGCTAACTTCGATAGGTATGGGAGTAGGTCATAATATAAGAGGCTATAGAAGCTCATGCAGGAGGGTGAGTTGCGGTCATACAGGGAGTTATGAGGACAGGCGTATGCTGGTGAAGTGGGGCTGTTATCATTGGAGGTGGAGTCATGCAGCAGTGAAGTGAAGTCAGGCCAAGAGGGGTGGAAGTGGTGTCATGTGGATAGTGCGTGGCGTGAAGTCCTGCAGAAAGGGGTGAAGTGGGCTTGTGCGGTATGGAGTGGGGGTAGGGTCACAGAGGACGAATGTATTATATAGGTGCAGTCGTGCAGGACAGTGATGTGAAGTTATACAGAAGTCATCCAGAGGGGATGATGGAAGTGGGATCATGCCAGTGGGTGGGATCATAGAGAAGGTGAGGTCATTCATGGGCTAGGGTTAAAAACCGTGACGTGTACAGAGATGGAAACATGCAGTGGGCGAGATTATCTACAGGGAGTTCGCGTGGGATCATGCAAGAGTGCGGTGACGTCACAGTGAGGGATATGGTGGAATCATGCAAAGATTAGAAGAACGAGGTGAAGTCATGCAGAGAGAGAGAGAGAGAGAGAGAGAGAGAGAGAGTGTGTGTGTGTGTGTGTGTGTGTGTGTGTGTGTGTGTGTGTGTGTGTGTACATCGATGCCGTGGTCGGACATTGATCGTGTAGATGGCATCACTGGTCGTCCACAGGATCACTGGCCAGGCATGGGATCGTAACCAGGCCACGACACCATGCTTCCGACACAGACCGTGTACACCAGGACTTAGAGGGATGGGTTATATAGAAGGAGTCATCCAAAGAGGGTAGGATCAGGGGAATAGGGGTGAGAGTGGGATAAAGCAGGGGAGCTGGCGAGGATGTTGGGTAATGCAAAGGGGTTCAGTGAGTCATGCAGATGATGCAGATGAATAAGGGTGCGAGTGGCATGATTAAAGGGAATTGGCGTGGGTGCTGGCTCCTGCAACTGGGCTGGAGTGAGTGTGTGGTCATGCAGGCGTCACCTTCGATTGCCAAGAAACTTTGTGGTCTCAGGGGACAAGAAAGTCGTCTCAGCCGCCTAAGTAAGCAAAGCATAAAAACTTTTGGTGCGCCTCTCGACTTTGTCTTCGGTTTCAGTCGGTCATCACCACCGGAAAGAAACGGTAAGAATAGACCATAATGTCGTACGTCATACTCGTGTGTGTGTGTGTGTGTGTGTGTGTGTGTGTGTGTGTGTGTGTGTGTGTGTGTGTGTGTGTGATCACTTCGTACCAAAAGAAGTCAAATCGGATATAATTCTTCCATGTGAACAATTAAGGGGAGTGTGAATTTAGTCTCCATTCAACTCCTCCATAATGAAAGGCGAATTCATAGCTGGTTAATATCGTTACGTGGCAGCAAAATTACAACGCAAAAGACATCGTTCGTGTGAAGGGGTAAACCTTTCCATTATATCATCATCGCATTCAATTACACCCTGTTTGTGAAGCTGTCAGGGTGATACTGTTTGTTGACTGATGCAGACGAGCTACTTCATCAGTTCAGGAGTCGCCCTTCTTTGCATCACATAGTTCCTTTAATCTGGTTCATTTCAATTACATGGTTATTCGGATTCCATTATATGTTGTTATTGGGATATCGCCTCCTCCTCCAACACACACACACACACACACACACACACACACACACACACACACACACACACACACACACACACACACACACACACACACACACACACACACACACACACACACACACACACACACACACACACACACACACACACACACACACACACACACACACCATTCTTCCTTTCCTTTACTGTCCTCCTCTATTCAGAAAATGTCAAAAGAGAAATATGTGGAAAAGCTCAGACCAACGTTTCCCGATGGATTCACGAACTGTAAACAAGAATATACAGATGAACCAGCGT
>NC_137033.1:49462948-49577561 GCF_032717465.1 Coenobita brevimanus | reverse complement strand
GAGGGGTACGAATAGGGAGGGAGGTAGATGGAGAGAACGAGGAAAAGTAAGAGGGGGGAAGAGGAAAGAGGTAAGATGGGAGTAGAAAGGGAGGAAAATGGGAAGAGGGAGAGCATGGTTGAAGAGGAGAGGAGGACGTGGGGAAGAAGAAAGGAGGGGAAAGAAGAGAAAAGAGGGAGAGACTGGGGAAGGGGATAGGGTAAGCAACGGGAGAAGGCAGAAGGGGTAGAGGAAAAAAAGAGAGAGGAGAGGAGAGGAGAGGAGGGAGAAGAGTTAATGGGGTCGGGAGATGGGGTAGGGAACATGATAAGGGAATGGGGGAGGGAAATGGAGAGGGGATGAATGGTGGGTAAAGGAGAAGAAAGGTGAGAAAAGGAGGGGCAGAAGGGTGGGAAAAGGAGGAGGAGAGGGTGGGAAAAGGAGGGGAAGGTGGGTATAGAAAAAAAAGAAGAGAGATGGGAATGGGAGTGGGAAAAGGAAAGGAAGAGGGCAGAGGAATGTTTAAGAAGAGGAGAAAGCAGAACAGCAATGGCTTAGACTTAATGCACCCACACGCTGATAATGATGCATTATAACAGTATACCTAGGCAGTGTTAAGAGGATATTGACTAGCCTTTCCACCACTCCTCTTTACCCACCACTGGTAATAGAAGACAATGAAGTCGGACTGAGAAAAGATGAACTGGCGAAAATGTCGTCAAGACTTATCGTGAAGATTGTCACAATCATTTACCAATATTACCTTTGACATATCACCATCATCACCATAAAACAACTCAATATTATCACCATCAGCAATCATCATTAAAATATCAATCGACAGCCTAATTAAAACCCTTCATTATTATTATTATTATTATTATTATTATTATTATCAAAAATGTCAAAATCATAATGATTCCCTTTCAGGAGTATTGCCATCATCACGACCATAATCATCACCATCATTACCAAGATAATTTTTAAATCTTACAAGCATCTCTCATCCTCATCATTATTCTCATTAAAAAAAAAGCATCCAGTGCAGCAATGCAAACGACAGATACCACGGATTGTTCTCAGTTTACCAGGTCAAGTACTAAAAAAAAAAAAAAAAAAAAACCACAACGATGACGACGACGACGATAATAAAAAAAATCTACAGCAAAAATAAACATGTTATACTAAGTAAAATGGAGTCGGTTGTAGTGGAGTGACTCAAGCATCACACACACACACACACACACACACACACACACACACACACAATAATATCATACTAACTTATTGCGCAATTCTCTCTCTCTCTCTCTCTCTCTCTCTCTCTCTCTCTCTCTCTCTCTCTCTCTCAAATCAGCAGAGCCATAACACCGTCTCCTGGCTCAGCAACCGGACCCTGGCCAAGTAATCAAAGGAGATCAGGATGGGTGGAGGTGAACCCTGATCCTGTAGACACTTGTGGCGGTCCTACTTTATTCATGCTGACACAGTACGATTTTTGTTTTTTCGATTCTGAATGAAATCCATGAAGCCACTTAGGCCCTTCACCCCGTGGACGTCAAATGTACTATTTCTTCTAACTCCAGACAATTTTATTTAGCTCGAGAATTATTCCCTCTAACCGGTGGCGTTACCTACAGGGTGACTCGTATACCGTATAGCTCTACATTACAAACTCATCTGGCGGTATCTTATGTTGCGGGGACGGCTAACTATGCTGGTGTGGGCGTGAGTGTGGCAGTGGGAGTATGTACTGAACAGATGATGCAGGATAGGCAATGGTTATGTTGACTGAGCTGTCTTAGCAACACATGAGACACTGCCCGGAGGAGTGGAGTATATACAACCTTCACTCACCCCCTTCAGTGCCATAAGTCTTTATTAAGTTGAGCAAAACTGATGGATAGGTTGTCACTGTAGCGAACGGCGAAATGATATATCTGAGCGCATGGCAACCTGGAGCCCTTGTATGCAGGTTCACTACGCGATTTGCTTCATCTGTGAGATAACCTAGCGGTCGGAGAGAGAGAGAGAGAGAGAGAGAGAGAGAGAGAGAGAGAGAGAGAGAGAGAGAGAGAGAATTACCTCGAATTTTAATTGCATCATACAAACACTGTTCGGCTGACAGAAGCACATATACAGGTGGTTAGAAATGATCCCGCAATTTTCGCTGCGCTGAAAGTATCATGGTATATGATTTAGGCGAGCAGGGTACGATATTATGCTATTGAGGGATATCATGATTGTGAAAAAATTCAGAATTCTCTTTGACCGGCTGCCATCAAAGAACTATTTATTCAGGCCAACACCACACCATTCTGCTCAGCTGCCCTATGACATCAGAGATTTGGCTAAGACCAGGCGATTATGTTAGGATGTAGAAAATCACATTCCAAACGTACACACACACACACACACACACACACACACACACACACACACTGGCTGGAACGGAGAAAACTTTGATCAGAATTACGATAAAACAATCAACTGATTCCTGACAACACTGAACAAGTCTTGTACGCACCTCCACTAATAACATCACATTTGTATTGAATGGGAAGGCCCTACATTGTCTCAGTATCGACGGCCTGGTTAGCCCCCAAGTGGTGATATGTGAAGGTATGTAGTACCACGTGTTGCACAAAGAAATACTAGGCTTTAGGGAACATACTATCTAGTATAGTCCTATAGCAGTTTTAAAAAATGCACACACTAGGATAGTTTAAGAATACACACACACGTAAGCACACAGCCACCAGCAGACATACACACAAACAAGGCTACTTTACAAATACACATACACTAAAAACAGTCACAGCTACAATCAAAAATATACACAGAGAACAAAAACAACCTTTAAATCTTAGGCTCCATACACAATGACGCACACAGCTTCCATAGAAAGCACACGTGAGCACGCACACGCACGCACATAACACGCATGCACAAAGGCACGCAGGCCAACTGAACCACCATCTTATGACCGAAAGCAGGTAGAAAGACAGAAGGTAAGGGAAGGATGGCAAGAATGAAGACAAATGCGAGAGATAAAGTGGCAGAACAGTAGGAAGAGCCGAGAGGAAAGTAGCCAAGGGGAATATAAAGATAACAGCAGGGTGAAGAGCAGAGTGGAAGCAATGGAGGAGGAGGAGGAGGAAGAAGAAGCGAGCAGAATATTTGGGAGAGGCAGGAATAAAATGAGAGGTGGGATCACAATGACAAATGAAGAAGAGTAGTGTGAAGGTGCGAGAAAGGTGTGAAGTACGGAAATTTTGGAAAGAAGGCAGCGGCAGACGTAAAGTATGAGGCAAAATGGAAGGGTATGGGAGGGGGTGTTAAATGCAGAGGGGCAGAAGAAAGCGACGGTAAGGAAAAAGGAAATCCATATGCATTTACAGGAGGTCCTGGGAGTAAACTGATCCATCCATCTTACATGGCACCATTAAACTTCGTAATTAGGTCTACCACTTCAGAGTAAACCAAATAAAAGGCAGTGGAAGGGTGAGGGGTTCGGCGTGGGGGTGTTTGGTGGTAGTGGTGCTGTGTTGGTGACAAGTGTGGGTAACAGCTGCTTCGGTGAGATGCCTATGAATTGTGTCTGGTTCTGAGTTTTAATGGTAGTTGGCTGATAGCTGTGCTGTGTTGTTGGAAAATACCTGTGTGTATGTGCATCGGTCATGGGTGGGCGGGGGGCGAACCTTGGCTATAAATCAATGAAGTGAGCTGCTAGTGGTGTGTGTGTGTGTGTGTGTTTTAGTTAATGTCGAGGAATTGTTGTGGAAAGATTTGGAAATAACATCGAATATTATAAATTTTTTCTACATCCAGTTATAATTCATCCCGTGGGAAATAAAATACTGATGGTTTGGGCTGCCAGTGAAGCGTACCTTTCTGATCCTGGATGGCTTTTAGATGACAATGTGCGATTATTTGGCGTGTTGTGGAAAGCGTGTGTTGATTAATGGTTACGGCCACAAAAAAAAAAATAATAATAAAATAATGGCTGAACACTGTTGGTACCGTATACAGTAGGGGTTAGTGTGCCAGATAATGGGTGTGGGTGTTTTGGGATGATTGGGATTATAAGTTGATGTCTGGAAGCTTAGTAGAATTAGTGTGGTAGGTGGTGTGGAAGACGAGTATATATTTTCAGTAGTACGGTGGTGAGGGTGGTGTGGTAGACAATGGTATGTAGATAGATAGGCAGATTGATAAACAGATTCACAGACAGATAGATATAAAGATAGACTGACAAATAGACATACACAGACAGAGAGAGAGAGGTAAGTAGAGAGACAAATAGATCACCAGGTATAGACATCCCATATCAACGGTGGTCATTAGGCCGCCTGAGAACTTTTCTCTCACTCTCTCTCTCTCTCTCTCTCTCTCTCTCTCTCTCTCTCTGCCACGTATCTATCTGTCTGACTGCCTCGTGCACTATTTGTCATGATCATAAACTTTCTTATAAGGAATAGATTTTAAAAATCTAATCCTTATATGAAAGTTTAAGATCATGACAGTGCACGAGGCAGTCAGACAGATAGATAAGTGGAAGAGAGAGAGAGAGAGAGAGAGTGTGTGTGTGTGTGTGTGTGTGTGTGTGTGTGTGTGTGTGTGTGTGTGTGTGTGTGTGTGTGTGTGTGTGTGTGTGAGAGAGAGAGACAGACAGACAGACAGACAGACAGATAGACAGACAGACAGCCAAGCCTATACCAAAGTCATGTCAGCCAGAGAACAACTTTGACGAATGTCTACCAGTAACGAGAACGTGAGGTAAATAACATTTTTCAGTGGTTTGATTGGAGTTTATCATTTTTGTGGATGAGTGAAGAGGTTATCCACTTCTACCAAGACGTCTTGTTCATTTTAATCACATTACCATCAAACAATTTCACTCTGTCCACGAGAGAAATATGAACCTAGAGAAGATACATAATTTATTCATCCCATTCACTACTGACTACCTCTCTCTCCTAAGCCAAATGTAAGTATCTAGTATTTAAAAAGTACAACGAACAAAACGCTATCGATGTAAATGAATTAGCCATTCCTCTGAGAGAACGTTACTGGTAATCACAGCACTGATAGGACGTGTGTGGTATTATACTGACGCTACCTTCAGGAGTTTTTCCTTAGCTCAGAAGATATTTGTGAAACTGTAGAAGTTACAAACAGCCTTTATTAACCGTTTCGTTATTAGTTATCCTTCCTACACTGAATAAAACTGTACGTCCGCGGCACGAATAACAAACAGACGTCTTTGGGTTGATGGGGTATATCACGAACTACTCACCATCGACATGAGCCCAGATATCCCCCTACATGTCAGATAATTCCACCAAGGATAACATAAATTACCACAGGAATAAGAAAAATTACCCCAGTTACAAGAAGTTCCACCAGTCACTATCAGGAAATACCCAAATGTAAAAAAAAAAAAAAAAAAATCAGTAATTACCAGAAAAAAACTAAGGGTCAGAAAAATTCCCTCAAACGTCAGAAAAATCATCCAAGGAAAAAATCTATCCCTCTGATTATCAGAATATTCGACCAGGCGTCAAAGAAATCCCAATCATAAAAATCCCAAGAAAACAAATTCCATGTACCGGTACCAAAGAATTTCCAGAAAATGGCAGAAGTGTTTGAACATATGCACACACACACACACACACACACACACACACACACACACACACGAGTCAGAAAATTTGCCCGGGATCCAATAAATGCCCCAGAGATAAATCCTCGAAGGTCAGGTAATACAACACTGTGCGATTACCTTTGGGTGGATCCACACACGATTTTGGAAGAGGGGAGTAAGTAGGGATTAAGACAATTAAATCCCCTTCTCACAGGCCAAACAATCCTATCGTGTAAAAAAAAAAAATCCCCCAAAATTGTTAGAAAAGTCTCTAGGAAAGTCAGAATATTCCTCCAAGGATCAGAAAAATTCCCCAAACATCAGAAATACTCTCCCGCCAGAATAATCCCTCCAGTAGCTGCAGAAGTCCCTAAAATGGTTTTAAAAAAATCATGTAAAAAATCCCTCGAAGTAAAAATAACTAATGATGACAAAATCCCTCTGAGGACAAAGAAAAATCACCATCTTAGAAAAATCCCCCGACAGACAGAAAAATGTTTCCAAATCCTGAAACAAGAAGAGGAAATTTTAAGGGACTCTGTTTTTTGGGAAATGAGGATATATGGAGGTGTAATCGCTGGACGTCGAAGGCATTTTTCTCTCTCGGGGAGTGTATATTGGAGAGAGAGAGAGAGAGAGAGAGAGAGAGAGAGAGAGAGAGAGAGAGACTAGAGCAAATAAAGTGAAAAGAGGAAGGAAAAAAAGGCAGAACATGGAACTAGTTCATGTCCACTACAATAGTCATGGGCAGGATAGAGAGACACGGATGTAAACGGGAGGGTAGGAGACGGACAGACACAGTGAGGTCCAGCATGAAGAAGAATATAAAGATGAGGACTGCCAGAGGATGTGAAGGGAAAAGAAGAAGGAAATGGGAAGGGAGAGAAAAGAGGAGACCCTGGGGGAGAGGAAGAGATGGTAGGAGGTAGTACGAGAAGATAGAAAGAATAAGAGGGGTATGGATAGGGAGGGAGGCAGATAGGGAGAACGAGGACAAGGAGTAGGAACAGGGCAGCAGAAAGAGGTAAGATGGGAGTAGAGAGGGAGGAAATTGAGAAGAGATAGAGCGTTGTTGAAGTGGAGGAAGGATGTGGGGAAGGTGACGGGAGGGGAAAAGAAGAGGGAAGAGGGAAAGACTGGGGAACGGGATAGGGAAAGCAATGAGAGAAGTCAGAGGGGGAAGAGGGAAAATAGGGACAGGAGAGGAAGGAGAAGAGTTAATGGGGTTGGGAGACGGGGTAGGGGAACATGACAGGGCACTGGGGGAGGGAAATGGAAATAGGAAGGGTATGAACAGGAGGGGAAGATGGATAGGTAAAGGAGGGGCAGAGAGGTGGGCATGGAAGAGGGGAAGGGGGATGGGAATGGGGAGTGGGATAAGTTAAAGGGAGAGAAGGCAGAAGAGTGGTTAAGAAGAGGAGAAAACAGAACAGCAATGGCTTACGGTTAATCCACCCACACGCTGACACTGATGCATTATAACAGTGTACCTAGGCAAAGTGCCAAGAGGACATTAACTAGCCTTTGCACCACTCCTTACCCACCACTGGTAATAGAAGACAATGAAGCAGGACTGAGAAAAAGAGAGAGAACTGACGAAAATGTCACCAAGACTTATCGTGAATATTGTCACAATCATTTACCATTATTACCTTTAACATCACCATCATCATCATCAAGTAACCCATTATTATCACCATCAGCAATCATCATCATCATTCAACAATCTATCGACAGCCGAATTTAAACCCTTCAATACAGTTATTATTATTATTATTGTTATTATTATTATCATCAAATGTCAAAATCATAATGATTCCCTTTCAGGAGTATTGCCATCATCACGACCATCATTATCACCATCATTACCAGGATAATTTTTAAATCCTACTAGCATCTCTCACCCTCATCATTATTCTCAATTTCTCATTAAAAAAAAAAAAAAAAAAGCATCTAGTTTAGCAAAGCAAACGACAGTTACCATGGATTGTTCTCAAACGGTTTACCAGGCCAAGTACTAAAAACAAAAAAAAAAACACGACGACGACGACGACGTCGACGATAAGAATAACCTCTACAGCAAAAATAAACAGATGATACACTAAGTAAAATGGAGTTGGTTGTAGTGGGGTGACTCTCTCTCTCTCTCTCTCTCTCTCTCTCTCACCATTATCTCCATCACTGTTTCAGCACTAATAAGCAATCGTAAGTGACCAGCAAACTCAAACACAGACATCCTAGGTTCCACAAAACTAACACATGATGATAATGCAGTATTCACAGTGACTGGAATTTACATCTGAAACCGTCTAAAGGTGAAGCTTGAGACTGGCTTGGAACTATGGACAGTTTCACTTACCTTGGCTCACGGTGAAGGTATTTCTACACACTCGTCTCTGCCATTCTCTCACGCACATCATGGTAACGTACGTTCGCTGCTATACACCATAAAAACACCACAAAACAACATCAATTCGCAGATCGACTCCCACGTCCACACACTCCATCAAAGCTAAGCGAAATGAAGAGGTAAGAGGAGAGGGAGGGAGGGGGTTCGCCTCTCCACATTTTCTCATTCAAGTGACTTGCAGAAAACGGGAAGCTTATGTTAAACTTTTTTTTAAGCAGTGACAGATGGTTGTAACGCAATTATTGCATAAATAATGACATTACACATCTCCGGTCAATAACACAATACATTCTTCTTCTTTCTTTTTTTTTTTTTCTTTTTTTTTTTGACAAACTGCAGGACAGCTGCCATTAACAAATGATGGATATATTATGACAGGGATTATCTTTCGTAACTGTAAATTCATTTAATACATTCAGATTCTGCAGAAATATCTTTAGTTACTAAAGACTTTTCGTCATTCACGACACCAAATTCTGCAAAAATAACATGTTTCTGAAGAGCACAAAGTTGGTTTGTTGGCATTGGCGGTGGCGTCCAACAGAGGGCAGTGGGTCGATTCGGATCCGAGACTCATTCGTCCACTGATCGTTCAGGTTACTTAGGTTAGGTTAAATTAAGTTAGGTTTGATGTAATTAAGTCAGGTTAAGTTGTGTTAGGTTATGTTACGACATATTAGGTGAGTTTATTATGAACGAACGATGAGTAACTGAATGACTTTGGAACTGAATCAGCTAAAAAGTCCTACTTGGAGGGTGGCATCTTGCCAGCTTTGCTTGTAAAATTGGTTTCATGATTGATATCTTATAAACTACGAATTTCCACATCTTTTGAAAGCTATATCGATGATAATTACGTTATAGTTTACTGATTAAAAAATACAGTTGTAAATTTTATGCATGGGAGCTCTCCTGCAGTTTCGCTTTTTCTTTTTTTAAGAAGGTGAAACAAAGGGAAAATATAAGTAAAAAAAAAAAAAAAATCTTTCCACCACATTACACGTGCCCTCCATCCATATATCTGTAATAGTTGGACATGAACTGTTGTAGACTGAAGTTTGGGGGGAAACTTATCTGAGAAAGTGAGGTCCAAAAAGAAGCATTCCTGGGAACAAATGAATTCTGATAGGCAGAAGTTCTGCAATATTGTAGTGTGACAGTCAAGTCATGAGCCTACCAAATGCTTGGGTAACACGAAGGAAAGCGTGGAGTGGTGGCACAGTGGATGCAACTTCGTCTTATCATTTGACATAAAAATATTTGTAAACTAGAAAGCACTCAGAGAGCACATACCTCCACCAATGACATTGCAGGATCCGGATACGGAACCGGATCCGCTCCCAAATTTAATAAATTCTTTCCTGGCCCATGGCCCACCCTTCTACAAAATTTCATTGAAAACTTTTGGAGATATCATGTGGACAAACTAAAAATTCCCGGATCCGAATGATGATCCGGATCACCACCAAAATCTAATAATTTGTCCCTTGGGCCATACCCTACCCCACTATAATTAATTTCAGCAAAATCCGTTCATAACTTTTTGAATAATCCTGGTAACAGACAGACAAACAAACCAATGCAGGCATAAACATTACCTCCTTGGCGGAGGCAGAAAATGCAAGGGAGGCAATATTCTGTCTTACTTGTATGGGAGGCAGTTTATTTGTAATTGCAGTGTTATAAATTATTCTTATTGCATTGTTCTGAATAATGTCCAGTTGTTTTATTGCAACCTCTCCACATCCACTCCCCAACGGTGAGCAATATTCGAAATGAGAGCATACATGGCTCTTGTAAATTATAGATAATTGCTCGTCAGTGAAGGAGTTAAGGATTCTGTACAATAATCGAAATTTCTCTGAGGCAGTGTTAGCAAGTGATCTGACACAACTGTTAATATAAATAACAAACTGCATCACACTTAGAAAAATTAATGTAAATAAAAACAAAGTGATTTCCATTAGTTATTTACACAGGTGACTTTTCGTCCATTTTAAGTGACATGAGTCCAAATTCGTACAATCATCGTACTTTACTTTTTTTTTAAATCAGAATTGCTGTCATTAATTTTTTTCTTTAAATTTTCCAATGAGGAATCAAACAAATCTTTCTTTTACAGAGATTGCAATACAGTTCTATGTAGCACTGCATCCCTCAAAGAATCACATTTCCATCACAGATTCTGAAGAACTTCAGTGTCTCATCGTATAAATCTTAACAAAGAACTTCCATAGCTGCATGCTAACATTTCTGAAAAGAAAACACTACACATTAGGACTGAACCGCCATACCATCTACTGACACCTCTTAAAACTACTACATCAAGTTATCATTTTCTGTCAACATTACATTATTCTATGAGTCTAAATAAACTCTCAAAATGCTGAGATAAATACCATGAGAGCTGCAGTAAGTTAGCAAAGACACAATTGTACTTATAATACACACCATATCTAAGGCATAACCCTCTTATGGTTGAATGACTACCAGGTACCTTATTACAGCCACGACAAGACAGTTTTGTTCACTTGACATTTAGTCACAGAAAACTGAATGTAAATTGTCACATTTAACTCTCTCATGCTTGAAACAATACTAACATTCAGTTCCAACTAACGTTGGACGATTTTATTTAACTAAGAAGAGTCAGAAGAACCTATCTTAACCAGTACTCAAACAAATTACCTTAAAACAAATCCCTTTTTTATCACTTAGTCAAATATATTAATCTAAAAACACACACACACACACACACACACACAAAAAAGATTAAGCACGGACAATAAAATTCATTTTGTAACAGAAGTGCAATTATTACGAGCGAGAGCGAGTCTCTCAAGTAGTGGCATTTTCTCACATACGAGCGGCCCAACCCTGCCCTGCCTGGCCCGACCGTAACACTTTTGTGAAGCTTATATCTCGGCAACCACAGGGCCGATCATTGCATGGTTTGCACCATATGATAGCCCAATTCTTTAAGATTTGTTTTTGACAGGTTTCATCACACCCAGGCTGTGCACGTGGCACGTGACAAGCGCCAAGTGCAGCATAGCCAGTCCAAATTAAGCAGGTTTCCAGATAAAGCATATCTGTATTTGGCGGGATGTTATATACACTAATATATATTATATACTCGTATATATAAAATCTCGCCAAATACCGACTCGATTTATTTGGAAACGTGCTTAATATGGACTAGCTATGTGCTTGGGCACATTGCGTTTAACAGACTGAAGGTCATAGGCGAAGGAAGCTCAAGAACGGTTTAAAAAAAAAAAAAGGACCGTTCCAGAGCTGACCAATTATGTGTATGAAGAACTGAGGGTATCAGTCAATTATTGTGCTAGGAGCTAGGCAGGGATAGGATGAGAATGCGTTGCTAGATAGGCACTGTGCGCCCGCCGTAATATGAGAGACATGCAAGTTGACGGTTCAGAACGGCAGTGACCAATAAAGTAGCAATAATAAAGAATGAGAGATGTTCTACTGCGATGATCTGGGAGGTTGATGGGATAGTCCATTTGCCAACATGGTGGACCTATGAATGTTCTGTAGTACAAGGAATCTTGGTGGATTTGCAATCCTGAGGTGTTTCTGAGGTATTTGGAGGTAGTTGTCCTCATGACGATCGTTGGGTAATTTTTGTTAAATGCAAATCTGGGCCGCCATTGCTGAAAAATCTATTTTCATCCATATATTGGGGTCTGAGAATGATAATGAGACAAATATGGCGTCTAAGCCCATGGTTTTTAGGTCAAGGATTAACATAAAGCCACTGAATATGTTGTCATATGCATATATTACGGCTAAATGGAAATATCTGTGTTACCAAGGAATGAGGTAAAATGCTTTTATGCATTGTCAATGATACAGTTCGTTTGCCACAATACACGTTTCACCGTGGTCTACAGCATAAGGTGTTATAATATATATATTTTGTAATCCTATGATGCAATTAAGGTAATTCAATCGTGTTGGTAAGGACCACAATTACTTTAAAAGTACATTATATAGTGTGTGTCGCCTGCAGTGTTAATACACACTTAGATCAATTAAACAGCAGCTAAGACAAACATTAAAGCATGCAAACATGCCAAAAGTGAACAAAGTACCTATTACAATGACATCTAGGTAATTATCAGCCGAATCAAAATAATCACAGTCATCAATCCATCGAATTATTGATAACTGGCTTTAAACGTGAATGGGTTACGACATCCATCTTTGCCTCCACATATGCAGCAGATACTGCAGGATAATTGGTTTCTATGACAAGAGCAGATTGTACTGCCGTAGGATTTGCCTTCTGCTTTGCAGCCACAATGGAGAACATCAATTAGGCCAGGAGCTGGAGGATCAGCAGCAAATGTGTGCGATGGGATTCCATCCTTCACATTCCATCCAAGCTTCTCGATATCCACTGTTGAAGGGCGTGGCTGATCAGCTGCATTCCACAATATCATTTGGAGATGTGCTCACTGTACAGTACATTGAGAAACAGGTTAGCATCTCTGGGAGGCAGGGCCATGATACGCATTGGGTTGCTTTTTTCAACTGATGTCCACAATCATTATTTCTCCATTACAACAATCCATCTGAACTCTACATGTTTGTTGCAGTTGAGCTTTGCAAACTCAATAAATCAGCAATACCAACACATCGGTATCGTTATTGAGAATCCTGATTACTCGATTACACTCAGGTGCTTGCAGCAATGATGTAATCATTGTGGCATCACCTGCATCAAGTGAAAAGACAACGTCATCTCGGCACTCTAAAGTTGTATTATCTCCCAGGTTGAATGAAGATATTATTGCCGAAAGCTGCTGTTTGTTGTGTATGTTCTTCATAATGACATCTCCTTTGGTGAGTGGACCACTGATGGTCTGGTTGTTGTTAGTGGTACCCTCGCCACCACGTCGCATTCTCTCATGGTCTTTGGCTGAGAGGTCGTGGTACTTGCCAAACACCAAAATCTTTTGACTATTAGAAGGGAACAGTAAGAGATGGTGCTTGCTATTCTCAACAAGCGCAGATACATTACCACCATGAGGCCATGTTATATGATACAGGAGCTGCTGTGCATCCACAATGATATCATCGGGATACAGAAACCCACATTGACAGACGAAAAAAGACGTATTTCCACATTACATTCGCGGTTGGAAAAAAATAAAAGTACGGTTACCTTGCATATAAGCTGCTTCTCAGAAATGGTATGTACCACTCTTGGTCTCTAGATCCACTGAAGAGGGCGACAGCTATGAAATACAGTACATCTTTTTTCGTCTACCAGTCTGGGAATTTGTATCCTACTTCATGGTCACGATAGTATGACTCTTCAGCCGATAACATCTGGAGCTGGTGCGCTCTTCTGCAGGACACCAAGACGTCTGGCAAGTACAGATATGTTGCCTTTGCACAGACAGCCACACTCATCAACGAGTGAAGAAGGGATTGCACACAACTCATACTGGAAGATACTTTCTAACTGCAGCTGCCTTTGTTGTTGTTCCATGAGAAGACGGAGGAAAATGGTCTCCATGTTGAAGACAGTCACCAACCTCGATGCCATGCTTTAGCTGTCTTGACTGTGCAATAAATTTTTGAATGGAATCTATATGGCGGCGAAATACAAAATGATGTTACCATTTTCTCCCCAATCGACAATGAATCTTGTACATATCATTACACCCTTGCATTATAAATAATGACAGATTTAAGCAGTTACAGGTATATCCAGACTTGTCAGTTTAGATGTGCTTACCTCTCTTGTTTTAATTTCATGCAGGAATCATATAAATGAGTTCACATCACTAGTTATACATGCAGGAACTAATGTCTCATGCGAGAGACAGATGCCTGTATATATGCAGGAACTAATGCTTCATGCCAGAGACAGATGCCTTTAGACAGATAAGTACAGTATACATTAGAATACAGTGCCAAACTGCCAAACCCAGAAAGCGTAGAGATAAAGATAACTACTACTGGTTCAGTTTATCGACACTCCAGAGCTAATTCTCTAGTCACAGTGACTAGTTGTAGTGGCGCAGCTGTCTCGGTTCTAGAGTAAAGGAGCAACAGACAGAGATAGAATTATATCACTTCCGCGTTCTATTTTACCCTGTTGAAACCACATCTTTAATAATGCATATAGGCATTTCCCACCAATTCTGGTAAAAATGTTCTCTGTTTAGATAAAATAAATACATGTAACAACATATTCAATGGCTTTATGTTAATCCTCGACCTTAAAAACATAGGTTTAGGCATCATAATTGTCTCATTATCATGCTCCGACCCGAAGATATTGATGAAAATAGGTATTATGATAATGGCAGCCCTAATTTGCGTATATATATTAAAAAAAAAAAAAAAAAAAAAAAAGCCCAAGGTCGTCAAGAAGACAACCAGCCTGAAATACCTTAAAATACCCTTAAATTACCACTCCAACAAGAAACCTTGTACTGTAGATCATTGATAGGCCCACAGTGGAACTCATGGGTTGGCAAGTGGACTTAGGGCCAGTCAGAAGATGAGATCTAAACCTACCTAAACCAGATGAGATTCGATACAGTCCGGATCACCCATGTGCTTACACTTATAAGTAACCCTTTGAAATGTCAAAACCTGCAATATAATACTGTATTATGTACTCATTGTTAGTTTTATGCACCCAACTACCTTCACAATTCACGAGAAAAACAAAAACGTAGACGGAAAACACATGTGCGATCAAGAAACAAGTAAATTTAGCCTTGTAAACAAACACTAGAATCTAACATACATTATTGTAAAGTATTCTTTCATCTGCCTATGATTTCACTGCAGTGTACAACAAACATCACAGAAGTCTTAATTTTTATTATATTTAGAATACAGACAAGGAAGGAGTTATCAGAACAGTAATTATTTATACACCACAAAACAATGTTGAGATAAAACATGACTCTAGTTGGCTTCAGCTACATATCAGATTTGTCGTGTGTAGGCCACATTATTTGTGTCTTGATACTTTCTTTACTGTCCTGTGCATTACAGGATAAGCATACGCAGGTTAAAAAATATATATATACTGTTTTACCATGGACAGTCTTACTCTGTTTACAAGTCTTCTTCAGTTATCTAGTTAGGGATGTGCGTTTTCGTTTCTCTGAAACTCGAATTATAGAGCAAATCTGTTAGTAGAACAAGCTTTCTCCCAATTAATCCAAAGTAACGGAGTCTGCTGTATAATTAAGCCACAAACCACAGTAATTCACAGTTCAACTCCAGTTTTCACAGCCAACTCAGTCATCCATATCGCATTTTTTTTCAATTGTTAAATTATTTCGGGATTTCTTCAACGTCCAAATGCTGCTGCTTATACAAATGTCATATTTAAAACCAAACTGTTAATTTGATCACCGTGTTGAACATTAAATTTACATTTTGTATACTTTTCATATTTTTCTGCATCATTACCATCACCACCATCACCAACACATATGCCGCATCACCTCGAATGCCACTGCTGCTGCCTCACTGCCACTGCCACCAACACTACCTCACCGCCGAAGCCACCGCCACCACTGACGCTGCCTCCGTCTCATCGTAGTGTCACCACCGCATTCACCACTGCGGGTGCCTCACTGCAGTGCTACCGTCGCAAATACTTCTGCAGCTTCCTTATCGCAGTGCCACCATCCCAAAGACTTCTGCAGCTTCCTTATCGCAGTGCCACCATCACAGTCACTACTGTCGCCGCCTCACTGCTGTGCCACCATCGCAATCACTTCTGCCGCTGCCGCAAAGCAGTGCCACCATCGCAGTCACTACTGCTGCTGCCTCACTGCAGTGTCACCATCGCAGTCACTACTGCTGCTGCCTCACTGCAGTGTCACCATCGCAGTCACTACTGCTGCTGCCTCACTTCAGTGCCACCATCGCAGTCACTACTGCTGCTGCCTCACTGCAGTGTCACCATCGCAGTCACTACTGCTGCTGCCTCACTACAGTGCCACCATCGCAGTCACTACTGCTGCTGCCTCACTACAGTGCCACCATCGCAGTCACTACTGCTGCTGCCTCACTACAGTGCCACCATCGCAGTCACTACTGTTGCTGCCTCACTGCAGTGACACCATTGGAATCACCACTGCTGCTGCCTCACTGCAGTGACACCATCGCCACCATTGCTGTTGTCAAATCACCCTCGATGCCTCCGCCTCCACCATCGCTACGACTGGTGTCACCTCACCATCAATGTCACCGGCATCGCCACTACTGCTGCCGCCTCGCTGCCAGTGTCACAGTCACTGCCTAACTGCCAATGCTACTGGCACAGCCTCACTGCTGATGTCACTGCTACCACCACCATTGCCACCACCAGTGTTGCTGCCTCGCCACCAATACCACAATTGCCACCGCTACCAGCGTTGCGTCACAGTCAATGCCGCTGCCAACGTCCCATCACTAATACCACCACCACCATCACTACCATCGCCGCCTCTTAGCCAATGCAAATGCCGCTGATGTCAATAAGAATACATATATACATGCATACACACATACATACAGTGCATACATATGTACAGTATAAACACAGACTTACTTGCATAAATTTTGAGCGTCAATGTTCCATGTTTACCTGGACGAGTCTTATTCGCATGATGGCCACTGTCCACACTGCACTGATAGCTGCGCCAGTTCTGTCAAACCCTGTAACGTGATCTAAAGGATCCATTTAAGCACTTCATTCTACGTTCTACCCTATCTGACCACAGTGACTCTACCTTTGTGGATGTCAAAACCGTCGTCATGTTGGCCACCTTAATTACAAGAAGGGTCTAGGATTGCTTTGATTAGGTTCGATGAGGCTGGAGTGTTAGGTAACATTCCAGTTAAAGCCAGGCACTTATAAAGTGAGTCATACGAACCTGTGAGTTTATATACTACGATGTCCACAGCCATTACCTCCCAGTGCCCAATATTAATAATTTTATGATGACGTTTTCTGTATCTTGTTATCAACAGACAGTTTTATTCAGTTTATGAAAAGAACCCAGTAGTGGAGTGACTAAGGAAGGCAATATGTAACTCCATTCTGAAAACTCACTAATAATCTCAATAAAATCACGTGAAGGTTGCAGGAATATAATGCAAAAGATATCTTCGTGGCTACAATAATTGAGACATTAATACTGTCAAATGTCTTTTATTATTTAAACTTTAAAATACTACCATTTCCAATAAAAGTACCACAAGCGTACCATTCCTTTGTTGCCAAAAACTTCATCATAAAAGGTTCTACTGCCACAAACACTACCAGTACCACTTAACCAACCACAATAGCAACTCTCTCTCTCTCTCTCTCTCTCTCTCTCTCTCTCTCTCTCTCTCTCTCTCTCTCTCTCTCTCTCTTTCTCTCTCTCTCTCTTTCTTTGTCAGTCTGTCTGTCTGTCTGTCTTTCTCATACACGTCTTTTACCTACAGCACTTAACAACCCCCATGCAAACAAAACCATGATCATAATTGCATTCATTCCCAACCATTGTAAATACATGATATTTAATATTGGCTTTTTGCCACTAAATTATTATTAGTATTTAATGACAACATTAACTAGAGAGAGAGAGAGAGAGAGAGAGAGAGAGAGAGATGAGGAAAGGGGAGAAGAGCAGAGGGAATGCAAAAGTGAATGATTAGCAGAGGGGAAGGTTGAGAGGAGTGAGAATGAGGGAGAAGAGGCAAGAACAGAAAGGGAGGGGTGGTGGACGAAACAGAGAGGAATGAGATAGGGGAAGTGGGGAGGGGAGAGGTGAGGTGGGTGTGAGGGAGAGAGGGAGGGCTGTGTGTCAGTGCGTCTTTAATTAATCCACAGGTACAGCAAGCGGTCAGGTAAGGTAGGCAAGATGATGCACGTAAATGTGTACTTACCTCTTTACCCAAACCCACACCCACACCCACACCCACACCCATACCAACACCCACTACCCTACAAGCATTTTGATTTAGCGAGCACTATGGAAGTCCTACACTATCGTCCTAAAGTGTTATGCATCATCATTCATTTCTTTTAAAGGAAGGAGATAGAACCACAGACTCAAAGGCGGCATTAAATTCTCATTTCAAATAAAATTGAACAGAAGATAACCAATATCAAGATATCTTCATTTCGAAATGCTTGTATACATTGCTTTAAAAAACTGAAGGTCATAGGCAAAGGTAGCTTAAAAACAGCGTAAAAAGGAGACCGTTCCAGAACTGACTAATTATGTGCGTATCAAAAACTGAGAGTATCGATCAATTCTTGTGCCAGGAGTTAGACAGAGCAGGGATGAGAATGCATTGCTAGATGGGTACTGTGCGCTCGCCGTAATGTGAGAGAGATGCGAGTTGACGGTTCAATAAAGCAGTGACAATAAAGTAGCAATAGTAAAGAAGAGATGCTCTACTGAGGCGATGTGAGAGGTTGACGGGAGTCTGTCAGAGGATGGGCGTTAATGCCAATAGACTGTGATCATTAATACATATTTCCTGGACCTATATTTAACTTCGCTAGACGCCTGGTGGTCTACTTGTCATGTCCTTGGTTCAGAGATAGATGTGGCGTACGTGTGCTACTTAATATCCTCGAGGTGATCAGAAGTTTTTCCATTATGTATACTATTACCAGAAGACTACGTTGGTCTCCTACCGGTACCCTATAATGTTCTCGACCACGGCAGCCTAGCCCAGGGCCCTTACTCTTCAAGAGTTTAAAGCAGGATTGGTTGTGATATATATTTACGGCCGCCGTACTGTCTAACACAACTTAAATATGCCATTCACTGTTTTAGCATAATTAAAGAAGCAGTATTCATTGCGATGATTACAGTATTTCGATTCAGGTCTTTTCGGACGGGATGAGGTGGGTCAGGTGAGTGGAGCCGAGTAGGTATGGGTGAATGTCGTGTGATAAAGGTGGTGTGGCATGATGGGGGAAGTACACCCCATGAATACGGGGCAGGTTTGTCAGTGGTCGAGACAGCCATTATTAGTGTATTCACCAAATCTGGGCAGAAATGGGTGGAGTGGGTTGGATAAGCTAGGATCGTGGTGGATGGTGGGGCATGCTGAGGGAAGAACATGAAGTGAAGATGGATGTTTAAGAAGTAAAGTGGGACAGTGCAAGTTTAAAGATGGGTAGTCTAATTAATGAGTGAGATATGCAGAAATGTTTGGGTGAGATGGGTTAATATGGTTGTGAGTGGTGGGGCAAGAAATATGAAAGCACCCTGTGAAGCCGGACGTTGTATTATGGAGTGTGCTGGCGGAGGAAACACTTCTTTTTAAAGTTCGATGTGATGGTGGATGGGGGACAGAAGAAGGGCGGGTACGGGAGAGTATTGAGGAATGGCTGAGACAACTAGAGATGGTGGTGGGTGTGGAGCTGGGCCAGTTTAGTACAACTTGTTACAATGATTTTGTAGGTCAGCTGGGTAGATGTGGCTTCAGTTTAATTCAAATCATCCTCCATGGACAAGAACAACTACAAACGAAGGAAGCACGCCTGATTCTTGAAAACAGTAACTGGTCAAACATGCAAATAGTCACCATACTGAAATGGTTAAACTATCTTTAACACTACTGCAAAGAGCTAATAATGTTAATTTGTTCATCACGTCATACGGCATTGGAAAACTGATCACTGCGGAAAAAAATACTCTGACGATAACAGAGAGAGCAGAGATGAACAGAATTGCTTAAGCCATACTAGTCAAGGGACAGTATAATTAAACACACACCTGCCCCTTCATAACTGCCAGTATTGTCTCTCTCAATCACCCAGTTATTCCACTCCCCTTCCATTTCTCATCGCCTTTGCCATATTCGTTCACAGACCCCATCGTCGTCACCTCCCGGTCATTTCTCTCCATTTACACATTCTATTTTCTTGCCAATTTTTGGGCACCTCGAAGTCGTTCCTGTGCATCATTTTCATCTGCGTTTTTGCCCAATGACGCATTCCTCCCTCTTGGGTAATACATTGCTCTTTGTTTATTTTCCTTTTTCTCTTTTGCCACATCCACTAGGACGGGCAAATCTAGTGTGTCCCTACCTGTGCCACTCACTCATTGTCACTGTATTTTTTGCAGGATTAAATCTGGCAGTTTGGAACTGCAGAGTGTGGTGTGCAACTGGGATATGTCTGGGATGTGTCTGGGGGTGGTGGATATGGATGAGGTGGGTGAGACTATCAAAGGTGACCTCTATCTTGTTCTTGCCTCCCCTCAGCTCTCTTCATACCACATCTCTAAGCTGCTCCTCTCTCTCTCTCTCTCTCTCTCTCTCTCTCTCTCTCTCTCTCTCTCCCCATTACCTATTCTGGCTTCCTGCCATCTCCTCTTCTATTTACAGCTCCTCTCCTCGCTTTTGCACACAGCTCAACTCTTTCTCTTCCACACTTCACCCTCCTCATTCCATCGATTCATTTGCTTCTCATTTCTTCATTTCATGATCTGTCTCCTCTCATCTCCTCAGTGTTGTCTTCTTTCCCTGATTCTACCTCTTTTTCTAATTTCCCTCCCTCCTGAACCCTGCTTGCAACCAATGAACTTGGGACCTGGGCCTGATAAAAAAAAAAAATCAGTAACAAAAAATAAGTGACGAATGTAATATCAAACTCTCCAGCTGGAATGTAAGTCCACATGAAAATTAATACACATGTAACTCCATATATAAACGCACATGTAACTCCATATGTAAACGCACAAGTAACTCCCTATGTAAATACACATGTAACTCGTCACCGTCATCATTCTGGCATTTTCTTTCCTCATACACGCACTACGTAAGATCAGAGAAAACATGAAAGAGGAAATACAGACGTAGGAGAACTATCCAAATCGCTCCTAGTGTAATGGGCCACATACTCATTTTCATACCATTCAAGCCCTTGGAATTGTGGCTTCGCCTCGTATGTCAAATTATTTGCGGTTCTTTTTTTTTCTTTTATTAGATCCGCTTCACATACACCTATCAGACAATTAAACTTATTGACAATTACACACACACACACACACACACACACACACACACACACACACACACACACACACACACACACACACACACACACACACACACACACACACACACACACACACACACACACACGCACAACGAAACAAAACCCTTGTCATGTGCTCCTTGATAACTAATTCATCAATCCTACTGTGACCACGACCAATTCATTGGTTTCATGGATTTCCATGAATCTCTCTCTCTCTCTCTCTCTCTCTCTCACACACACACACACACACACACACACACACACACACACACAAACCATATTCATCCATCTTCTTCCAGACCGATCATGTCTCCTCCCACTCTCTGACTCATTTATCAAATATATCATCATCAAAACACTACCTACAGTAATTTAATGAGGAATAAGTTAAACGTGGAAAATTACCATCCAATTACTATCAGTAATTCTCAAGGTCTATTTATCCTTCACTAGTTAGATGCCCTAATTTTCAAGGTGCTGGAAATTATTAACAGGGACAATTGGTTAAAAATTTATAGCAAAATAGCTGCATGAATCTCACAGCATGGAATATGGAACAATCATGTTCTACCTGCCTCCATTTTTATGGTTACTGATAGGCATGATGAAAGAAAATCCGCTGATATATTCCGTCTTAATTTCCAGAAGACGTCTGAAAAAGTTTCCCACAAAAGACACGAGTTTTTTGTGATAAAGTGCTTGGGTGGATCGATATCCGTTGTACCCTCGATAAAAAATGTATGGGCACCTTGGGGTCGGGTAAGATGTGAAATGCTTCGTCTCTGGTTCAATCGGTAGTGTTGGCATGCCTGTTTAATTCACAGAAAAGGTTGAGTTGTCATGCAGAACAATGTTACTATGACGAATCCAGCTATATATCTGTAAAATATAAGATAACACAAAAGAAGGATACAAAGCGACATAACAGTGTCATTTACCGTAAATCATATCCGTGTATCATAATATCTCACACTGAAAGGGTGCCGATACTCTTTTAGAGAGAGAGAGAGAGAGAGAGAGAGAGAGAGAGAGAGAGAGAGAGAGAGAGAGAGAGAGGGTACATAATTTAAATACAGTCATAATAAAAGAAAGAACTCGGAGAGCGCATACCTCCACCAATGTCATTGGTATTAAAAAGGGTTCAGATCCGGATCCGTGGAGACATTGTGTGGAATACAAAGGATCCAGATCTGCCCCAAAATTTAATAGCCTTATGACCCATGACCCGCTCTTTCACAAAATTTTATTGAAATTAATTCAGAACTTTTGGAGATACTGTGCGGGATATATAGAATCCCGATCCGTCCCCAAATTTAACCAATTCTTTCTTGGCCAATGGCCTACAATTCCACACAATTTCACTGAAATTCATTGAGAACTTATGAAGATATCGTGTGGACAAAAAAAGAAACAAATACAGGTGAGTATTTAACTTGCTCCAACTTCATTGGCGGAGGTAATGAGAAAGAATTGTACTGGATGCCACAAGGTTCAGTTTTGGGTCCCAGTTTGTTCCTAGGTAATATTAATGATACTGACGAAAGTTTGTGTAGTATTATATGTATATATACAGTGTATATATATATATATATATATATATATATATATATATATATATATATATATATATATATATATATATATATATCGTCACACTCATAAAGAAACTGCAGTTTATACATAAAGATAATGTAGAATAAAACTTTCGATTCATCCTTTCCTTTGAAATTTCCCCAACAACTTTTGTGTACAGCATGGTGGTCCTTCTCATGCTGCCGGCTTTGACTCCAGACTCATGGGTATAGTAACTGAAGCCTTCTTGGTTTTATCTTCGACTGTCAGATCCGATACATTCTACTTATCATCTATAATAAATGTTTGCTTTCCAGTGTATTTCTACTGCTTTGTATTCCCTTCCCTCTTCTCTTCGTCTTATTCTCCTCTCTTCACCTACTCCTTCCCTCTGGCTCTCTCTCTTTCCCCTATCCACACGTCCAAACAAATAATCTCTCTCTCTCTCCGCCAACCCTTCCTCCACACCCACTCTCCCTGTGCACTCACCTTCCCACTCTCTGCACCCACACGCTTCCTTCCTCTCCACTCACACTTCTTCTTCTGCCCGTGCATCTTCCTGTTCACTCATCCTCTCCATTACCTCGACCTCCTCCGCTTCCCCGCCCCACACTCTATCTTCTCCCACTCAATTTCTGACTCTCCCATTCAATTTTACTTACCCGTTCCCCCATCCACCCAGCCTTCCCTCCCTCTCTAGCCTCTCCCCACCCACTTATTCCCACTAATCATCCTCCCTTCCCTACCCCCTCCTGAGGCCATCTTATGAGTTCCCGCCACTGCTGTTAATGAGAAAAGAAGGAAAATTTCTCGTCCACTTATTGAAGTTTCTGTTGCGCAATTTACCCACCTACCGCCTTTGTCTTTGCCTGTCAGTGTATGTCTGTCTGTCAATTTCCAGTCAAATTTTCCTATATATCGCTGTCAGCTTCAGCTGGTCGCTGGCCACTTTTCGCTGCTCCACAATCTTTTCATCATAGGTAACCTTTCATGTTTTCCTCGCCTCATCAAGTCACACTGACTCTTCCCACCACTTTCCTTCCATCAACTCTCATAACCCTTGTACTAGCAGAATGATTTTTTAAGACACTGGGCGCACCTTCAGATGCGTGCATCAGGAAGGATCCAGAAATAGGAGAAGGAAAGTACAAAATGCGCAAGAATCAGCTACATATTAAGCAGTAAAATAGTTATCTATTCACTCTTCATTAAAACCTTCGAAATACTGCAGTCCACCTCACATGCCAAACAGTACACTTTAAAATATGCTTCATAATGCCTTTGGGACAGTCACCATTCCGTCATTTCTCAAGTTAAAAAAAAAAAAGGGGGTTGGGTTAAAACCCTTGTCATGTGGATTCCCATAAATTTTTCATCTACTAATATTTCTATCCTTTCATAAACTCCATACGTAGCATACCTACACATTTATTTACCACATTCAGCCATTTTCTGTTTGATCATCAACATCTCATTTACTCTTACCCACTCTTTGATCAACTGAGTTCCTTAATGCACATCTTCCACAAACGGCTACCGTACTTTATTTTCATTTCCGGCCATGGAACCCAAATGTACTCCTAAGATTCCAATTTTTACTGTTTTGATCATTAAATTTTTATGTTTAGGTTACGTTAATGTGGACCTAATTAACCTACATACAGTATTATTGCAGACACTATGTCCAGTTCTTTAATTATTCCCATAACGTTCATAACACGAAACACTCTACATCCTTGAACCACTTAGTCACTTTACCTCCTGGTTAACTTCCACTCCGAGCTCTATTCCATCATTGTACGGCAGTATTTAATAGGCACGTCAAGCTCTTTTTCATCAGCTCACGAAAGTACTTAAAACATTACTATCGATTAAAGTTTCTCCGCTTAACACGTCACAGGGGAAGTCACTTTCTCTCTCAACAACCAACACCAAACTCTTACCTTCTATTACTTTCAAACCTGGCTGCATGCAGTCACGAAACTCTGAACTAACCAGCTTGCAAAGACCCCGTTTACTATCAGAAAGCAGTTCATTATTATCTGTATTTATCATATCTGAAATGCATCCTTCTAACTCATCATCTTCCAGTGGCGGATCCGGGGTTGCGGGGCCAAAGTGGCCATTGCCTCCTCCAAGTCAACAGAAAGGGGGGGGGGGAGGCAAAGTATCTTTTGGCCCCCCAAGTAATGGAAGTATTTCCCCTAAGAGGAAAACTAAGTTACTTTCTGTGTATATTGTGGTCCAGCATATCAGCATTATTCTTGGCTCCTCAGTGTGGATACTGGGAATAGTGGACAATTGTAGTGGGGATACTAAGAATGGTGTATAAATGTAGTGAGGGTAATGGGAATAGCGTATAAGTGTAGTGAGGATGTCAGCCTCTTCACATCGCTCAGCAGGGTATGCTGGGGTGTTATGGTAGTGATGCATCCCAGCACATCTACTTTATAAATATTTAGCCACTGCGTAACCCAGGTACCATTACCATTACACACGCGGCACTTAATTAATAAGCTAGTGGGAGTGACGGTTATTATTTTGAGGGGGAAGGTAATTGACGCTGATCATGCATAATTTTAATGCTGAAATATCACGTCCTTATGTCACCGTAAGTGATGTGGAAAGTACAGTTAATGCACCAGACACAGAGATTCATTACCATCACCTGAAGAAGTTGTCCATTTGTTTTGTAGATCTGGGTCACGTCGTCTAGATATCAAATTATCCCTTTGAATTTTGATTATAATTTTGTATTATTCAATTTTTAATTATCAGTATTTAGTTTTTTCTGCTAAACTGCTTCATATTTACTTATAAAGTATTGTACGTAGATTTGATGATTTCACATATCATTTGATATCTTTTATCTGGTTGGAATAAACACATAACTCATCGCATATAAATGTTGTGGTCTTTATTCAAAACATGACTCAAAATGCTCCAGCAATACTTCTGCTATGTTTGAAAATGTGTTGTGGCTGGGGCTGTACCCCAGACCATGCTGATGGAGCAGCTACTGTTTATATGCACCCCAGACCCCATAGCTTATTACCACCCCTCCCCCAACCTTCCACCCTATGATGGACAGCTGGATCCTCCCCTGACAGGTCATGAGATTAAATACTAAAACAACCTAAAAATATGACCACATATCCACTGATTATGGCCTCAAAATTCACCTGAAATCGGTCATATATCAAAAATTTTCTCAGGGGGCTTACAGCGCCTCCCCGCCCCGAACCCCGCAGCTGAATAGGCTCGCTTCGCTCGCCATCCTTCCCCATTCTGAATGCCTCCCCCCAAGAGGGACAGCTGGATCCGGCACTGTCATCTTCATTGGTCATCGAATCTCCTGCTCCTTTTTCTTACAGCCACACCCATCACACAATCATGTCTCATTTTAGTTCTGATACTTAACCACTCACTCATGTCTCCGTCTACTTAAATGTTTCATAAAAACTCACATCATTCAGAAATTTACCCTCTACACCATACATATGCCAGGTCATCCACAATCCCTTACTGTTAAAATTATTCAAACACACCACCTTCCATAATCCCAGATCCGTGAATGAAAAATGACTGTATTGTCTTATAAAGATCACGGAGGAACAAAAACCGTCGAACACGGATATGCAGTTATGAAATTAATCAATGTTACTCTTCTCTTATACATGAAGATAATGTAGAACATAATTTCCAATTCATCCTTTACTTTGAAATTTTCCTAACAATCTTTGTGTACAGCATGGTGGTCCTTCTCATGCTGCCGGCCTGCATTTTATACCTATAATATACAAGCTTTCCGTAGCCTTTTTTGTAACTGACTATACCACTGATTGGTTTAACATCGTTCCATGTTAACACTCCACCCTAAGAAGCAGAAATAACATCAACAGTGTAAGGAATGTATAAGACAATCCCACATGGGTAATATCTTACCTGCGGTCGACGGGTCTGCTCGGCCAGGAGGACCAAGGTTAAACAACAACAACAACAACAACAGCTACAACGCAGTCCTGAGGTGAATCATCAAACGTACTTGCCGTGGTACAAGAACAATTGCACTGTACAGACTGCACACGCCTGACATACGGTAGGCGGGCAGCTTCATGTTCAAGCCGAGACTAACAACACCAGAAGGACATCTGATCCACAGGAGTGGAGAGCATCTTGTTACTGGAGAAGTGACCCCCCTTCACCCAACGCTTCACGCACAGGTATATTTAGGTGTGGAAGACTTTTGGAGTGTAGGATTAGAAATCTACCTGGCTATTTATACCTAGACGCCTTAATCCCAGAAGAGATGGCAAGAAACAAATCAGCTCCATGACACCCTGATTTTGCGTCACGCTGCTCTTTCCCCAGCTCACACCCTCTCACAGAAATGCACATGGATATTTGTGTATGTTTAGCTGTTACTGTGAGTGCGAGTCTGTTGTACATTCAGACTAACATCGATGAGGTGGAAACATGTGAGAACACATGAAAGGACAAACTACTGCACCGTCTTGAATACCCGCCTCCAGGTGAGAGTGACATTGATTCAGGAGGCCTGATTGATGCATTACCGATCCGACCACCAGTGGCTGCTTTAGTTTGTGTAGGTAATGATGTTCGCACGAGAGAGAGAGAGAGAGAGAGAGAGAGAGAGAGAGAGAGAGAGAGAGAGAGAGAGAGAGAGAGAGAGAGAGAGAGAGAGAGAGAGTATGAAAAAAGATATGAGGGGGAAGGAGGGTGGGTTGGAAGAAGGGAAAGGAAAGAAAGAGGATGTGAGCTAAGATGTGAGGGATAAGGGACCGTCAAGGAAGGTGTGGGCAGTAGAGGAAGATGGAAAGGAAGGACATGGGAAGGATATGTTATAAGGAAACAGGGTGTAAACGAGAGGGTGGGGTGGGGCGAGGCTGGATATATGTCATTAAAGAAAAACGGAAAACGATAATTACCTGGACGCACCTGCCCAAAAATCCCGACCACCAGCGTCCATCCCCCCCTCAAAAAAAAAAAAAAAAAGCAGCAGCAGGAACAGGAGGGGGTTTCAGGGCGTGGGGAAAAAGAACAGAGGAATCGCTATATAGTAATTAATCGCATGCAAGAAAAACTTGCATAGCTACCCCCCCTCCAACCCCTTCTCTTTTGATCTTTGAATAGGTGAGAGAGAGAGAGAGAGAGAGAGAGAATGTGCATGGATTTTTCAAGTGATTCTGAATTAAGAAAAAAAAAAGTGGCCATTGTACTCCAGCCGTACAAGAGTTAAAGTTTGGGAGATGAGCACAGGCATCACGTGTCATGACGGAATACTGAATACAGAGAAGGGAGAGGGTGAAGAAGAGAAGGCAAGGCAAAAGGGTGAGGGGAGAAGAGGTGAACACGGGCAAAAGATAGAGGGGAGGGGTAAGGAGGGAAGAAAACGAATAAAAATGGAAGAATGGAAGGGAGGAAGACAGACTAAGGAAGGATAAAGGGAGGGACAGAAGGTGAACAGTTTGTGAACGAAGGCGGGAGAAAGACAGAACACTGATAGGATGAAGAAAGGAGAAGTGGGAAAAAACCGAAGGATGAAAAGAAAAGGTGGAAGAGATGTGAGGGAAAGAAAAAAAAGAGACGATGAGAAAATGGGGGGATGGAGGAGGAAGAGAGAAAAATGACGGGTAAGCTTTTCAAAGTTAGTACCGAGAAGTGAGGGAAAAAAGAGAGAAGAGAGAAAAGAAGAAAGAAAAGGAAAGAATGAGGGAGTACTGAGGGAAGTCAAGGAAAAGACAGGAAAGGAAGGAGGAAGAGGAAGGAAAGAAGAAAAACAAAAGGGAGTGGAAAAAACAAAAGAATAACGATTGATTAAGGAAATGAGGGAGAAAAGAAAAAAAAAAAAGAGGAAAACAGGGAATGAAGAGGAATGATGGAAGGATGGCAGGCAAGGGAAAGGAGACGAGTGAGAGATAGGAGGATTTAAGGACAGGAGGTGAGTGACTAAAAGAGGCAGAAGAATGAAGGAAAGGAAGAGAAGAGTGAGAGAAGGGAGGAGGATAATGATGGAATGGAGGAGGAAAGAGAGGAAAAGGAAGAGGAAAGTGAGAGTAAGGAGAGCGAAAATCAGAGAAAGGAAGAGGAAAGAAGTACAAAGGAAAGCAAACAGCAACAGACCTGTTGGTCCTTTGGTGGATGTTTGCTATGGGAAAAGTTATAACTATCAAAACTCGTCTTTGTGTTACAAACAAGGAAAGAAAGGTAGGGGAAAAGAAGGCGGGAAATGATGGAAACCAGGATAAAAGTTAGAAAAATCAATGGGAAAGTGAAGGACAGGAGTAAAATAGCATGGAACTAGAGGAGGAAAGTGAGGGACAAAATGTAAGGGACGGAAAGGAAGGGAAAGAAGGAAGCCAGGATGAGAGTGAGGGAAGAAGGGCGAGTGAGGGAAAGGAAGAAAGTGAGTGAAAGGAGAGTGAGGGGAAAAAGGGATCAAATTCTAAAATCTACCCTGCCTATCTGGGATGGAACAGACTAATACTCTAGTGGTTATTGTGGAAAATGTTGAGAATGTCCTTTGTTCTTCAGCAGACTACCCCAGACTGCTGCTGACTGTAGAAATAATAATGATAATATTAAGATAAATGGATAAAGCTAACCATCTTAGTATGATGACTCCCTAGATTTTAATTTATTCTGTTTACCTCTAGACGATTTAACTCAAAATGGATCCCTACACTAAATGAAAATTTTCCTTCACTACGAGGGGGAATTTCCTTTCTTATTTATGCCATTATCTGGCGACTGGCTTAAGCTTAGGAAAATACCTCTTTTAGTTAAAAGCTAACCCTTTATATAAAGTGACGTTTATTTTCATTACTAACTTCAAAAGGTTTTTTGCTAAAGAAGGACCTCCAATCTGGAGGTGTTATATATATAAAGGTTCGGTCAAGTTGTTCAGTACGAGAAGGATCAAATTAAATAAAGGAATCTGACGCTAACGAGGAGTTAATGATGAAGCCCACAGCCTGAAATTGCTGCTCGAGTTAATAGTTATCATTAGTGACGTCTTTTGGCTCATATTCTTGCTGCCAACAATCAATCATATTTCAAATTTAAGACGGTCCTCTCATAGCCTACTGGAAGGGATGCAGACCTCCTCCATTAACCCCAACCCTTAGGGACGTCTCTCCTAAGCTGAATATTATATACTGTGTGGAGGTAACGAAACCGAAACAGTACAGACGTGTTTAGAGGTTGAAAAGATGAAGAGCTGGAGAAAGTGGTTTACCGAGGAGGATATAAACGAAGATGGGGAAGCAGTGAGCGGGAGGATAGTGACTGACTGACTAACTGATTGATTGGATAGCTGACTGACTGACTGATTGAACGACCGATTAGTTGAATGAATGACTGATTGATTGGCTGACTCCAAAAAATAATAATAATAATAATGGCATGGGAAGATGGTGATGCATGACAGAAGAAGCATAGGAGGAGATGGAGAGAAAGTATGGGAATTATAGGGGAGGGGGAGAGAAAGGTGGGGAGGGAGGAGGAGGTGAGGGAGGGAAGGGAGAATGACTGGAAGAGAGAAAATGGGAGAAGAAACGGGGAGGGGGGAAAGGAGACAATACGATGAGAGAGGACACAATAGACAGTGCAGACGTGGGGAATGATTGATAAAAGAACCGACAGAACACAAGGAAACGTGGAAATAATGAACAATATTGGAAAAACAGTCATCTGAATTGGAGTGGGAAGAGATAATTATGGAGAGTAAAATACTGACGAGAGAGAGAGAGAGAGAGAGAGAGAGAGAGAGAGAGAGAGAGAGAGAGAGAGAGAGAGAGAGAGAGAGAGAGAGAGAGAGAGAGAGAGAGAGACAGACAGACAGACAGACAGACAGACAGACAGAGAGAGAGAGAGGGAAAGAGAGGGAAAGAGAGAGAAAGAGAGAGAGAGAGAGAGAGAGAGAGAGAGAGAGAGAGAGAGAGAGAGAGAGAGAGACAGTCAGACAGACAGACAGACAGACAGACAGACAGAGAGGGGTGGGAGGGGGGGGAAGAGGAAGAGAGGAGGTGGTAATGAAAGCAATGAGAAAAAGGCAATACGACTGGAAAAAAGATGGGAGGTGAATATGAGGGAGGGGAACGAGAGGAAAGAGAATGGAGAGAAATTAATGGAGGCGTGAAGAAAGGTGGGAGATAAGGGGAAAGATAAGGGGTGGATGGGTGAGAGAAGAGCGAATGACTAAAAGAGGATGGAGTGAAACGGGGTGGGAAGACAGAGGAAGGGTGTGGTGGAGGAAGGGATTTGGGATGGATGGCATGAGAAGAGGGGGAAATGAAAGAGTGAGGAAGGGACGAGTGGGAGTGAGAGGCAAATGAACTCCCATCATAGTAAAAAATAGGGGAGGATGGTATGAAAGAACATTAAGTGCGCAGTGAGAATAGAGACGATCTCATGGAGGATAGGGAGAGAACAGGAGGGGGGAGGCAGGGAGCAGCTGGAAGAGAAGTGCAGGGCGATGTGAGGGAGCTGGGAGGAGTATTCTGGAGGGATGGAGAAAAAAGAGTGAGAGAGGGCGGGGGAAAGGAAAGGAGCAGGCGACAGTGAAAGAAATGAGGAAGGGAATGAAGACAGGGATATATGGAGGAGGAGAAATGTGGCAGAAACAGACTGACAAGAGGGGGAGAGGAAAGACAGAGGAAATGGAGTTGGAAGAGAAAGAATGTGAAGGGGAATGGAAAGGAAGAGAGAGCACAAAAACACGGAGAGGGAGAGGGAACAAACGAAGAAAGGGAGGAAGCGGGAGAAGGAAGAGAATGACAGTGAAGTGGGAGGGGGAAAGAGAAGGAGAAGGGAAGGAAGAACAATGCAAGAAGAAGTGCATCATGACAAGGATGAAGAGAATGTGAGAATTAGCGAGGAAGTGAGAAGAGAAAAATTAATGGGATTTAGGAAGTGAAGGAGAGAGAAGTTGGGAGAACGAAGGACAGGAAAAAAATATTGTGGTTGTGGCAGAGATGAGGAGGGAAGTTTGAAAGAGAAGTGGTAGGGATGGGAAGCCGTAGGAAGATTTAAGATGGGGTGGAAGTAAAACGAGAAGAGGAAGTGATGAGGGCGATAGGAGAATACATAATGATATAGAGTGCACGAAAGATACTACTATCCATTTCATGGACCGTGTATCATGGTTTTTCTCAAATATCTTTCAAACTAATCAATTGGTCGGTATGATACTTTGACACAGTGTACATGACACCTCCCGCTAATTTTTGGTAATATACGGCATTGCCAAGTGGTGTTAGTGAAGGCGTTTACTCTTGACGTTTAAAGGCAAAGTCGCGTGAGTCGCCAGACTAATCAACACAATCGAACGTCCGCTACCCCCCCATCCCCTTCCTCTCCCTCCCTACCTCCCTCCCTCTCCCCCCTCTCCCTTCCCCCTCCTCATTTCCCCCCTCCCCCTCCTCACTTCCCCCCTCAACCCTCATTCCTGCTGGCCTCCCCGTGCCCCCCTCTGTCCACTCTATCATGTTATAATGATTAGTATCGGGTATCATAAATACAGTATGTTGTTGTTTGTAGAGTCTGTGTTCATTTAATCATTGTTATTGTATGTCCTGAAGTTATATAAACGGGAGTTGACTAAAGAGCGTATGACCGTCACCTTATTCACCCAATATAATGTGCCTACTATCACGATCTCTTAATTCCTTTACCCCCCATATCGACGTGTTTACTACGAGCAGGTAAGATAAGGTATCCAAAATTAAATCACACAGTTTAACTTACAAACCAGTACGGTACGGTATATAATCAACACAACATAATAGGGCCGTAATGGATTTATGAAATTCTCTCTCTCTCTCTCTCTCTCTCTCTCTCTCTCTCTCTCTCTCTCTCTCTCTCTCATAATAAATATCATAATAGGTCAGACCACGCTATATCCTTTTCATTAAGAACTTTCCAGTTATCTGCTACTACTGAATAATATAATGGTAAACGGTATTTTATTGCATATTGTATGTTACATACAGGTATTGGGGGGAATGCTGAGAGAAAGAGAGAGAGTTAAACAGTGAGACAGAGGGAGGGAGGGAGGTAGGGAGGGAGAGGAAGGGGATGGGGGGTAGCGGACGTTCGTTTGTGTAGATTAGCCCTGCAGGGCTCACGCGACTTTGCCTTTAAACGTCAAGAGTAAACGCCTTCACTAACACCACTTGGCAATGCCGTATATTACCAAAAATTAGCGGGAGGTGTCATGTACACTGTGTCAAAGTATCATACCGATCAATTGATTAGTTTGAAAGATATTTGAGAAAAACCATGATACACAGTCCATGAAATGGATAGAAGGTCTTAAAGATTTAGGGAGGAGGACGAAAAAAAAGTAGGAAAGGGCGCAGTCTAGGAAGAAGAGGGAAAACTATGTGAGGGGAAAAAGACTGTTGTGGAGAGGAAGGTTGGGAGGGATGACGATGGAGAGGGTAGGTAAGGAAGAAAGGTGTTATTAATCCTTTTACTACGAGGATTCTTTCTCTTCTCTTGCTGACTACAATTTTTTTTAGTTACCTTTGAGACGTTTTGACATGAAGGACTTGTAAATGGTGTTTATTAATACCTACTCTATTCGGGGGCTTTCCTAAACTGAATAAAGCTGCTTGGGTGATGCAAGAATAAATGATGATAATGCATTGGGGATAAAGTGAAAATGGGGTTGTTGAGAGAGATGGGGTTGAAAGGACTAAAAGGAAAGGATGGAGTGTGACGGCAGTTGACAAGGATAGAACACGGGGAATAAGAAGAGGAAGCAATGGTATTATATATGTAGGCAAACACACATTATATATCTAGTTTTTTTTTAATGCATGGAAGAAGGAACCATGCAAGGAAGAAGGAACCAGAGGCCAGGAGCCCGAAAGTTTGTTCTTTCCATGAAAGCAAAAACAAAAACAAGATAACAGAGAGCTAAATCCAAGCTCCGTACATTTCGAGATGCCTGGACACACTGCGTTTGAAAGACTGGAGATCATAGGTAGTAGGAAATACAGAGAGAGGAAGACAGTTCCAAAGTTGACCTGTTGCATTTATGAAGGATTGGAAGTAACGGTTTACTTTTCCATTAGAGGTGGACAGAAAAGGGATGACAAGTTTGTTACTAGCCGGGAGTTACGCGCCCGTCTTAGTGGTGGAGAGATGCAAGAAGACAGTTCAGAGGAGCAGTGACTATTGAAATAGCGACAGAAATGAGATAAAGATGTAACAGTGCGGTGAAGAGACAGAGGTTTAAGGGAGCCAGCAAGAGGAGGAGAGTTACTGAGACGAAAAGCCTTTAACTCCATCTTGTTGAGAAGAGCTGTATGTGGGGAGCCTCCCCACACATCAGAGTTGTACTCTACACGGGGGCAAATAAAACTGTGCGGGGGTAAAGAGCTGTCGCTCTTTATATGCTGGCCACAACAAGAAAAATTCCAAACGTTCCTGTCCCTACTCAGCAGCTGACAGCTCTTCTTTGACAAGCCACCATCTCTTAACATATTCATGCACCTTCTCTCTTCACCTCGTTCTCGGGCTCCTTCTCCTTATCTGCCGGCTACTAAACACTTTCCTCTTTGAGACATTTCCCTTTTTGATAAATTTTCATCTTCACTTCGATGACATCATTATCATTCTTGTTATCTTCTACTCATATTCCTCTTTACTCAATCACAACAAAACGTTTACCCCCACAAAAAAAAAATGAATGAAATAGTCTGGTAGCAACAAGAATAGAATACCAACGATCTGAATATGCCGAAGATATTAATAGATAGCCGGCTACGACAATGGTACATTCATGGACATAGATAGCACAGCAAGACGGCTAGGATAGATGGGGTTGGTGAGGGGAGGAGAGGAAGGTGAGAGGAGTCCTAGGAGAGAAAAGAAAGGGGAACGTGCACGCTGTACAAGAAAGAAAGGAAGATATGGTGTCGAAGGGAGGAAGGAGGTGAGCGTGGCGAAAACTATGGTAAGAAGAGGAGGAAAAGGGGAAGATGACTGGGGAGGGTAAAGTGAGAGGGAAGGGGAAGGCTGTTTCAGGAGGGGGTGAGGGTGAGGGAATGGAGGGGGTAAAGTATGGTAAAAACAAACAATGGTTCGGAGTTGAGAAGAAGAAGGGAGGGAAGAATTTCAAGAATGCTTGGAAGTGCTCAAGGCACACCAATGAGAGACAAGAGGCAGAGGAAGGCAGATGTGCGGAAGGAAGGAATAAACAGAAAGCAATAGCAAGAGCAGGAGGGGAAGGAAAGAAAGAATACAGAGGAGAGAGCCGCGGTATGAGAGAAAGGCAAGTACAAAAGACAGCTAACAGAAAAACAAACAACGTGAAGGGAGGGAAGGAACGGGACAGAGTCTAAGAAAAATGACAGGGAAGGAGAGAAGACTGATGGAGTGTGTGGAAGAGGATGTTAAGTGAAGGATACATTCTTAGGCGATAACTTGGTAGGCTGCCCTAAAAAAATGAATAGACGGTTAAATGGGGAACTTAAAAAAAATTATTAGCAGGTAGTAAAAGTGTGTACTATACAGCAGCTATATAGTGTGTGTGTGTGTGTGTGTGTGTGTGTGTGTGTGTGTGTGTGTGTGTGTGTGTGTGTGTGTGTGTGTGTGTGTGTGTGTGTGTGTACCTTTTCAATCTGGTGACATATATTTTGCCCTGTCTTCTTACCATCCCCAGACGATTTTGTTAACTATGGACAAACCATTTGCGGTGGATGTGTTGGAAACAGTACCAATTAATTCATTTATAACCTGATATCTCTCCTTCAGCTGAAACAGCGTGAAGACAGCAAGAATAAAATATTAAACATGGCAGCGGGTAACAGATAGATGAATAGAGAGACAGATGCAGATAGAGAGATAGATACAGATAGAAAGATATAAAATGTCATTTAAAGATGGGTATACTGTACATGTTTTCGCATAGCCATTATGCGGTTCCTTATCATCCTTGTCTGTCCACCTATCTATCCATCCTTTCATTCAGCAGGTACAATACCTCTGTATATTTTGTCAAGAGCCACATCCTGAGAGTAGGGGTATGGGAGAAATAATTGCCAGATATTTCTGTCCCAGTCAATAACGACTCCTCCTCCCACGGCACACCATCCTGCCTCATACAAAAACTTTCGTCTCTCCCCGCCTTGTTATCAGTTTTCTACTCCTTCTTCCACAGGTATCGAATGGCGAAGAAAGGTGAGGAGGAGAAGTGTTGTGATGAAGTGACCCCAGGCGTGGAAGTGCGCGAGGAGACAACTTATCGGCATTATTATGTGATGAGATGAGGTGAGGGATTTGTGAAGTGAAGGGGGTTGACGGGAGTCCGTGAAGCTGGGTGAGGTCGGTGTGGAAGTGAGGGAAGGGATCGGGTCTGTCAAGCAGCGTGACGCAGAATGAAGAGAACTGAGACAGAGTAAGGTAGTGTGAGGTGCAACTGTGTCTGTTGTGGTGACAGGATGTGGGGTGAGGGGAATAAGGGTGACCGGTGGAATGATGTGGGGTGCAACAAACTGTGTGCCTTACGGTGTGATAACATGATATGAGGTGACGTGAGATGAGTGACGTGTGTGTATGTGTGGGGGGGGGGGAGTGACGTCCGTGAGGTCAGATTAAACTTGCGTGGAATTAGCCTAAGGGAGGGAGGTCCGGCAGGGCAGCCATATCCTGCACCTGATGGCGTTCGCAATGACAGTCATTCCATAATATGACTATGATTCCGGCCAGCTGGCAGACACCACAGCTCACAGCCTCAACACAGATCACCAGTATCAGTGTTATGTCCAGCGCTAAGCTATGGAATGAGATCAGGTATTTGAGTACAGTATTACACACTACAGCGGAGAAAAGATGAAAGCAAACAGCATCACACCCACCGTGTTGGTCCTTTCGTGCTTGTTTGTTATTAAGAATATAGTGTCCGTATAGTATCTATTGCATGTCTCGAAAATAAGGACGGTGCAGCATTCTCTCCAGTCAAATGCCACAGCTGAAAAAAAAAAAAAAAAGTAGCCCATGCAAATATCACAGGAAACGATAAATGATATATATATATATATATATATATATATATATATATATATATATATATATATATATATATATATAGATATATATATATATATCCATCCATTATCAAATCCTACATTGCCCCATGAGGAGCGTAGGAGCCCGGGCTAGGCAGTTGGTCTCGACATTTAAGTTGAGAGTGACCAGCCTCACTCATCCCTGAGTGGCATTCCATGAGCAATCAACCCCAACCATCCCTTGGATATAAACCTTCACTGGCTCAATCCGACTGGAGAGCAATAATTACCCACTAAACCACCAGGTGCCAAAATTTGGCTACATGGTTACCACCCAGCGTAGTAAATGGTTTCCTGGTGTACAGGAAACCATTTGGCTTGTCACTCAGTGTAGAGTCACCCACAAGCAGAAGGAAAAGGAAAGAATGAAGGAAAGAAAGACAGAAGAGAGAATGTAATTATATATATATATATATATATATACTTTTTTAACTTGCAGGTGAAAATTTACATAAACCATTTCAATGCGATAACTCGTCTTAAACACAATTTTCTTCTTAATAAATCTCAGCGATTCTAGATTACGTGAGTGCCTTGAAGTGACGGGTTAATGTACCGGTAGCTATAACAAACTCTTACGACTCACAAAATTTCTCCTACATAAAAAATATTTGTTTGGAAATAAAAATATATTACACTAAAACCGATACGTCACTGGCGGGAAGGGGTTAACTGTATAGCAATATTCAGCTGTTCCTGTAATTTCCGTGACCTGGACTGTGAGGAGAATAATTGGCTGTCATCTAATATGTCATCATCACCACTATCATTAAATCAATTATTATTATTATTATTATTATTATCATTATTTATTATCATTTATTATTATTATTATTTTTTTTATTATTACTATTACTGATCTGCAGTGGAAGTGCTTCGCTGGGGTGTTGTAAGTTCGATACTACATCCAGCGACTTATATGTTATTTCTGTATCCCAGTCTGCTACTTCCTAGGGCAATTTCACCCATATACTTACTACCTCACTAAAGAAATGTTTTGCTTGATTTTACTGGAATCGTTGCCTAATAAGTTATGTAGGGCTACCGGTAGTACTTATCACCTGCCCTAATCTGCCTGTGAAAATTTTGTATAAGTGGATCAGATTATGTTAGAGAGATTCAGCTCTCCTAAATGTTCTTAGCAGCTTTCTTTTCTTTTCTTTGTTATGGCTATCACTGTTGTCATTCTCCACTATAATATCTCAGATATTCCAAGAGAACCAGAATGAGAAAAGACTGAACAAAGTACTCCAGGAGTGGGAGTAATAAGAAATTATACAAAATGACGATGATTTTCTGAAATTCAGATCCTTTGTCAATCAGTTAAACTAATTCACTGGTCTTTTATTGCCGCTGCCTCTAAATTAGTTAACCAGACCTAGCATTCCCACACATATCACCAACATCACAACTATTGTGAGAAGTGAGCGAAACATGGCGTCAAGAATGGTTATGACACTGGTCAGTGGGAGAGCTGAAAGGCACATCACACAAGATTTCACGAGTGTCATAGTTCTGATAAGTAATGGGTTACGGTTAAGATATTAGTGACATTTTTTCGCCCCCCCTCCATCATATATATATATATATATATATATATATATATATATATATATATATATATATATATATATATATATATATAATACTGCTTTAAAACATAACTGATTATTCTTAAATACGATATCATTTTCATTTTCATATTTATACCATTTGTCACTTTTACTCAAATTAATTTTTTAAAGTGGAGACGTTAGATATATCGTTCATGAAACCCTTCACTATCTGAGTGCCCTCAATGTGATCGTCTACCAGCAAGAAGAACGTCATTACAGGCACGACCTCAGGCTGAAGAGATAAATAAACATATTAAATACCAGGACCCCACACACACCACAAAGTCAGGAGACAGGACGTGTGTGCTGGGCATTCCCCAGGTCCTGTTTCTCCCCACTTACTCTTTTTTAATCAGCCCATACACCACTGACCGGGCTAATGTATGGCCCGGCCTGCACTATATGTGCAGGGAATCTTTCAACGAACGAACGCCAGGACCAACCTGCCTAGCCCCGGGCTCCTACGCTCCTCATGGGGCAACGTAGGATTATATATATATATATATATATATATATATATATATATATATATATATATATATATATATATATATATATATATATATATATATATATATATATATATATTGCAGATCATATCCGATTCTGATGACTACCACACCTGACAAGTCCGCCGGTAACACTGCCACAGCGGTCTCGTCCCCGTCACTGTAATTGCCTGGACAAAGTTCAGTAAAATTCTAATTAGACAAATTTCTTTCAAGTCCTATTTATTTTCTCGGGCACTTTGTGTGGCTTCAGACTTGGCGTCAGTTTTCTCCTTGGCCAAATAACCTGCATCTTGTGTGTATAATTTGGTGCTGGTGGGCGTCGGGAAAGGCCCTTGGGTCTTACGCTTCCATCACCTCACACGCTCACATTATATTTTACTATGATGGAGTGGTCAGAGCAGGGGGTTGGCTCTTGTGTGGTCTCGAGTTCGATCTCGGAAGATGGAAGAATCTGTCAATCTGCATTCCATATTCTCATGTTCACTGCAGTCCTATATGACCCCAGTGACACGTCATAAACAGTATCATTAAATTCACTGTCCCAGATTTCAGTGTCACTACCCAGAGCCAGAAGCACAAATACAGTTATGTGTCAGGTCAAGGATGAAGATAACCGGTACCCAAGTGAAGGCGGACGGAGCGAGGCGAACGAGGGAGAATGGAAGGATAAAGACATTGTGAAAGAAAAGTTTGAGAATTTGGCGGCGGAGAAAGCAGATAAAACTGTGGAAGTGAGAAAGTGAAAAAAAAAAATCTGGGTATATTTTATCCCTCCTCTCTCTCTCTCTCTCTCTCTCTCTCTCTCTCATGCTTTGTCTGTGTCCGTACTCGTCTCTTATCCATTTCAGAGGCGAGCGTCGGTCAGTTCTCTCTTTTTCATTTTCTTTCGTTTCCCCGTTCTTTTTTCTTTTTCCCATTATTCTTTTGTGTTCCCCTTTTCTCTCCACACCTGACTCTGGTGGTAAACGTGCACACCTGTTAATTATGTCACCTGTGTATCCCAGCAACATTAGTATACAGCACAGGTTGGATTAGAAGACTTGATGCCATTTCTTCCTTGGCGATTTATTTTGCATAATCCATTATAATCCCTTGACTACGATGGTCATTTATATTTCATTTTTGCTATATCCAGATGATTATATTTATCTTTGGGGAGACTATTTCAACTGCTGAGGTGACTTGTAGCCTTCTTCAACCCGCTTCGCTACGAGGATACATCAGATTTGTGCAAAATAAATCAAAACATAAAATGGTGAACTTTCGCTAACAGATCAAACTGACAGTGTATGGAGAGACTAACACTGCCTCACTCCACACAACCTGATCACACACATTTACCACAGGCACTGATCCATCTGACATAGTAACTGTGGTGGCTGTGGTGGTGGTGAGTGCCATGGCGTGGTGAGGGTCGGACAGTGCACAAGAGTTTAATGTAGTGGCTTTAGTGGAGGTTTAGTACAACGGTCCCTGGTGATGGCCACTCTGTCACTCCCCACCACCATTACTGCACCATTACCTCGCTGCTGGGGGGGGGGTGAAGGAGGGAGGGAGTGTGGGGATGGGAAGGATGAGGGGAGAGAGTGTGGGGGAGAGGAAGAGGGGAAGAATGGGGGAGAGGAGGAGAGGAGAGCAGGGCAAGGGAGGAGGAGGGTGCGGGAGGAATGATATCAAGAGCAGAGAGAGGGAGGGAGGGAGATAGTGGGTAGGAGAAGGGAGACATCAAAGGGAAAGTGAGGATGAGAGGGAAGTGGAGAGTATGTCTGGGAGAGGGATGGTGTCAAGGGGCGAGGGGGAGAGGAGAGGTAAAGGAGAGAGGACAGCCAGGGAGGAAGTGGGAAGCGGTAGAGGGATCTAAGTGACAAGGGGTTGAGGGACGAAGAGGGAAGATGATGAGGGACACGGGGGAAGGGGGATGGGAACGAGAGGGATGAGAGACAAGGAATGGGGTGACAGACGAAGAATGGGGTGAGGGATGGAGAAAGATGGGGGTGAGAGACGAAGAAAGATGGGGTGAGAGACGAAGAATGGGGTGAGGGATGGAGAAAGATGGGGGTGAGAGACGAAGAAAGATGGGGTGAGAGACGAAGAAAGATGGGGGTAAGGGACGAAGAAAGATGGGGGCGAAGGACGAAAAGGGTAAGAGACGATACGGGTGATACGAGAAAGGGCAAAAGGACAAAGGGGGTGAGTGACAAACAGGGAAAGGGTCATGGAGAAAAAAAAATCGAAAGGTGGTTAGGAGAATGGTGGTACTGAGAGAGAGAGAGAGAGAGAGAGAGAGAGAGAGAGAGAGAGAGAGAGAGAGAGAGAGAGCGCTAGTAGGTTTGGGTATGGGTGAAAGGTACTGTGCTGAGGAGTGAGTATGTCGAGGCAAGGAGGGAGGGCGGGAGTTCGCGTGTTTAGAACATGTTACCCACCCGTGAGTCTTTTCACCGAGGGCCACCGAGAGACACCGAGGGTCACTGGAAAAACAAGGTTAGGTTAGGTTAGGTTAAGTTAGGTTAGGTTAGGTTAGGTTAAGTTAGGTTAAGTTAGGTTGAGTTAGGTTAGGTGGCTCTCGGTGGTCCTCGGCGAAAAGACCTACCCTTCCTTACCCTGTAATTTATTTATTTATTTTCATTTTAGACAAGAAGCTAATATTCTTTAAATGTGATATATGTACTGAAGTCTATGCCAGAAAGACAAAAAGAACTTACGAGAAATATACTCTCGGTGGCCCTCGGTGAAAAGAACAACCCTAACTCACCACAGGGAAATAGTTTGGGAAAGGAAAAGGGAATAACCTCTCTTGCTGCAGGAAAGACGAAAGAGAAAGAAGAAACTGGGATGAGGGACACAATGGAAAGAATACATAGGTTATAATAAAGTACAGGAGTTTGTTGACTGAAAAAGTAAAGACCAAACGAAATAATTTGGGAAAATGTAAAAGAGTAAAAGTGTCCTGGCTGAGAAAAGAACGAGAGGGAAAGAATATATGCTAAATGAAACTAAAATGAATTGGCACCTTATAGTTCAAAGGCCTGAGTCTACATAATTTTTGCTGCTTGTGCCACCGAGGGGACAGACCTTCCCTTCGTTGACAATATCACTGGCAGGGAGGTCCATCAAGCTGAATAAAATAGTCCAATAACAGTAAAAACATAAAAGTGAGAGCGATGACAAAATGAAATATTTGAGGGTAAGGGGACACTAAACACATCTTGAAGGGAAGGAACGCGAAAGGAGTGAGTTGAGAGAGGGATGAAAGGGAAGGGATGCATTTGAAAGAGGGATGAAAGCGAAACAATGAGTCAAATAGATGGGGCAAGGGAAGCAATGTTTTTAAATGGAGGGAAGAAAGTGTCTAAAGCCGTGGTCACAGGGGACATTTTCGAGCAATTCTAGCTTTAAGAATTGCCGTTTACCTGGATATTCGAACATTTTAAAGTTGTTGGGGCAATTATTTAGGACAGATTCTCAGGCGGTCGTGGCCGTCTGAACACGAAAGACTACCAGCAATAATGATGGTCAGCTACTTACTAATGTTATGCGGTATTTAGTTACCGGTACTTAAAGTGCAATGCTCATTTTTTGCTTAATTATTACATATCATTAATTATTAATTATTATTATTATTTTTATTATTATTATCATTATTATTATTATTATTGCAGAAAAAAATACATAATTTTAAAAGCACAGGAAAAGTATACAGTACACTGGATGTTGGTCTGACCAACTTTTGTTTACATCCAAGCCCGCCTCTCAATCAGGGTCACAGACTTCCTCAACAGATAAAGATATTGGAGTTCACTGAGTCATATCCACTGCCTCATGCTTTCTGGGTAATCCAAATCAAGCTCTCCGACCAGTTTGTAATAAATGCTCTTTCTAGCTACTAGCAAGCTTCTTTGAGTGTACACGGACGTTTTCTAGCAGTACTCAGTTTCCATTTTATAATCATTAACAGTCAGAATTTCAGCATCCTCGTTGGAGTTTATCTTCACTGTTTTTATTGCTGCACTCATATGTGTACCAGTAAGACTTAATAGAAAAGATTACTTGTTTCTCTTGAAGGGCGACACTTGCTTCCTTTTTGTGATCAAGCGACTCGTGTTACCAGTTTTGAAAGAAATTCATTGCCCTTGCTACTACCCTTAGAACTGCTATTGCTCGAGAAAAAGGGAATTTGTCGATGAAGTCGGTAAATAAAACCCACACTTGTAGATGAAGAATATATTGATTATCACGCAAGAGTGATTCAATCAGCCATTGTCGGCAAAGTTTATGAAATAGGTGAACAGCAGAAGCAACAAGCTGAATGTGTGAAGCGAGAGAGCAAAAGTGACCCAATGTCTTGACGTGACGTGACGTAAGAGAGAGAGAGAGAGAGGGGGGGGGAGTGGAAAATACATCTTGCATAACAATTCACACATGAGAAACGTTTTTGGCGACTGATAAGAGATGGGTGCATGAGACAACACGACAAAGCAATCACGATACAAACATGCCACATCTAATTACCCCTGGGGGTAGGGGGGTTTTCAAGAATACTCCCCCAGTATCCCTGCTTGTCGTAAAAGGCGACTAAAAGGGTTGGCGGAGGGTTAGTGCCCCTCCCCGGAAAACAACTAACTAAAAAAACAAACAAGAAGCCTCGGACAAGGACTGACCAAACGTTGACGACCCAGGACCGGACAAAGGACTTGGTAATGTGTACATGGAATGTAAGAGGAGCGAATGATGAGGTGAAAGAGAGAGAGATTGTCCAGGTGCTTGAGGATGCGAAAGTGGATGTATGTGGAATAACTGAAACAAAATGGAGAGGAGAAAGTGTGAGAGAATGGGAGTATGGATGGGGTATATGTGCAGGAGTAGATGAGAATGAGAGGGCAAAGGAAGGAGTGTGTATAGTTGTGAGTAAAAGATGGAAGAAGAGCATAAGACAGTATGGATCAGTTGGGTCAAGGATTGTGTGGGTAAAGTTGAAAGTTGGAATACAAATGTGGGCGATTGTGTGTGTGTATGCGCCAACGCAAGATCGTGCTAGAAGAGTGAGAGAAGAGTTCTGGGCCTGTATTCTGCATAGTGCTTATGGTCGACCCTAGCTAACCGTCATAGCTAAGCAAATTTATGACAGTCATTCTTATGGCCGTCGGAAGTCGTCGGCCATACCTCACTAATCCAACAACACCGTCAGCTGCTAGAACGCACCGCTCACAATTTGTCAACTTTAAATTTATGGAATAAAATAGGTTCTTGGCATTATTTTCTTGGATTTAAATTATTTTAACTTCATATTACGACTTTTGGGGAAGTTAGACATAGTAAAATAGGAATTCGTTTGTGAGAAAATGCGCTGAAACGTATTCCCGTTGAAAAGTGTGTAACCAAAAACACTGTCTGACTAGTGTAAACTTAACCTACCTTATTAATTTCATCTAATTTCATATTAGTATTTTTTTGTTGGCTAGGCTAAACTTGGTTAGGTTAAATTTTATTATCTATATATATATATATATATATATATATATATATATATATATATATATATATATATATATATTGCCAGACGCCTCAATCCCGTTTGGCAATAGATATATATATATATATATATATATATATATTTTTTTTTATTTTTTTTTATTTTTTTTATTCATATCATTATTTATTATAATATACTTAACCTACATTACAAATATTTTCTTAAGTCCAAAGAAAGTTAAAGAAAATGTTCATTGCTATGGACAGCAATGGGACAATAACCAGTTCATCTGGGTTAGGTTGAGTTATATATTTCTATAATTTGTTTCTGGTTTATTTAATATTTTCATATTTTTTTACACTAACCTTAACCTAAAGTATTATTTTTTCGACCAGTCTAAACTTTACCTATCCCATTATTATTATTTTATTATATTTAATTATTTATTATTTAACATTTTTTAGACGTCCATAATTAACCTAACCTGCTGGGGCTAGCCCTACAAGTACTGTAAAGCCCAAACTCTGCACATTTGCATTTTTCCGGTAGCAAGATAACGTAGTGTTATGATGACCTTAAGCTCCGGGGTGAGTGGGTTTCTCCTCTTGGTGTCATTCGATAAGGCGTCTCTCACAAGATTGGTGACATACAAAATACCGTCCCTGTCTAGCCGGTATCTCTTGATAAGCTCAGCATCACTGAGCTCGTTAAGCACGTCCCTTCTTCGGAAAATATTCCTCGGCTGGGGATCTGCTTGCTGTGGTGCGGCCATGTCGACACACTTCTGACGGTCATAGGCGACGTTAAGACAGAGTGAACCCGAACATACCATCGCGCGTCTTATTATGGTCGTCCATAGGAGTTTATGGTCGACCATACGAGTTTCTGACGGAGTTATGTCTAAAATGCGCCATTTTGTTTAGATATGTACGACGGACTTAGCTATGACGGTTTGTAGAATCTGGGCCCTGGACAAATGTGGAAGTGTGCATGGAAAAGTTTGGAAGGAATGAGAGAGTGTTTTTGATCGGTGATATGAATGGTAAAGTTGGTAATGTGAAGGTGGATGGAATAGTTGGTGAGTGGGGTGTGCCTGCTGAGATAGATGAGAATGGGAGTGCGTTAGTGGACATCTGTGCTGGGAGGGGGTTGGTAATAGCCAATACCCTCTTCAGGCATAAAATGATCCACAGGTATACATGGCGAGTGATGAGAAGGGTGGGTGGTGAACTGAATGAAAGGAAGGCAATGATTGATTATGTGTGTGTGGATGAAAGGATGCGAAGATGTATATTGGATGCAAGAGTTTATAGAGGTTGGGGGAGTGGCCTTTCTGACCACTACTTGGTGGTGGCCAGAATTAGGATGCAAGTAAGATGGAGGAATAGAAGAAGGGAAAGACGAGAGGAAGGAGTAGTTGCAAGGAGAGTGGAAAGGTTACAAGAGGATGAGAAAAAGGCAGAGTATAAGAGAGAAGTGGAGGAACGATTGGGCAAATATGAATTGGAGCAGATGGGAGACGTGGAAGGTGTGTGTAAGATATTTACAGAAGAAATCTGTGCAGCATGTGATGTGGTGTGTGGAAGGAAGAGAAGACGGAGGGGGGTGCAAGGAACAGCGTGGTGGACTGAAGAGGTGAAACAGGCTGTGGCACAAAAGAAGAAAGCATACAATGAATGGATGAGAAATAGGGGCGTGGAAGAAGTTGAGAGGCAGAAGAGAGAGTTATATGTGGAAAGGAAGAGAGAGGTGAAAAGATTAGTAAGAGAGAGTAAGAAGAGAGTGGATCAGGAATTTGGAAGGAATTTGAGTGTAAAGTGGAGGGACTGTAAGAAAATGTTCTGGAGAGAAGTGAAAAGAGTAAGACAGGGTGGAAGTGAAGTTAGCAGGGGAGTGAAAGATAAACATGGTAGATTACTAGTGGAGAAGGGAGAAAAAGTGAGCAGATGGAGAGAACACTTTAAGGAATTGTTGAACGTAGAGGATGGAAGTAATGCGAGTATAAGTGGCTGGGGAATGGCTGGGAGAAGGAGGGAGGTGAGAAGACAGGTAGAAATCAGTAGGATAGAGGTTGTGGAAGTAATGAAGAAAGTTAAATCGGGGAAAGCCCCAGGAATTGATGGAGTGTGTGGTGAGATGCTGAAGCATGGGGGAGAGATAGTAGTAGAATGGATGTGGAAGATGTGCAGATTGGCCTGGGAGGAAGGTAGAGTCCCGGAGGATTGGAAGTCAGGTATAATTATTCCCTTGTACAAAGGAAAAGGGGAAAAAGAAGTGTGTGGTAATCATAGGGGCATTTGTCTTCTTAGTATAATAGGAAAAGTGTATGGTAGGATACTTATAGACAGAGTTAGAGAAAGAACAGAGAAATTAGTTGGAGAAGAACAGGGAGGCTTTAGGAAGGGAAGAGGTTGTGTAGATCAGATATTCATTCTTAGATCTTTAGTGGAAAAGTTTCTAGAGAAGGGAAAGAAGTTGTATGCGGCTTTCATGGATCTGGAGAAAGCATATGACAGGGTGGATAGACAAGGATTGTGGAAAGTGTTAAGAATATATGGAGTAGATGGGAAGTTGTTGAATGCTGTGAAGAGTATGTATGATGGTGCTAAGGCTGCAGTGCGTGTGGATGGTGAACTAAGTGAATTTTTCTCTTTGAAAGTTGGTTTGAAACAGGGATGTGTCATGTCTCCATGGTTGTTCAATCTGTACATGGATGGGGTAATAAAAGAGGTACAAGGTAGGGTAGTGGATGTTGGAGTGGCCCTGGTGAGAGAGGATAGTGTTTGGAAACTCCCTGTACTGTTGTTTGCAGATGATACTGTGTTGTTGAGTGAAGATGAAGGGGAGCTGCAAGGCTTGGTGGATGAGTTTGAGAGAGTGTGTAAGAAACGGAACCTAAAGGTGAATGTAGGGAAGAGTAAAGTGATGGTCTTTGAGAGAGGTGAAGTCAGTGAATGTATAGCGAGGTTGGATGGTGAGGAATTGGAAAATGTGAGTACGTTTAAGTATTTGGGTAGTGTGATGAGTAAGGATGGAGGTGTGGAGGTGAAGTGCTTGAAAGGGTACAGCAGGGAAGAAAGGTTGCTGGTTCCTTGAAAGCAGTGATAAGAAACAGGGAAGTGAGCATGGAAGTAAAAAAGTTACTACATGACAGTATTGTGATACCAACTCTAACGTACGGAAGTGAAGCTTGGACGTTGTTGGAAGGACACAAGTCAAGAGTGAGAGCAGTGGAAATGAGTTATTTAAGAGGAGCTTGTGGAGTCACGTGGAGAGACAGGCTGACGAATGAGGATATAAAGGAGCGTTGTGGTGTTGATGTGGATGTGATAGGAAGCGTTGTGAGGAACACACTGAGGTGGTTTGGCCATGTGGAGAGGATGGAGGGTGAAAGACTGACGAAGAGAGTGTATGTGAGTGAGGTGGAGGGTGGAAGAGGGAGGGGGAGACCGAGGATGAGATGGAGGGATGGGGTGGAGAGGTATATGAGAGAGGGGGGTGTGAGTTGGGAGCAGGGTAGTGAAATGGCGGGGGACAGGGCGACTTGGAGGCGATTTGTTTGTGGCCACCCCAAACGGGATTGAGGCGTCTGGCAATAGATAGATAGATAGACCCCCCCACCTGTATACTACGGTACGCTATATTATTATCATCTCAGTATTGCGTACCTGTAAGAAAAAAAAATGATGGACCTACAACCGATAAAAGAAAAAGACAAAAACTATTCAAACAAGAGCAGACCAGCTAAAGGGGTGTAAGAAATAGTTAGCCAATTAGCTATCTAGTCAGGGCTATTGTGGTCGCTGAGGTCTATTCTGTATTGCCTGTATTCTAATATCGACTGTCTATAATCTTCTAAATGGCACTGATTAATTTGCTGACTACCCATTACCGGTATCAGAAAGCAGCACTTCTTTATTTCACAAGCTTAATCTGAATATACCGTATCTGAATTTGAGCTTATCACTGTATTTATGGCCCTACTAAAAGTTTACGCTGAAAATCAATTTCGGAGTACGGAGTCTGAATTTCGGTCAGGCAAAGTGTGGACTGATGTTCTTCGTAAATTTTCGTTTCGGTACATTCGAGAATATGTAATTAACGGTGTTTAAAACACTGATGGCGTTCATCATCATTCTCATGACCTCTTTCTGCCACCAATGGATGGGGTGAGCTAGGGTTCAGAAAGCAAACAAAGAGAAGACACGAAAGAGGAAGAATTTTGAACATAATTCAAAGTAAAATGCCTCACACACTAATTCGATCATCATTCAAGCTCTCGGAATCCTGGTTCCACCTCATAAGCCTAACCATATACAGAACATTTTTAGTTTTCTTTTTTTCTTTATACGTATGATTTACATCACCTACTCATCAGTCATTGCATCGACTACCAAACTGAAGAGAGGATACCAAGTCCTTTTCATGTGCTTCTCTGTGCACAGTCTATCCAACCAGCTCGATCGCCTACCGCTTCTCTAGTCATACAGTTTCCGTACCTCGCTAGCTTACATTCCTTTACCAAATTCATCCACCTTTTTTGGTTTACCACTTTCAAACTCACTTAGGTACGCCCTCTTCACCAAGCTATTTGCAATCGTTCGCTCCGTAATACCATACCAACTATGTACATTCTATTCAGCCCTGTTATTGATAGAAGTCCTTATTCCACATCTCACACGTATCATATTATTTCTTATCCTACCCACTCAAAGGAAGAAACACACGCATTCATCAATAATTCCGTTTCCACTGCTTTTACTCTTCACTATTGGCTTTCATGCCATGCAAAATTCTCACATCCTTAAGTTACTGTGGGCACTGAAAAAAAAAAAAAAAATCAGTTCACTTGCAGCCTCCGGCAAATTGCATACCTAAACGCCACACCATCACAGTTCGTCTGTCACAAAACTGGTTTCAAATCCTGGTCGCTTTATGTTAATTACAGTGTAAAAAAGTAAGAAATGCAGGCTAGTTATGTTGTGACCTCGTAATAAATAAATAAAGAAAGAAATATACATATATATACGTATTTTTTATTTACACACACACACACACACACACACACACACACACACACACACACACGCACAAGGAAGACCATAAATACTGATTAACTTCAATACGATAATTACCTAGACAGTGAGCAATGAGTTTCGAGAACCAGTACTGTGACCTTTGAAGCCCATCAAATTTTAGCCATAATATTTAACAACTCCAGTGCTGTTCAGCCAAATGTAGCAATTTTATTACTGTACGCAACTGTACCTACATTCAACTACAGGTTACAGACTAACAGCACAAAACCCTCCAGTCATCCCAGTACAATACACACACACACACACACACACACACACACAAACCACTTAACCTAAACAAGAGTAATCCCAGAGCGCATACCTCCGCCAAGACAGCATCTTCCTCCCTTCTGACCTTGACCCTTCGATCTGTGGCCATTTAATCACCTGACCTTTTAAATACTTGCTCCTTTAAGCCTAATAGCTTAAGTCACTATTCCAGGTTGGGTTCCATCCCATCCAAAATTTTTTCCAATGTTGCTAAGAGACAGACAGAAACACCAACATAACATCCTTGGCAGGGGCAATAGCCAGAGTCCAGTGCTACACTTAGGAACGTACTGTCGATAGATTGAGTAATTTCGTAATATCTATTCCCTGGAGATTTACTTAGTATCCTCTTGTATGATACTGAAGCACACTGTCAATTTACAAACGATAAAGAGAAAATACAAACGATTGTCAAGGTGTGATACGCAGGCTAAAACGCCAGGGATGACGTGTTACAACGTTCTCATAACCTGCAACAATGCAGGGTCTTATGCCATCTGTGTCCATACCCTTACACAGAGGACGGTTTGGGGTATTTACTGTAAGCTGAGGGGAAATCTTAAAGTTCGGATCTATGAGCTTTACACCTATGATCCAGCAGGTGGAGGACGGTACAAAGGCTACCTATTTTCCCAGCAACATCATAGGAGCAGCAAGCCGGGGCAGTAATGGGTTAAACAACGAGGTGAGCACATGACCTAACCCATCCAAGTGCAGCAGGAACCAACACGGACCTGGCCCAACAACAATGCATCTAGTGTGCGGTGTTCGAGGATATTTAGAATTCTGAGGAGGTGCCAACGCAGCCAACTCAGCACAGCAATCTTGTTAAGAGCGCCGACTCGTTCCAATACGTCAATTTCAAATGCATCTCCGCCTCACAGCACTGAGAGGAAGCCAATACACAGGGGATATGAATCAGGAACTACACGACACCTGCATCATGTGAGGCAGCCTGTCTGGGTTTAATTAGGTATTACCAGACCATATTGGAGCATTATCGCGGTAATACCACACATAACTGCATTAACCCAACAGCTTCATTCCATTCCATAGCTACCATCACTGCACAAGGTTACGTTATAATGCACTTCACATCTCACACTCTGGCTAGTAGCCGTGTACAATACTTTCATGCCATTACTGCTCCACACAAAGACGTCTTGTAAATGGCTTTACTTCTCTCATTCTCAGGATGTAGCTGCTTCTGTTCCACAGCATCTTTCCTGCACACATTGTTACGTTATAAATCACTTCACATCTCATACTCTCAGGTAGGTAGTAGCTTCTTTTCCATACATTCAGGGCTTCATACAAGGCCACCTTATCAATCAATTCATACTCTCGACCAAGTGGTGGTGCAGCTTCTGACGACTGACCAGTAAACTACTAATACTCTGGTTGCAAAATCGAAACTCTTGTGAGCAGTCTAAGAATGTTCTATCTATCTATCTATTGCCAGACGCCTCAATCCCGTTTGGGGTGGCCACAAACAAATCGCCTCCAAGTCGCCCTGTCCCCCGCCATTTCACTGCCCTGCTCCCAACTCACATCTCCCTCTCTCATATACCTCTCCACCCCATCCCTCCATCTCATCCTCGGCCTCCCCCTCCCTCTTCCCCCCTCCACCTCACTCACATACACTCTCTTCGTCAGTCTCTCACCCTCCATCCTCTCCACATGGCCAAACCACCTCAGTGTGTTCCTCATAACGCTTCCTATCACATCCACATCCACACCACAACGCTCCTTTATATCCTCATTCGTCAGCCTGTCTCTCCATGTGACTCCACAGGCTCCGCTTAAATAACTCATTTCCACTGCTCTCACTCTTGACTTGTGTCCTTCCAACAATGTCCAAGCTTCACTTCCGTACGTTAGAGTTGGTATCACAATACTGTCATGTAGTAACTTTTTCACTTCCATGCTCACTTCCCTGTTTCTTATCACTGCTTTCAAGGAACCAGCAACCTTTCTTCCCTGCTGTACCCTTTCAAGCACTTCACCCTCCAAATCTCCATCCTTACTCATCACACTACCCAAATACTTAAACGTACTCACATTTTCCAATTCCTCACCATCTAACCTCGCTGTACATTCACTAACTTCACCTCTCTCAAAGACCATCACTTTACTCTTCCCTACATTCACCTTCAGGTTCCGTTTCCCATACACTCTCCCAAACTCATCCACCAAGCCTTGCAGCTCCCCTTCGTCTTCACTCAACAACACAGTATCATCTGCAAACAACAGTACAGGGAGTTTCCAAACACTATCCTCTCTCACCAGGGCCACTCCAACATGTTAATTTCAGTAATTTGGATTTGTGCGCTTTTCACAAGGGCCATCAAAACATGATCAGTAAATGCCTGTCATACCACTGTACCATCCCACAGTGTGTGTGTGTGTGTATGTGTGTGTGTGTGTGTGTGTGTGTGTGTGTGTGTGTGTGTGTGTGTGTGTGTGTGTGTGTGTGTGTGTGTGTGTGTGTGTGTGTGTGTGTGTGTGTGTGTGTGTGTGTGTGTGTGTGTGTGTGTGTGTGTGTGTGTGTGTGTGTGTGTGTGTAGATAGACAGATCGATAGACAGGTAGACAGATAGACGGATAGACAGACAGATAATGACATATAGATAGCTAGTATCTATACCTATATCTATATGTATCTATCTATCTATCTATCTATCTATCTATCTGTCTGTCTATATCTATATCTATCTATCTATCTATATATTTACCAGTATATATTTATATAGGCTACTCGTACTGTATATCTCGGTATGTTAGTCCCAAGCATATCACAGTACAGACGAAGTGCTCGGTTACACGACAGTACTGAACCTCTTAATTTGGCAATACAGTACCGTACACTGAAAGACAAACGGTTGCCTAATGCTCCACCTTTTCTACATCTCACTTTCCTCTGTTGGCAAATACTTGTAAACTGGCATGCTGCTCTGCCTCTTTGGTATAATGCATCAGGGAGGAAAAGGCTGGACATAACCAAGTTATGAAGTATCCACAATCAAACTACAAGAAACTTTTATTTCTGACTGTGCTTACCGGTATCCCCAAACATTCCACAGCACACAAGCAGTGCTTCGTGACACTCCTTCAACCTCCAAAACAGGCTTCAGAACCTAAGTCCAAGCTGGATACGCACAAAAACCTGCTCAGCTGAAACAAAATTGAGTTCAGCCAAAAATAATACTTCACACCCAACAGGGCTTAAGGAACACTGATGAACCGAGTAGATGTCAAGTTCTAGTAGTAAATTACACTTTAATCCCTTCAATCCTAGCAGTCCCTTGCAGTATATTCTGGCTAATGTCAGAGGATGTTATTCGCCTTGGGAAAGGTAGCTCTCGTTGAATCAAGTAAGTCCTTCTTACGCCAAATAATGTTGATTGAGGACAGTCAGAATAATGAATATCAAGACTAGTAGAAAGAAAAGGCAATGAGTGAGGAAAGTGGAAATGAGCTGTGTGAGAAGAGCATGTGGAGTTACGGAGAGATATGGTATAAAAAATAAATGAGGAAGTGAAGGAGCCTTGCATTATTTATGTGGATGTGCTGGAGTGCATTGGAAAAGTTGTTTTGAGATAGTTTGGCCATTTGGCGACAATGGAGAATGAGACTGACTGGAAGAGTGTCTGTGAGTGAGATGGAGAGGGAAGAGGGAGACGGAGGATGATATGGACGGATGGAGTGGAGAGAGGTATATAAGTCAGAGGGTGCGAACTGGAGAGGGACAGCCTGATGGCGAAGGTATATATATATATATATATATATATATATATATATATATATATATATATATATATATATATATATATACAGTAAAACCTCTTGGATAGTGATCATATTAGTCTGGCACACTCGTCGCTATCCATGAAACCGCTATCTTTGGTGCAAACTTCTTACCTAAATATATCAAAATAGTCTGGAGCTTTTTACAATTCACCCCATTTTTCCGTTTTCAGCCATATATAACATGTATAATGTTTGCAAAATGAAGACTAGTGCATATTAGACATGAAAGAAGGATACATAAACTTACTTTTTATTGGTTTGGAGTGTTGTTTATTGAATACGACACACTAGAAGTTGGCTTGGGGTCTATTGGGGGCTGGGACAGGGGCGAACTTGCTCTCGCTGTCCCTCACATTCACTGTAAATGCCTGCCCCCCATTGATGTGCCTCTTGATCTATCCTCATCGCCTCTCTCTCCTCCACGTCATCAAGCCCCTCAAAGACAATTTCCTCATCAGTAACAACAGGTGGAGTATCTGGCTCATCTATGTCATTCACTACAGCTTGTCTCGCTGCCTCATGCCCTGCATTCTCCTTTCTCATGAAACTGGTGATAAGTGACTGCTGCCTCACCTGGATCTTCTCACTGAACTTCTTGTTGATGATACTGGTGAGTTTGTTGAGGTGCTGCATAGCTTCATCATGGGTGTCAAACCTTAGGTTGTTTATCTTTTCATGAAACTCTCCCAACATTCTTAGCAGTGCTGAGAAGCCTTTTGTCGTTGGTTCACCCTCCTGTGGTTCATCTCGGTCGTGAACACCTCCATCTTCTCTTTCCTCGTCCTCTGCCGGCCAGGTGGTCGCTATCCACGCGGTGGTTCTCGCTATCCGCCGTGCATGGGGGTTTTTATATCCTGTCGCTACCCCTGAAACCGCTATCCAAGAAAACGCTACCCGAGGGGTACTACTGTATATATATATATATATATATATATATATATATATATATATATATATATATATATATATATATATACGGTACCGGTATATATGTATATGTATATAAATCATCGTAGCACAGGGGACAAAATTCTGTAGAAAGAATTGTGCAGTGTAACTGACTACTTCCATAAAACCCTGGAGACCTTTAATTTATTATTCTATGTTGCCAGACGATTTTATTTTGCTTATAATTCATCCCTCGCAGCAAAGGAGTAACATTTATGCATGAAAAAGGCGTATATCGATGCTGATTAATTCCATCTGCTCCACGAATTTCTTATTTCACTATTCTTTTTACTTCCAGACGATTGTTTTCATCACATACTACCAAAGTTCAACCTAACTGCACATATTATTATCAACAACTTTGCCCAGTCTGAAGCGAGCTACTTATATACGGCTACCCACATTAATGGTTCATGCCAGCCTGCGCCAATTAATACATGTAATCACAATTCAATTATCTTATACCGTCATTTACATAAACCTGTGCTGTATGAGTAATATTGCCATCCTGCCATAAACCACCACACAACCACCTCCATCACAAGTAATATTGCCATCCTGCCATAAACCACCACACAACCACCCCCATCACAAGTAATATTGCCATCCTGCCATAAACCACCACACAACCACCTCCATCACAAGTAATATTGCCATCCTGCCATAAACCACCACACAACCACCTCCATCACAAGTAATATTGCCATCCTGCCATAAACCACCACACAACCACCTCCATCACAAGTAATATTGCCATCCTGCCATAAACCATCACACAACCACCTCCATCACAAGTAATATTGCCATCCTGCCATAAACCACCACACAACCACCTCCATCACAAGTAATATTGCCATCCTGCCATAAACCACCACACAACCACCTCCATCACAAGTAATATTGCCATCCTGCCATAAATCACCACACAACCACCTCCATCACAAGTAATATTGCCATCCTGCCATAAACCACCTCACAACCACTTCCACCGCAACCTGGTACTATACAGCACATCCCCGTCAGCCTCAGGAGGTCGCTTTTTTCCACTCTTATTGACACCATACAGTTTTATTCAGCTTAAAAATAGCCTCCAAGTACTGAAGGGGTTAACGAAGGCCATATCTAACCCAGGAATGGGCAACCTTTCAGAGTAGGCAGGCCAGATTATGATTCTGGTATCGACTCTCACGCCATGTTCCTCTGGAATCATATTTTTACTACTAACCAGATACGCGTCAATATAAACCAAGGGTAAAGGAAAAGTTGGGAGCAAATGACATGAGGTGCTTAGCCGTGGTGCTCATCCCCTCTGGCGGGTTGTTCACCCAGTATCCTGTGCTACATGGCCACTGCATCATCCAGGTTACTACAGCTCTCATTTTACCTGCCAACCTGCAAAGTGTGGAGGGACACCTGAGTCAAGTGACGCCAACTGCCCGCACCGGGATTCGAACCCTGACGCCAACTGGCCGGCAGCTTCCCAGTCGGCGATGCTAGCGACTCAGTCACCGAGGTGGTAAATTCAGAAACTGTTAAAGTAACATAATAAATAAACGGATGGCCAGTAACTGAATTTTTCATGTACTACTCATACCTCTTATTTGCATTAAGATGTATTGCGAGGGAAATTCTTTCCTTGCACTGCCAAACCAATATCCTCAATATATTATGATCACCTGTTATGAAGAGATACGCGAATGATTCACACTTGTTTTCTCATGATTCACACTAAAAGTAAAATGGAAGGAATGGCTCGGAATGTATGTAGTACGTAATGCATGGCAGCGTGTCTGGATCAGCCATTCATTTATAACTTAAGGATTACCAATACATTTCATATAGCTTACGATTAAAAACTGGACCTGAGGTCACTATGATACATTTGGCCTATTCAGTATATATATATATATATATATATATATATATATATATATATATATATATATTAGGAAAAACCCTAATTCAGTGGCAAATTCGGTGGCCGTGGTAATAAATGTACGGTACATAAGCCTAAGATAGCTCAAAGTACCTGACCTGGTGAGTCAGTACAGTCAAAAAAAAGTTCCATTATTCATATTTCATGTAAGCTGCGAGTGAAAATTCATGTAACGTCCTGCATGGGTCGGCGGGCAGTAAGAAGGACGCACCCGGGCCGCTGGTGGCCTATGTGTGATGTGACCTGTCTGATTCGTCCAAAGATACCAGACAGTGTTGGGGTTAAGGAAGGATATAGTAATAAATGAATAAATAAGTAAAGAAGCAACTGATTAAACAAATATTATTAAACCAAAGCATTTGGTGGTCGAATGTTAATCACCCGACAAAATATGTTGTTGGCTAATGTACAGTACAAGTTACCTAAACACCAATTTCAGTCGCCGAGTTTCACATCACTGCTTTCTTTGAAAGCAGTGATAAGAAACAGGGAAGTGAGCATGGAAGTGAAAAAGTTACTACATGACAGTATTGTGATACCAACTCTAACGTACGGAAGTGAAGCTTGGACATTGTTGGAAGGACACAAGTCAAGAGTGAGAGCAGTGGAAATGAGTTATTTAAGAGGAGCCTGTGGAGTCACGTGGAGAGACAGGCTGACGAATGAAGATAAAAAGGAGCGTTGTGGTGTTGATGTGGATGTGATAGGAAGCGTTATGAGGAACACACTGAGGTGGTTTGGCCATGTGGAGAGGATGGAGGGTGAAAGACTGACGAAGAAAGTGTATGTGAGTGAGGTGGAGGGGGGAAGAGGGAGGGGGAGGCCGAGGATGAGATGGAGGGATGGGGTGGAGAGGTATATGAGAGAGGGAGGTGTGAGTTGGAAGCAGGGCAGTGAAATGGCGGGGGACAGGGCGACTTGGAGGCGATTTGTTTGTGGCCACCCCAAACGGGATTGAGGCGTCTGGCAATAGATAGATAGATAGATATTCACAAAAAAAAAAAAAAGCCAATCCATATTACAAAATATATGGCGTCTGGCATTCGGTCGTTTTTCATCAAATCCTCACCAAAGTAACAGGCTTCTGAACATCCACACAGTTGGTATTTCATGAAGGTTTGGTGAAAATTCATTCGTAACTTTTCGAAATATTTTGGCAACTGGTACACACACACACACACACACACACACACACACACACACACACACACACACAAACTATATCGCCTCGCCTTGCTAAAGGTGGGAAATAATTAGAAAGAGTACATTATGGTCTAGATAAAAGAATAATAAAATATATCCCAGGACTGGTCACTGACAGGGTTAATAGGACCAGTTAACAATATGCCCCCATTACGGCGCTGATTTACACATGCCATCCCGATAAACTGATAAGCCGATTAAGTATAATCATTTAAACAAGCACCATATAACAACTAACCCCATCATACCGTCCACAGACTAATGTGGCGATGTAAATGATCTGCTGCTGCCAGGGTGAATGGAATCTGCTGCACTGTGAATTATGGCAGAGGAGCTGGTGGTTATATATATTTATAAAGTCATAATTATCATCACTATTATTGCCATTATCATCATCCTTTAGGCTACCTGTAAATTATTTCAGTATAATTCCTAGCCATTCAAAATAATTATAGTGATGACAAAATTAATAATTTATTATCATTATTATTATTATTATTATTATTATTACTACTACTATTACTAATATTATTATTATTATTATTATTATTATTATTATTATTATTATTATTCGACATTCAGAGCTCTTTATCATAAACATCATCATCATTTTTTTTTTTATCACTAACAGCCTACATGGGACTGGGAAGGTACTATACAGGACAGCACAACAGCAGAACTATCGCCATCGGGGTCCTGTGCAATGCCTCTATGCATCTGTTCATCAGTCAAGCCTCTGAACCTCTCGGCCCCACACTCACAGGCCAGACGGTCCACACAGTATGATTATAAGATTAATTATGCTTGTGGGATAATAACCATAGCATCGGGGAGAGAGAGAGAGAGAGAGAGAATCATCCATTTCTGTTTCTGGTCAACTGCTTTTCCAGTCAACTTCCAAACTCAATATTCTCAAACATTCATTCACCACACACCGTCATCATCATCATCATCATCATCATCATCATCATCACCACCATCATAATCATCATTATCTTGACCTTCCTCGCCTATCCCAGCCTCAAACCCACCTTGCCTTTGTCACTGACGCCCCATCTGTTTCATGAAGCCCCACAGCAGTGCACTTCCAATTCTTAACCGGTTTCAGTCTGTCTGTCTCTCTCTTCCAGCGTATATATATATATATATATATATATATATATATATATATATATATATATATATATATATATATATATAGAGAGAGAGAGAGAGAGAGAGAGAGAGAGAGAGCCTATATGTGTGTGTGTGTGTGTGTGTGTGTGTGTGTGTGTGTGTGTGTGTGTGTGTGTAAGACAAATAAGAACGGAGATGACACCCGCAAGCATTTTCCTTCGATATACTTTTCCGAGTTTTCGGTCACCTCACGTGGCCATCATCAGGGTACATATGCGGGATCCTACCAAAGAGCAATACTTGTTATACTACAACTGTTATGGATCTAAAGTTCACCATTTTCTTTCTGTACATAATATCTCACACATCATTAAAATGAAGAACATGAAAAAATATGAATTAACATAAACCGAGATAACCAAACCTATAGTCTTCATATAGTATGAAAAGACAAAAAAATACAACAAAAATGCACATATACAAAATTAATACAGAAAAACAATGCATAGAAATATAATTCATCAATCGGTAGCAAAATCCCCAAGACACTAAGCTGACTAAACTAGAGTCCTATACTGAATAGAGCTCGTAAGGAACTGGTACAACAACAACAAGGGACAGGTCAGACATCGGCAACGGAACACAGAGTAATGAACACTGAAGCAGGACAGAATCCCTGTCAAACCACAAAGTATTGTTTGTAAGATTTAATTCCGGATCAAGCTTTGTAATTAACAGTTTTTCTCCCAATAATGCATCCCCTTGAGTCCCAAACCTACCAATAATCTGAAAATTATTCTGAGTGAGAGAGTGACAATTGTTCAGTGGATCCCTAACAGCAGAGAAGGACATCTTATACGAAAACTTCCCAGCCACCCTGCTGGAAGATGTAATCTCCATCCTTATTAGTCTGTTATGGAAATTACGGTGCTATGGGTCCACTGCTGTTGTGTGATTATATATATATATATATATATATATATATATATAAATATATATATATATATATATAGATAGATATATATATATATATATATATATATATACGCAAATACACACAGTAAGGATGTAATCTCCATCCTTATTAGTCTGTTATGGAAATTACGGTGCTATGGGTCCATTGCTGTTGTGTGATTATATATATATATATATATATATATATATATATATATATATATATATATATATATATATATACGCAAATACACACAGTGCAGAACAGCCATAGGGGCTTCACACCTCGTCTTACTCCAATACTAGCGGAATAATGCCGTGCAACGGGAATTATATGCCGGTATACGTACTACAGGAGTTACAGGAAAGAAAAGGTAAGGAGATTATACTAGAAAGATGATGCTATTCTTTTGGAATTATACTAATGACATTATATAATAATTTTACACCCCTAATCCCCCCCACCCCTCTTAATATTCCCAGCTCCACGTAATGGCAGGATTTAACTTTAAACTGTGCACATTACAGGCAAGGCAGCCTTCATCCCCTCACTTACTCTATTCACCTGTTTTTTCTTTGCCTGCGAGCTTCCTCGCTGTGCCACTTACCTTGTTTATTTTCTTTATCACATACATTATCACTGGCTTTATCTTCTTTACTATTCATCACCCTTACTGCATACTTTACAGCTGGCTTATCAGTATTTGCTGTTTCACCTAACCAGTTTAACACCCATTTACCTTACCAATATCTTTACTTCACTCATTTTACTACTCAGTTCAGTTGTATGAATACCTTTATTCATTTTATTTCTTAATTTATTTGCTGTAATACTTGCTGGAAAGCGCCCGTCTCAAATTACAACCTAGTTCAGTGTCATTCTTCATTCCCTCACCACCACCATCCTCCCTTCACTCGTTCACGTCTTTCACTCACTCTCCCACCACTCGCCTTCCCCTTGCCACCACTGGCTCAGTCTTGCTTTAAATTTTTCTCTTTCCGTCTTTCAGTGGTGTGTGGCTCTGCTGCCTACTTTCACAGACTCACATTATTTCCCTTCACTATAAGGACACTTTCTCTTCTCTTTCTCTCTCTCTCTCTCTCTCTCTCGTGTGTGTGTGTGTGTGTGTGTGTGTGTGTGTGTATGTGTGATACAATGTTGTCGTTCTTGTATATCCGGCGCCAGATAAATTTCACAAATGCTTCAACACTCTTTATTACTCTGAAAAATATTAGGAGAGTTGTCAACATACATACGCCACAGATGTGTATACATTCAGAGAGAAACAACATCAGCCTTAAAATACGACAGCCTGTCATTCTTCCCACCATCGAAGTGAGAAGGTTAACGGCGGGTTATCTCCAAAACTGTGGAATGCAGTTAACATTACCTTTATATTTACAAACGAAGCAACGGTACGGCTGAGTATTAACACTCTTACTCACGTTACAGGACAGCCTACTAGCCAAAGCGATCAGTGACCTCGAAAATACACGTAATTCCTTACACAAAGCAATAAAACCGTAAGAAAAGGTGAGACAGGAAAGGTAATGGCGATGACACTAAGTTCCCTTTAATACATTCACTACGGCGACATTACTGTTGTGTTCCTGCCACCTACACGCCATTTTTGACCGCTTAAGAAGGACGTGCCATAGTGATGGGGTGTCAGTCTTCCTTAACCCCTTCCCTTCAGTGACATCAATATTCTTGTGACTCGACAATTTTTCCTTTTCATTTTTTTTTTCCTTTTTTTTTTTTTTTTTTAGCTTGTGAAGTACCTCTCGTCTTGGAATGGTTAAATACCTTAAGTCGAGGTAGCTACAACATTTAACAGCTTGTATATTGGGGATCAAATCTAAAAGCAAAGGGATAACAACTTTGATCCTGGTAATAATATGAAAACAGCAGCGCATAAATTAGGACCAGTGAAAGAAGCAGTATATACTGCATGTTGCAGAAAGATAATAATTATAAGTACACCCTTGATATAATTATGATTTTATCTTCGTCATATAAACTGCAACTATCTAAAGGCCAATTCTTAACTTTATGAAGTAACTGCTCACTAGGCAAATTAATTCTATCTACAAACAAGTACCCTAATATTAGTCAGCTACCAGTTTTAAGTATGCTGGGCTATACCTATACCTTATCACAACACAAGTAACTTGAAGAATTTCTAAAAACAGTAATCGATCATCACATACTGTACTGTGTAGCCGAAAATTACTTGAGAAAATATGAAAACTGCTGCAAAACAAAAAAATGCAACATTGACTACCTATGTATCTATAGCCTGACGACATATCCTGTGACTGGCTGCCCTCCACCTCATTCAGAGCCACTCCACCACGCAAACATAGCACGGCCCATTTGCTCCACACAGCCTATTCACTTCTGAGTGTTTTGATCATCTATAACTAAGCCTATTTCACGAAACTAGCTAGGTTTGGTCCCAGAAGTGACTGTGTAACAATGTATCCCATACAAGTTATGCAACAAAGCATCCCATTCAAGTTATAACATATTATTTCAATAAACGTTTGTTGGTGGTGGTTTAGGTGATAAATTCCAACATTCAGAGTTCATTTTAGAGGTGAAGAAAGCACTTAACCCCTTCAGTATTGTTATGTCATTCATATTTTAATTTTGCAACGACCAGGAGATATTCATGTAGAGACAACACCTCATTCATAACGGGTTTTCCTGAAGTAATCCTTTGACCAGGCTGCGACCAACGAAACAAAAAGGCATAATGACACTGAAAGGATTACTCTTACTCGCTGAGTCCAGGGACGTTTTTGTATTATAACCTTACTATCCCCAGATATTATTACTCAGATTCTTTGTAGTGAAAGAGTTAGTGGTCTGCCTAGTTTTGCTGTGGTATTTCCAGACGCTTTCAGTGAACCCACCCGTAGTAAAGGAATAATGAAGACTTCCGAACTCCTTTACTGTGAGTCGGCCATTCATGTGTAGTAAAATCGTCCTGTGGCAGCCACAATAAATTAAATGGTCGTTAGTGCACTAGTAAGAGTTGATACGGCATTCAATGAACGTTAGTAATTCCACCTACGGGACTTTGGGCTCTATTCTTGTTGGCTTGAAAGACTTTGTAACACCTCCTCAGCGATTTATTTTGACTGTTACATTTCAAGTCTTTCATTCTGACGCTCCCTTTATTTTTGCTTCCTGCTATCTCTAAACAGTTTTACTTCACTTACAGCAGACTTTCCGCATGAGAGGTTAATCAGCTTCCTGTTGCCATTCACTACTAGAGGCCCTCCCTTAAAATAATAATAATTATTATTTTAAAAAATGCTGCTAGCCCCACTGTGAAAATTAATGTAATTATATGTTTTTTTAATGTTATTACCGTTGCTACGAGACAATTTTATTCCGCTTACTACAGAGCTAAAGTAATGCTGGGGTTAATGAAAGATAAACCAAACCCAACAAAAACAACCTTTCCTACGTTCTAAAATATTCCAACCTTTCCAACGCTCTACAATATTCTCTGGAAGTAACAAAAATAAACATTAATAAGGAATGTCCTCATGCTCATGGGGATAAAAAGGCATTATTACATTTAACATGCACGACAACAGTGAGGTGAAATACGGAAAATATATCGACAGCTAAGGGGGAAATAAAAGTGCTATGAAATCCCCTGCCGGTATGCCATGGGGAATACGATGCTTTACACGTACAGTATACCGCCTACACACCCTACCCATAATGACTAGTTTGATGGTAGTTTAATACGCATACACGAGAGAGAGAGAGAGAGAGAGAGAGAGAGAGAGAGAGAGAGAGAGAGAGAGAGAGAACCCTCCACTAAAAGTCTACAAAGCTGAATAAAAGCGTCAGCTGGTAAAAATTACATTTACCTATACCATCGTCATCATCCCAAGCCCAATAGCCTACACACCTAACAGATGTGCTGAGGTATGATCCAGAATGACAACATATTCAATACATCACAAGCCATGTGAAGTGAGCTGTCGATATCCTGGCTCTGTCTCAAGCTATTCTGTGCTTTGAGAGAAAAATGTTAATTTTGTCCGTATCAAGATTAGGTCGTTGGCTGACGGCCAAATATCAAATGGCCTAATCCTCTTAAGATTAGCCTACAGTGCAAACTCTTTATGGTTTGAAGAACTTGTTCGTTCTTAACTGTACAGCGATCCCTTGCTATAATACATAATTAGTACCGAGCATGGCGCGTATAACGAAATCGCATGATAACGAAATCGCACGATAACGAAAGCACAGAACCCAGAAGATTTATCCTAACTGGTACCAAACATTCCAAGTGCATGACCAAATTTCCCTTTTACAATAATTTACACTACTAAATAAGTATATACTGTCATGGTATCAGAAACACATAGGCCTATGCATGGCTGGATCAATAGGAAGTGAAACACACCATTGAGGGACCTGAGATGGGCTAGAGGTAGACTAAAGGGATCTAAACCTAGAGAGTTGCTAGATAGCGGTCTCCATTACCTGGGATTATCTCCTTGAGCAGGGCCTCATATCTGAATCTCTCAAAGGCATCACAGACCACCAACGCTGCACCACACTGTCGACAAAAACCAACTCAGATGCGCGATAATGATGTTTTTTGGCAGAATAATGTGCGACAGGGGCAGGAGTGCAGATTTTCATCTTGCAGTGATAACAAAAACCATTATAACCAGGTTCGTGATAACCAACGGAACACCATATTGTTTTAACAATGTACCGGTATCCAACAGCCAAACAGTGGAGAGTGATAATGACTTCCAAACGGTTGCTTACCTAAAGCATCTTAAACCATCTCCTTTCCCAGTGACAATTAGGACGTGTGTTTGGGTTACATAACACTGCTCACTCGGCGTCCAATATACCATAGGTCATCTGCTACCCAGTACCAAACCAACCAACATGCATCCAGCAGATCCCCTGTGTGTTGTGCTGTATTGTGTGTGCAAAGACTACGGCAGAACTCAGCTCTTTAAATCAAGGATGTATTTAGATGTATTTCAGAGTTAAATCCACCACCGGACAATTTTACTCATCTTTTGAAGGGCTCTCTAATCATAAAGTGGTTAAAGAAGACGGCTTCTAACCCCTCAAATTTGAAAATCTCTCCTAACCTTAATAAAATCGTCTAGCGATAAGTCACTGAACTGGGGGAGTCAACATGCGTTCCACTGCAACAAATGTGAGATAACGAAATCGTGCTTTCAAAATCCATTTTTCTAATTATCACTAAAAAGGAACAGCCAAAGAGATTATTTAGCTTCTTCCAAAACATCGGTGAATTTTTTGCCAGTATTTTAACACTTACTCGTTTTCCGCTGACTTGAAAGATTTCATAACACTTAATCTTCAGCGATTTATTTTGTTCAAAAGTCACCCAGAACATATTTAATAGCTTCTTACATTAATGATGCAAAGTATGTTGATATTCAAAAGAGGCCAATAGCCAGATAGCCTTAGAGAGCACTAAAGTGTTAGTCAACCATCCATCATACCATTATAGTCCAAGCAAGAGTATAGAAGTCTGGGGCTAGGCTACTCAGTCTAAAAATTTAAGGTGAGTTATCAGATACTCGCCTGTCAGTGCATCATTAGAAACTTCCTGAGTCACTTTACAAAACTGATACAAAATCTCACCAAGGTTTCTCAGTAGTCTACATCGTAATATATTCGATTTTCATGTCATTTCTATCACTACTAGCTCATTTTAGTAAACACAGCCTAACCTAACTTAACCTAACGAGTTCTCGACAGGGCAGTCTTCCGATCACAGCTTAATGCCCGTACAAAACAGCTGATATGGCCAGAAAGTCGACAAAAATACCAGCACACAGGCAGCCTCCTTACAGGACACCATTGTCAATGTAAATGAACAAGCATATTCTAAGAAAATTAAAGCTGAGCGGCAACAGAAGTGGTGACTTGAAAAAATCAAGGGCGACTAATACACAATCACCGATCATTGCACAGCGAAAAACCTGCGAAAGCTTCATGAAATAAGAGGGTACTTACTTTAGTAAGCAATTAGCTACCATTTTACTGCACAATTAAAAACTGCAAAATCTGTGTGTGAAGTTTCGAACTCTTCATTAAAGCTGAAACAAAAAAGCTACACTATAACAATCCCTCTTTTATCCAACACTTCATTACTTGAAATGATATTACACAGTAAAAAAATCTGGCTAAATAAAAGCAATATCCACTTTTTACTGTATTAACTAACAATGGGAATAAATACCGAATTTTTCAACCCACCTGTCGCTCCTCACAACACCCCCACACCACTGATGGTACCCGCCAAAACAAAGGCCGCTACCCACTCATTCTGTCACAATTAAGCTGTCTGGAGTTAGTGCCCGTGAAATTTGTCACAGTTTGTGGTTTATGTTGCCATGCCAGATTTTTTGCAGGGGATTATGTTGCGCGATTTTGAGCTGCGTGCATGCCTTTAGTTTCTTCAATGAAAAATAATAAATTATGTAAATATGCACGCAGTTGGCGCCAGCCTGTTCGTGTTACGTAGCTTAAGTACCAAGTCACCTGCTTTCGAGTCTAGTAATATCCATTTATGCATCTCACTCTCACTTTTAATAAACAACAAAATATTCTTAGTGCCTGTAGCACCTCCTGTGGCAAATGTTTCCTTACCGGTAATTATGCAAGCAGCTGGTAACAGCCTGTCTCCTTTGGGTTACCATACGCAAGTTCGTACGCGTAGCTCGTCGCCTTTCAGTTCTACTGATATCCATTTACATATCTCACTCTCATTTTTGTTTTAACAAAATATTCTTAGTGCCTGTACCTCGTGGAAGATCATAAAATGCTGATATAAATGTGCATGCATTTACTGCCAGTCTGTTTCCTCTGTCTTACATACAGAGGTATTGAAATTCTTGGTGTCTCACTTAAAAGTGCCCTCAGCTGGACCTCTCATGTCAGATCACTTGCTAAAACCGCCTCAAAGAAACTTGGATTATTGTACAGAGTCCGTAACTTCTTCGCCGATGAGCAGTTAGCTATAATTTATAAGAGTCATGTGCGCTCTCAGCTTGAATATTGCTCACCCTTGTGGAATGGTTGTGGAGAGGTTGCATTAAGACAACTAGACAAAATTCAGAATAAAGCTGTTAGAATCATTAACAACCCTGCCATTACATATAAACTACCTCCCATGCAAGTAAGAAGGAATGTTGCCTCCCTTGCATTATTTTACATATATTTTTTTGGCAAATGCTCAGACGAAGTTGCGTCCATGGTGCCACCTCTCCATGCCTTCCCTCATGCTACAAGGGCATCTGGTAGCGCTCATGACTGGAATGTCACTCAGCCATACTGCAGAACTTCTGCCTATCAGAATTCTTTCATTCCCCGAATTGCATCTCTCTGGAACTCGCTTCCCCAGAGTTGTTTCCCTCCAAATTTCAACCCACAACTGTTCTAGTCTAACTGTTACAGATATTTTATGAACAGAGGACACCAGTAATCTGGTGTATGGATTATTTTTTTTTACTCATTTTTTTTCCTTCCTCTGTTCTGTTATTTATAAAAAAAAAAAAAAAAAGTGACTTGCATACCTAGTTGCCTGGTTTTGGCTCTACTGATTTCATTCTTCGCACCTTGCTCCCACTTTTAACTCGAGGCATCCCATCGACGTGTGGGTACGTTGCAACGTTTTGTCACAGCTAGTCCCGTCGATGTACTGATACGTTGCGCAATTGTAAGGTTCATAATTTGCACAATTTTCAATTTTCGCGTGTGATTTTTGGTTCGTACACACGGGACACCTTCCTCTATTCCTCTACAAGATGCCAGGCAGGGACAATGCCTTACACCACATAACTTCCCCCCCCCACGCCATTTTCTCAGCAATCCACCTGTTACCAGTGACCTGGCCAATGGAGACATTCAGGGCCAGAGTGATTCCCCAATCGATGACAATGTGGAGGACAAAGTTTACATAGCATTAGAGGAAGAAACAGTCAGAAATGATGATCAGGTAATGTCGCCAACAAAGATCAGGTATGCTGATGAGTTAGTGAATGAAACAATGCTTATAATGCCTATATTACTGTTTGAAAACCAATATACTCTCGTACTACATATAAATTCGTACCAAATAAGTAAATACCGTTTATGAGTGGTGTGGAATAGTTTCCCTCCCATAGAACTCGTATTCTTTGGATCCAGCCTGATAGAAAACTAAGTAAGGAAAGGAGGTACTGCTACTTGTATCGAGTATTTTAAACCTCAGGTGAGCGATTTCTCTATGAATTTTCGATGTTTCTTACCAAAAGAGGAGGTTTTAGCCAAAAAAAAAAAAAAAAAATCCAGAATAGCTCGGGATTGGGGGGTGTCGGAGGTGCGAAATAGCTCGGGACATGATGGGTTAATAAATACCAATATCCTAAGTGTCTGTAACTTACAAGCTTTTGGTGGAATTTGTACTTTATAAGGGAAACTCATTTTTATTTTTATTCATTAAGATCACGTCAACATACGAGTGCTTGTGTAAGAATAATATGATGAACATATAAAGGCGGCCATCTGAAAATCGGTACAGAGACAGGATTTGCGTACGGTACTTACTGACAGGGAGACTTGTACGGGATAATATCGAGAGTTATACCCCCTGTAGAAGGGTCAACATCAAACCACATACCGGTACACATTACACACTACACTTCCTATTCAAAATTCAACCAATATCGCGTCTCACATCATGCCTTGGAGTCCCTAGCGGGAGGGAGGGGACCATAAATGCCCCCCATCATCCACCCCTCTCCCGGCAACTACGCAGCGAGATGCCTGGAACCACTGTCTGACTCAATTCTTATTCACTGCAACATTTGTGGCCTTTCCTCTAACTTTCTCTCTGTTGAACACCATCTCTCCTCCTCTCAACTTCAACCTCTCTTCCTGAGGCTCAGTTGTCTGAGGTAACTGGTAGCAAACCCTTCTCTGTATCTATATTCTCTATACTCATTTCAAAACCAAAGGTGGCTGTTAAGTATATGTAAGCAACGACTTTTCTTGCTCTCGTGTTCCTTAACTTGATTCTTCTGAATTCTCGACTCTTTGGCTTCGGCTTTCTGTCATTCTCTGACTAAACATATCTGTGCTGTTTGCTTATCCCCTAATTCCACTGACAATAAAAAATTCTTCGACGATCTTATTTCTACGATGGAACACATCCTATCCAATTCTCTCTTTCTCTGAAATCTCCATTCTAGGAGATTTCAATGTTCACCACCACCTTTGGCTCTCCTTTCACGGATACACCTGGCAAACAAGCCCACATCTTTCCTATCCTTTGTGACGTAGAGCAGCTTGTACAGCACCCTAACTGTATCCCCGACCGCCTTGGAGAAAGTGTCCCGACATACCGATACATGACCTCTTCCTGACAACTAATCCTTCTGCTTACACTGTTAATCTTTCCTCTCTGTTGGGCTCCTCCAATCACAACCTTTTCATCTTAACCTGTCCTGTTGCTCCAATACGGCCTGTGGACCCTCCCAAAAAGTGTCGGTTGTGGCACTTTGGAGCTGCTGATTGGGAGGCCGTCAGGTAGCACTTCTCTGAATTTCCCTGGAATGTTTATTGCTTCCATGGCCGAGAGCCATCTAAGTGTGCCATAACGGAGGTTATTCTCTCGGGCATGGAAGTATACATTCCATCTCATATCCTCTGACTAATGGAAAAAAAAACCTTGGTTTAATCACGTTTGTTCTAATGCTGTCCACAACAAGGAGAAGTCCTACAAAGGGAACTGGAACCAACCCACCTCTGAATTTCATCCTTTTTATATTTCTGCCCGAAGTTGTGCGAAGTATGTTCTTCGCTCTGCTAAAAATAATTTCATCCTTACTAAATGCTCTGAACTCTCCAACTCGATTCCTTCCCGTTTCTTCTGGCACCTAGCCAAAAACCTTTAACAACTTTTCCTCGTCATCCTTCATTCCTCTTTTCTACTCAGATGACTCTAGCTATTTCTTCTACTGATAAAGCAGAACTCTTCACTCAGACTTTCTCCTCCAATTCCATCTTAAATGATTCCGGTGCTGTTCCTCTATCACTTCCCCCCTTTGACTTCCTCATGGCTGAAATTAAAATTTCTTCAACTGATGTTCTGTATTTCCTGTCATCACCGGCCTTAATACTAACAAGGCATATGGGAAGGATGGGGTCCCTCCTGTTGGTCTCAAGAACTGTCCTGCACTTACACCCTGCCAAGGTAAACTCTTTCGCCTTTGTCTGTCAACTTGTACGCTTCCTTCTCGCTAGAAGTTTGCTCTCATTCAGCCTGTCCCAAAGACGGATGACCATCCCCAACCCTCTATCGCCCAACTGCTTTAACATCCTGTTTCTCAAAAGTTTTCGAGTTTATTCTGAACAAAATAAATGTAAAACATCTTTCTTATCACAACCTTCTTTCTGATCATCAGTATGGATTCTGCCAGGGATGCTCCACTGACGATCTTCTCACCTACCTTGCAGACTCCTTATCATCCTCTTTTCGGGACTTTGGCAGAAGCTTTGCCATTGCACTTGACATCTCAAAGGCTTTCAATCGAGGCTGGCATTAATCTTTAATTTCCAAACTGCCATCTTACGGTTTCTATTCTTCTATCTGTGCCTTCGTCTCTAGCTCCCTTTCTGGTCGTTCTATAGCTGCTGTAGTAGACGGCCATCGTTCTTCTGCTACATCTATCAATTGTGGCATTCATCAGGGCTGTCCTATTACCACCTCTCTTCCTTTTATTCATCAATGACCTAAGTTCTACATCTAACCCTCACACACTGATCATTCCACCCTTCACCTTTCCATTCGCTTCCTGCAGCATCCATCTCAGCAGTTACTTCAACAAATAAGGGATGAGGCTATGGCACACCAAATGTCTGACTTGGCTCGTATCTCTGACCGGGATATAAGCAATCTTGTTGTTTTTAACATATCAAAAACTCAGTACTTAAACATACCAACCAATCAAAATCTTCCACATGAGTACCCCCTAATGTTTAATAATACCCAGTTCAATCCAGCATCATCTTTAAACATACTTGGGGTTTCATTCTCTTCCGATTTATCTTGGAAAGATCATATTACATCTCTTGTAAAATCTGCTTCCAAGAGATTAGGTGTACTAAGCCGACTCTGTACCTTCTTTACCCTTGCACAGTTGTTGATTTTATACACAGGCTTTATTCACCCCTGTGTAGAGTACAATTCTCCTGTGCGGGAAGGCACCCCACAAACACCTCTTCTCAACAGGGTGGAGTCAAAGGCTTTTTGTTTCATTAACTCTCCTCCTGTTATTGGCTCTCTTCAACCTCTGTCTCTTTGCCGCACTGTTGCTTCATTATCACTTTTCTGTTGTTACTTCAATGGTCACTGTTCCTCTGAACTGTCTGCTTGCACCCCTTCACCATTATGACAGGCGAGTCACCCATCTAGCAACAAACTCTCATCCCTTTTCTGTCCAACTCTCTAATGCAAGAGTTAACTATTACTCCCAGTCCTTCATTTATGCAGCTCGTCAACTCTGGAACTGTCTCCCTCTGTATTTCCTACTTCCTATGATCTACAGTCTTTCAAACGCAGTGTGTCCAGGCATCTCAAAATGAACGGATTTTGAATTTGGCTCTGTTGTATTGTTTTTGTGTTTTCTTGAAGGGAACAGCTTGCGAGCTCCTGGCCTTTTCATCCTTCTTCCTTGCATAAAAAAACAGTTTGGCATTATCTGATGTGGCCTTAGCTGAATTTTATGGCAGATAAATAAGAATTACTGTAGTAAAACAATCAGCTACTTAAACTGCAGAAATAAGCTAACACAACAGTGAAAAATTAGATAATACACATAACAAAGAAAATATGAACAATGGGGAATTTTTATGGAGTTGCCCAGAATGAGGCAATATGGACTCGTATGAACTTCCCCAATATCACTGTTTGAACATTTTTTTAACCCAAGGCGTCCTGATAACGTATGGATACATTGCAACGTTTTGTCACGGTGAATCCCGATAATATAGCCATACATTTTGCAATTGCAAGGTCTGTCATTTCTACAATTTTCAAATTTCGCACATGATTTCTGGTACATAGACGTGGGACACCTTCCTCCACCTGCCACCAGGCAGAGACAATCCCCAACCCCACGTGACTCACACGCGCCCTTGTCTTGGTCACTCACCTGTTAGCAGTGACCCAGCACAGACATGCAGCACTGTCATCTCTCTGACGCCGAAATTCAATCCACCCTTGATGACTTCACAGGCGACAGTGATTCACCAATCGATGATGATGTGGCAGACAAGGACTATGTGCTGCCTGAAGACAAAACAAGCAGCAGTGATGAGGAGGTACCGTCGCCAAGGAAGAGGCAGTATGTGATGTACCACAAGGCGAAGGAAGGCCAGCCTGCACCTCCACCATGTGCACGCACCTCTCTGCAACCCCTAGACGAAGGCTCTGAAGAAGACGAGGACGAGGACGGAGCCGTGGGACGTGGTGTTACCGCGTGGTGGGGGAGGGAAAGGATTTCGCCCCGGAGAGCTGAAGGCGTGGCGAGAAGAAAAATAAGGTATTGTGCTTCTGTTTTGTCTGGGGAAGGCGCGAGTGGTGTGGCGGGAGTGAGCAGTGAAAGTGGTGGTAGCGGGGAGGCAGCACCCAGGCGACCACGTGGTGTACCTGGGCAGTGGGCAGGTGAGCAGCAGCCGTGCCCTAGCACCTCTTTCTCCCAGCAATTTTCCTGTGCTTCCTCCCCACAATGCCATGATGTGGGGAAAGGGAAAAGGGAGAGGGAAGAACACGAGTGGGGAAGGGCGCCGCTCTCCACTTCCCCAACCACCCCCACCATCCCCAACACCCTCTCCTCCCCATCCTGACGAAGTGAAAGGTTGGGATGTTGGTGTGTCGTGGGACTGGGAGGATGGGAGTGACTTCACACCTATCATTCACCAGTTCACCGAGGAGTGGTGCTCTGGCTGTACTGCTCCAGAACTCCATGCAGGCTCCACCAGGGTGGATTTCTTACACTAATACTTTGGTGAGGAGTTTGTGGAACGATTGTGGAGCAGACCAACACATTCACAAGCAGCCAGCACTGTGAAAGTGGGCATGAAAGTATGACAAGTAAGAACTCCCAGCAATATGACTACCCAGTTACCACAGGTGAAATGTTCATCTTTTTTTGCCCTAGTTCTCTTGAAGGGTATTGTATGGAAAGACAAATTCCGGGATACTGGTCTATGAACCCTATGACCAGCACACCTTTCTTTGGGAAGGTACCCGGTAATGGACCAGAATAGATTTCAGAAAATTCTGAACCACCTCCACTATTACGATGCCGATGACCCTCCTAATGCAAATAACACTGATAGAATGAGAAGAATAAGGATGGTAATTGATCACCTGCAGGAAAAGTTCCACTCATCCTTCTATCCTTACAGAGACCTAGTCATAGATGAAAGTCTCGTGTCGTGGACAGGCAATATTTCTTTTCGGCAGTACATACCCAGCAAGGGACACCATTTTGGGTTCATGATCTTCGTTATGTGTGACTAAAACTGGTTATGTGCAAGACATAGTCTTGTACACTGGTGAACAGACAGACATAACAGATGATCGAAGTACTGGACTCTCTGGGGTCGTTGTAAAGACAATGATAGAGCAGTACCTTCATCGTGGTCATGTCCTGTACCTGGATAACTGGTATACTAGTCCCCTTCTTGCTCGGTGCCTCCACCATCACGACACCGGAGTCTGCGGCACAGTCAAGAAAAACCGTCGCCATATGGTCAAGGTTGGGAGGAAACTTGACAAGAATGAGGAGGTTTTCTTCAAGACGAACAACATCCTCACCACCATATGGAACCACAACAGGGAAGTTTTCCTCCTGTCAACAGTACACCGCCCCCTGATGCACTGCACCAACTCTATGGATTACCGCAGCAAGAGGAGGCTCCATATTTGGAAACCAGAGTCAGTACTGGACTACAATGTCAACATGAGGCAAGTAGACCAGTCAGACTCCATGATTTCCAGTGCAGAATGTGCTAGGACCACGATGAAGTTGTATAAAAAGCTCTTCTTCCACTTGCTCGATATCACGGTCCTGAACTCCCACTACCTCCATGCCATGACCACGGGAACCTCTGAGACCTTCGAGGGGTTTGTGAGGGAGCTGTCTTGGGAAATCATCACGAGGTATGCAGAGGACAGGCCCCACCACCGTACCTGCCACGCCACTGCCGCCCAGACTCCCCTACGCCTCTCAGGATGCCACTTCCCAACCACTATCCCTCCTCAACTGAATCGTCCTAGACCCTAGCACCACTGTCACATATGCAGCCAATCAAGAGTGAGAGCAACAACTCAGAGAAAAGACACTCGATACGAGTGTGTGGAATGCAATGCAGGATTGTGCATCGAGCCTTTTTTCAAAGAATACCACACCTTAGTGCGTTAGTGATACTGTGTGTGCTTGAGATATGATGCTCACGATAATATTAATTGCTCTACATAGGCGGTAATGTGACGCTAACTATAATACTAAGTGCTGTAAATATGCGATAATATGACGCTCACTACAATACTAAGTGCTGTAAATATGCGATAATATGATGCTCACTATTATTGTAAGGCCTGTAAATATGTGATAATCTGACGCTCACTATAATAGGCCTGTAAATATGTGACAACAGTTATATAAGGTGGAAACTGGTATATTATTAGTGGAAAAGTATAATATAAGTGGAAAAATAGAATATAAGTTGAAACAACAGTCATTGTGAGTCATGTGCAAGAATCAGGTGATTTTCACGCGATTGCTATATGGAACAATGCATATATCGCCTACAGTTTTGTTTGAAAAACACTATATTCTTGTACTACATGTTTTTCTGTACCAAATTAATAAATATCTACCTATTCTGAGTAGTTTCCCATTCTAATCCCTACCATAGAAAACGTGACAGCCGCAGCGTGGCTCCAGAGAACACGGTACCAGGTGCGTGGAGGGTCCCCTGTTTAGACCACTTCTAAGCCCAGGTGAGCACTTTCTCTGTGATTTTCTATTGTTTCTCACAAAAAGCGGAGGTTTAAGCCCCCCCCCAATAAAAAAAAATCTGCCGGGATTGGGGAAGGTCAGTGGTGAAAAATCTGCCAGGACGTGGCGGGTTAATGCAAAAAAGAAGGAACCAATGGCCACAAGCTCGCCTATACTCGGTAAAAAAATAAACACTCCATATTTTTACATTTTTCTGTATATTCCCTTCTCTGTACATTTATTTTTTATATATGTTTACTATCTGTAAATTTCATAATTTGTACTCTTCAGATAACTGGTTGTGGTTCTTTTAATATAAAAATAAACTATGATATAACAAAGCATAAACTGCCTAGTCAGTGAACTGCAGTACCCAGTATAATGATTATATATATTTTTTTAAATACCCAATTAAACAATTATATGTATTCTTTACCAGTACTACGACCTAAAATATTACTTATACTACCATAATTATACATTCTAATAACAGAATGAAATTTTTCGTAGTTAAATAATGGTGCAATAGTCTTTAGACCATATGTGCCAAACGAGCTTAGTATAGGACGAAAAATAAGAGAATCCTGGGGTAGGGACCAACGAGCTTCGCGGCTACGAACCGATAGGCGGAAGACAGCACGCTAAGCACCCTTCCAGCACAATCCCTTACACAGGAACCCTGGGTGCTAATGGGTTAATATTACCTTTCATCATATGCTAGATACGCACAACCCGTCGTATCCCATGTCACCCATGGACTAGCTTCTAACTTTTTTCGTCACCCTCTCCCCATATCAGCTTATGCTTGCACCTGGCAGTACTGTAAGCTACATACTAAGCACGATTCTAAATACCACAAGAACTTATACACAAATTGTTGCTACTCGGTGCCTAATCTACTGTACTAATAGGCTATCCTGTTAGTTATATTTTCTGACTTGCACCTTTACCGACTAATTAATGCTGCAGTTGCACAGGAAAAGTTACCAAAATACCAACACTTTACCATGCAAAATTTTAAACACTGACCTTTTACTGTGGTACTAATACTGCATCTTTGGCCATTTAGCTTTCAACAGGCATTTGTATAACAATATTAAGACCTACATGTGTTCAACAACATTTATATTTAAGAGAGGTATGGAGGTGACTAAGGATTCCATGTGAATGTGGAAGCGGTCTTTCGTCGTTATTATACTGGTTTGGGAGCTCCACATCCCAGTTCCAATGATATGGTTACGGCACTTGCCAACAACTGCGAGGAAAACTATGGTATGCATGCGTGGAAAGAGAGAGAGAATGGCAATCTGTACTCACCTTGCCAGATGCTGCAAACGTGTCTGTGCCGAATTTTGCTTTCACAGGCATTAATTTTTGTCCAGGTGAATTGGAAGACTTTGCTGCATATGCACATGTGTTGACTGTAGTCCTAAGTATTCACCAGGTGTCCACAGACAAGCTAGACAACAAAGTAGCCTATGCCTTAAGACCGATCACACATTGCACCACCACTGAATCCATCAACAGACTAACTCTCTTCAGTGGGCAGTGTTGCCAAACATACCTTGAAAAGCGCTAAATTGAACATTAAAATTGAACTAAGGTATACGAGAACAGCTCAAACTTTCGTACAAGAACAGCTCAAACTTTCGTGCTAATTGGACTTCAAAATACGCTAGGTATAGAGTAAATCTATTTTTTTTTCGCGCTGAATTTTATGAGCAAGGTCTTGCGGAAAGAGCGCCAAATTGGCATCACTGGGCAGTGGTTACTGGCTATTGCTGCTGCGTTTGGTGCTCCCCCCCCCCCCACCCTACAACTTGCCCCTAAATCTAGACATGCCTCGTTCCATTCGGGATCAATATTTCATAGCTTATTTTTTTTTTTTTTTTTTTTTTTTTTAATGTGACCGACTCTGGGCATAGGCTTCAAAGCCTGCTTTCAAGGCCCAGTAGTCCTCCTTCGTACCGCACACCTCTACACCTCTGAGCGTTTTTCGTGCAAACTGAATGTATTTGTAAACGATTTTCTAGAGTATTAAGCTTAGAGATAGTCGAACCCCAAGAGCGAGGTCGAAAGTTGAGAGCCATTTGGCAGCTCTGCTGGGCAGTGCGTGTGTTACTGAAGATGATACAAGAAAGACTAGAAAAATAGAATACTAACCAACGAACATACAGCATTCTAGTTCGTTGCATTATCGACAGGTGGCGTTGATAGCCATAATGTTTTCGACTTAATTTCTCGGCGAAAATTTGAACGAGGTATAATCAGTGCGAAATAATAACCATGTTGCATTTGTAAATGCTGAAAAATAAAAAAAAAGGGTTTTAATGTATATCAGCAGGATAAGGAACGGTAATTGTACTTATAATGCAGCAAATAAGAGCGTTAACCACTTAAATCCATATAATTATTAAATAAAGTGATGGATCGTGCAGACATAAGCTGTGGCATGTCACATATGTTTTTATCTCGGGGGTATGATTTTTACCCGACAAAATAGTTTCATTAAATAAATGCATGGTAATTAGGCACTCCATTATTATACATTTGACAACATTTAGAACGGCTGTAGATATTAAACGTATTACCTATTATTACCTTTCAATGCATGATTCTATTATGCTTTTTGTTTTGCTTTATATTCTGTTCATGTTTCTTTTTGTCCTGTATTATTCTGCATCTGAAATTTATTTGTTATTTGCATCTCCATGTATGATACTTTGTTCTATTTTGTACACGACATTCTTTGTTCTGTATTATTCCATATTTTCAATAGTTCTTTCGTGTATAGCACGTTTTGTTGTGTTATTTTCCATTTATCATACAATGATCTGTTTTCATTTCCGTGTGCATTTTCTGCATCATAATACTGATGCATGAGGTTATTTCATTTATAACTGTGTATGCATTAACATATTTCTGTATGTCATATTAATTTGTCTTGTTAATGAATTTTATTTGCATATATATATATATATATATATATATATATATATATATATATATATATATATATATATATATATATATATATGCTGATGTATCACTTAAGTAAATACATATGCCTATTCCCTGTTCTTTTTAACCTTATTAATATGAAAAAACAATATACAATTTTCAGATGTTAATCCCGTCTGTTAAACCAGATGATTGTGTGTAAGACTGGACTATTTTCATCAGTGCATTCCGTATCCACGCACTGAATGCCGAATAACAATAAAGTGGTATACACACTGACACACACACACAGATATATATATATATATATATATATATATATATATATATATATATATATATATATATATATATATACCTGTATATATATATATATATATATATATATATATATAATCTCAGCCGTCCGTTTGAGTGTTCACTGCAGGACCGGCCTATCCCGACCGAAGTGGGAACGATACAGCCAATGTATCTCTACCAAGTGGTTTAGGCTGTCTGGTAGAGATTGCATGTAGGGCAAGAAGTGCTAGCAAGTGCAATTGTAATGTTGTAGTGGCTTTGGATGTGTGTGTAGTCTGTGAACCAAGTGTAATCGGCCCGCTCAAGCCGACTGGGTGGAAGCATACTTTATAGTATGCGACACTGGTTCAACCACAGCACCCCTTATGTCCACCAAGCAGTACGTGGCCAGAAGAACTCGCCTAAAGTTTATTACCCTGGCGGGGCGCTAACCCTCGCTCTTCAGTGTACGAAAACATACTTTACCACTGTACCAGATATATATATATATATATATATATATATATATATATATATATATATATATATATATATATATATATATATATATATATTCACCATCCAATCCTATGTTGCCCAATAAGTTGTAGGAGCCCGGGGCTAGGCAAGTAGGCCCTGACATTCAAGATGAGAGTGACCAGCCTCACTCCTCCCTGAGTGGTATTGCGTGAGCAATAACCCCAACCATTCCTCAGATATAAACCTTCACCAGCTTAATCCGATTGGAGCGCCGTAATTACCCACTACACCGCCAGGCACCATAATTTGGTTATATGGTTACCACCCAGCATAGTAAATGGTTTCCTGGTATTCAGGAAACCATTCGGCTTGTCACTCAGTGTTGAGTCACCCACAGGCAGAAGGAAGGGGAAAGAATGAAGGACAGAAAGACAAAAGAGGGAGTGTAAAGTCATTCGTAGGCAGAAGGACGTGGAGAGAATTACGAAAGACAGAAGAGGAAGGAAGGAATGGACGGAGGAGAGGAAAGGGCAGACACCCGAGAGCAGCACTACATTGAGCGAGTGGATGGTGAGCCCCCCTAAAAGTAAAGTGATGGTTATTGGGAGAGAAGGTGACTCCCAGTGTGATGTCACAGTGAATGAAGAGAAACTGGAATTGGTGAGAGAGTTCAAATACTTGGGTACAGTGACAGAAAAGAGGGGAAAATGTGCAAAAGAAGTTGAAAGTAGAGTGACACAAGGAAGAAAAGTAGCTGGTGCAATGAAGGCCTTGATAAGAAACAGAGGCTTGAGTGTTGCAGCTGCACGAGGCTTACATGAGGGAGTGTTAGTGCCAACTTTAACTTATGAGTGTGAGACTATGGTGTAGCATGCAAATGAAAAGTCAAGAGTAAGAGCAGTGGAGATGGGACTGCTGAGGAATGTATGTGGAGTACAGAGGGTGGACAGGATACGAAATAATGTGATTCGTGACAGGTGTGGAGTAAGGAAGTCAGTGGACACCAGAATCGAAGAATGTGTCCTGAGATGATGTGGTCATGTGGAAAGAATGGATAACAATAGAGTGGTGAAAAAGGTATACCTGAGAGAATTTGAAGGAGGGAGGAGGCGAGGTAGGCCAAGGAGAAGGTGGAGAGATATGGTGGATGAGTGTTTGAGGAAGAGAGGTTTGGAAGTCGGTGAGGCTAGGGAACTGACAAGACATCGAGCTGGCTGGATGAATGTTGGGAGATGTGCATGGTCAGGGATTTTGGCATCAATTGTGAGCATGGTATCATCTGGATTGACTTAGTCGGATACGTTTGTGTGAAGCTGCAGAATGTTGTGAATGTTTTTGGCGTATCCGGTAGAGCCAGGATTCCGGGGGCTTGAATGATGAGTGAATGGAAGCGTGGCCTAGTGGATTGGGCAAGTTTGTGCTGTCTGGACATTGCTACTCCTCACCCAGCCCTTGGGTGGGAAAGGAGGTCCGGATGATAATGATGATATATATATATAGTATCTCTCTCTCTCTCTCTCTCTCTCTCTCTCTCTCTATATATATATATATATATATATATATATATATATATATATATATATATATATATATATATATATATATATATAATTTTTATTTACTTATTAGCATTCAAGTCGGGTTGTTAAAATTACACAATCTATATAGTCAGTTCACTTCAGAAGTCAAGTTTACTGGTTATTATTACAGCAATTCATACATCTTATTAAGTTCCCATAGTTTTGAGGAAGTGTTAAAGAACTATTAATCATAAGTATAAACTCTACATATGTGCAATATTGCTCTGATGAACCATATGTATACTGATTTGGTGTTGGTTTACGACAGTACTGTAAATATGAAAATGTCTTATGTCTGATATTGCAAGACACGAGTAATATCTATATAACAACACATCAGACTGATAGGAACTCCAACATATATATACTGTATATATATATATATATATATATATATATATATATATATATATATATATATATATATATATATATATATATATATATATATATATATATATATATATATATATATATATATATATATATATATATATATATATATATATATATATATATATATATATATATATATATATATATATATATATATAAATGGTGCAAAAGTAGGTTGACATTTACCATTTATTCCAAAACAAAAGACACACTTTTAGTCTCGTAAATGTTCAAAGTGTCCGCCATCACCATTGACACATTCCTGGAGTCTGTCACCCACACTTCGAAAAATAAGAGTTTTATATAAAATAAGAATTCTACTAACATAATAAAAAATAATAATTTAAACATACTTTTGCACCACCCTGTATATATATACATATATATATATGTATATATATATATATATATATATATATATATATATATATATATATATATATATAATGTGGAATTGTGCCATAGAAATTTCTCGTAAATTACTGTGGAAAATATATATATATATATATATATATATATATATATATATATATATATGTATATATATATATATATATATATATATATATATATATATATATATATATATATATATATATATATATATATATATATATATATATATATATATAATATAATGAGGCTTATAAGGACTTTGTAAAACAAGAAATCTCTTCTACTCTGTTGCATCATGTTTTGCAACAGGAGCGTAGGGGGCTGGGGATGGCTATTCAGTCCTGACACTGAAGATGAAGGCACGCCACGCTTGCCACTGGATGGTGTTAAGCCCCTGTCACACACAAACGACTCAAGGGCCGACCGCGGTGCGACTCAAGGTCGTAGCTCATTTTTTCATTGATCGTCCCTTGACTCGCCGACAAAGGCCGGACTCGTTAGGGTGCACATGAGCCGCTGGGACGACTTGTCGGGCCTCACGATTTTTTTTAACGCATGTTAAAAAATCGTGGCCTCCTCATGGCTTGCCAAAAGTCGTGTCACAGTTGTGATGTAGTCGGGAATGTCGTACGTCGGTCGTGAAGCTGTCTTAGCTCAATTGGATGCATCGTGATGTGGTCAATGCGTGTCGTGATGCTGTTGCCAACAAAAAAATCCGTTATGACTGTGTGTCCCTTATCAACTGACTAGACACAGGAGAGGTCCATGGTGATGTTCTGGGTGTCATTGGTGGTGCAGGTGTGATGCCCCACCCCACACTGGGTGTCATTGGTGGTCTAGGTGTGATGCCCCATTGCCCACTGGGTGTCATTGGTGGTTCAGGTGTGATGCCCCACCCCATGGGTCGGTCGTGGGGGTGTCCTGGGGGTCGGGGTGCATTCCCCAAATGCGTCACGAAGTCGTCTTGCGTTCGTGGGTGGTCGTGGCTGACAAAAATTTGTTAAATTTCAAATTTGAAGACTCGTAGCTCCGTCGCCTCACAGTAGCCTTGTGATCTTGTCGCGTTCTTGAGGACGTCACGACTGGTCGTGAGGCAGTCATGAGCAGAGCAGATTCAGGGCCAGTCGAGAGGCATGGGAACCAACTAGGACGCGACCTTGAGTCGCGCCGCGGTCGGCGCTTGAGTCGCATATATGTGACAGGGTTTACATGAGCAAGAAACACTAACCACCCATCAGACGCAAACTATTGCAAAACAGATCCAGTTGGAGCTCCTCAGCCCATTAGAACACCAGGCGTTCATCTGTTTACACTGTTACCACTCAAAGTTGCAAATGGTTTTCGTGATCACAAGAAACTGTCTGGTTTGTTACTCTGTGATGTCATCTGAAGAATGAGCTATATCAAGTAACTGGATGGTGGGTGTCCCCATCTACCTCCTGAAACAATATGAAGGAAAATAAAAGAGCACACGTTTAGCAAATATGTTTTAGAGCGGGAAACACAACGCCAAGCTTTTATAAATAACACAAAATATCCTTATCACACAGGCAGCTACTGGTAATATTAAGGGGAAACGTATACACTTGAACAAGCATTTTATCAGTAAATGTAGCCCATCAGGAACCCATTTTCTACTTGAAGATAAACGAAAGAACACTAACGGTAGCACTGTCATCAGATTTGAAGGATGGTTAGCATCTCATCGTCAGTGTACTATTTTTGTCATACTCCAGTTTATCATTAATTTGTGTATCAATAAATATCATTTTTTTTTTTTACCGACATAGTTTTCAAAAATTTCATATAAGAAAATATGAATATGCAAAACAGACAAACTGGAAAAGAAGAGATACCAGTGTCAATCCTGGCCTAACAGCCATATTGTCTTTAGTTAAGGAAGCTGCCTGGTACCTGGATATTACCAGTACATTCCTGCGTATCCCAGGTTTGTATTATATTGTGTGACAGTAATGGAATCGGTGGAGACGTCCAACCAATTCAGTCCGAAGGAGTCTTTTATACAGTATTTCTACTTCAGCATTGTTTTATTTTAACTGATAGTCTCTCGTAATGATGGGGTTAGAAACAATACACAATAATTCCGCCACAATAAAAGAGCCTCCCCGAAGCTAAATGAAGCAGTCAGGTGTTGGTACAAGTACAAAAAAATCTTCACGCTCGAGGGGTTAAAGACCAATAATATACAGAAAGAACAATAACACGCTGTATCAAAACTAAATCGTCAATGATGATGTGCTAGGAAGCCTTTTAACCCACTGAACCTAGTGACTTTTTTATTTTAATTCTTGCTACTTCCAGATGTTTCTCAGGGCTGTAACCAGGACTTGAAAACAGGCGAGGCGAACACAGCCCTACTAGGGGGTCCAAGGGCATGCTCCCCCGGATTTTTTTTTTTTTTTTTTTAGTCCTAGCACCAAACAATGCAACTGCAGGTGAATCTGAACAGATTTAAATTAAGTAACTCGGAAATTTTCAAAAATGTTGCTACAGTTGTATGTTTGTATTAATGCCATCTTAGGGGTTGGGTGCACTGCATTCAGTTATATGTGTTCTGCAATACGGCATATTCATACATGCTAGAAAGGATTATTGGCATCATGTTAAACAGTAATGAAGCAATTGCTGGTTGCTGCACCGTAATGACTACAGAAGCTCAATTAAATTTTACTCTGATGACACTGAAGACTAGTTGGTCTGTCTCATTACTCTTATTATAACTTGTATGTTTCTATAACCAACCATTATGTCATTAGTGGTAATCATGAAGCATTGCGGGTTGAGGATGACAGGGATCAGTTTAAAGTTATGAACGAGATAAGATCAAGTCCCTTGACTTTGGGGTGGGGGTGGATTGAGCAGGCTGCTAAAGGAGGGGAGGGGGAGAGGAGACGCCAGACGAGGCGGCTGCCTCGTCTACCTCAAGGTGGTTACGGGCATGTTTCTATTCAGCTTAGGGGAGACGTCTCGTAAAGAGGGGTATAATGAACGTCGCATCTAAACCTCGCATTCTGAAGTCTACCCTGGACTGAATGAAATAATCAGCAAACAGCATTAATAATTATGTATGGCAGGTCCCAGGACTGGACTTAGACGAAAACATAACTCGAAATCAGCAAAACATTTAAATTGTCATCGCCATAAACGAACACTACAGTAGGCTTTCGTCAGTGCTACCAACACAGATGATGCTAGCTGGTATATTTTCAAAGGCTACAAATAAAAAATAAGCATTTGTTTAACAATGTCAAGCGGAGGAAGTCTCTGTCTTCATACTCTGTACGTGGGGTTTACAGTGACGAACACGAAATTTCCAGAGATTTTAAATAGGTAAATTTTTCACTGCAATTAGGCCTTGTCCTTTTAGATTATAGGTATTATCAAGCCTGTTTCTCGCAGCAATATGCCACCACTCACTGTACCTTTACTTTCTAGATGAAGTCGATTTTCAGCATGTTTCTTCCTGTAGCTGCGAATCATTTCCTCAGGACAATACGGCAGTTCTCAAACCTGGTTCTTCCTCTAGCAAATGATCCATCACTAAAACGGAGTAAAATCACATATACATTCACTTAATACATGTTCACACAGAGGTCCACCTCTGGATACGTAACATTCCACCTGACTATGGTACTGGCATGATGATGGTACAGTAGGTGTCCGAGGGGATGCTAAGGAGTCACATGTGCTGCTGAAAACAAAATCATGATAATGCAGTAAATAATAAAAACTTGTTCGAACAGGACAAGATTTATTGTAACAGACAATATGACGCCAAGCAAGAAGATACCAAACCAGTACAAAAAGAAAGCATACTAAAGAGACCTTGTGTCATGACAAAAAAACAGACTAAAAATGTAAGGCTGAAAGTGGCAGCAAAATGTCTGGGAGAGAATATAAGTATAAGAAAAAAAGTTTGGCGAGTTCCCCACAAACGGAAGAAGCAAATATCTCACTCCCAGGGATGGGGGAGGAAACGAAAATTCTACATTCCATAACCATTAATTTTACCATTATATTCTTGCTACTGCCTACCTAAGTTATTCAGCGTAAGGGAGATTTTTCGAACAAGGGTGGTTAGGCAAACATAAACACTTCACTCCCATGACGTAATCTTCATTCTGTTAGTCAAACCTCAAAACATTTTTATGCAGCTCCAGAGACTTGTCGGACTGGAGTAGATAGATACTAAAGTCATCATATCCCCCTTCACTATAGTTGGTCTGTCGTAAGTTGAGTGAAATAAATAAATAAATATATATATATATATATATATATATATATATATATATATATATATATATATATATATATATATATATATATATATATATATAAACACACATACTTACATATATATATATATGTATATATATATATATATATATATATATATATATATATATATATATACATACATACATATATATATATATATATATATATATATATATATATATATATATATATATATACATACATATATATATATATATATATATATATATATATATATATATATATATATATATATATATTTATGTATGTATATGCAAACAAGAAGGAACCAAAGGCAAAAAGGCCGCAGAATTGTCCTTTCCAAGAAAACCTGGACAGAACAAAAACAAACTCAGTAACCTTTTATTTCCAGATGCCTGGATACGTTTACAAGATTAGGTGTCACGGGGAGAGGGAAATACAGACTCGGGAAGACAGTTCCAGAGATGACCTGTTGCGTACATGAATGAGTAAATGTATGGTTAACCCATACTCTCACTCATTCATGTATGCAACAGGTCATCTCTGAAACTGTCTTCCCCAGTCTTGCTATATGGAGCTGGGCACGTTTGTTGTGAGACTGTTTTGCTAAACCGGTGCTACGCGCCCGCCGTAATGAATTGGGGATGCAAGCTGAGAGTTCAAATAAGCAGTGGCCACTGAAGTAGTGACTGATCACTGGTGGCATGAAAAACATAATGAAGGAAAATGTCATCGGACCGAAAGGTTAAGCCCTCGGCTCTAAGAGGTCTCTCAAAAAAAAAGAAAAAAAAAAAAAAGTTTCGCGGTAGCAAGAACAAAAATCATAATGAACATGTTAACCGCTTTACTAAGGATTTTATTTTTTGTGCACTACCATACGATTTTTATTTTCAGTTTGGGAGAGAACCCATGGAGTGAAGAGGTTAATGAAGGCTATATCTAGCTCCGTCAGTTTGATAAATCTCTCCTTAAGCTGGGGAAAAAAAAAAAAAAAAGACTAGGAGAACCAAACAACTGCTGGGAGCAACAGTGACTGTATTTATTTATTTTACTTTATTTAAAAAAAAAGGAAATTATTTTTCCTTTTTACAAAGATTTTGGTATTTCAATTATATTTCATTCTATCATTCTGAATATGCTCTGATAATAAATCACGAGGGTTTCGAAACGTAATCAATAAAGATAATCTGTTTAACGACAATGGCGTTCCTCTTTATTATTCTCCTGCTCATTCCAAGTACGACTCTTCCGGTGTGAATGGTCTCTGTAAAATTACATACACATGAATGTGAACTTGAATGGAGGGTCAAGACGAGTTATGACTCATCTTGACTCGTTTGGTGTAAACGATGACTTATTCGAAACAGAATGATTGCCCTGGTGTGAACAGTCTCTGGAGAATTACACATATATTAATGACTGCTGGACTGATGACTCACGCAGGGTCACGACTGGACTTGATTCTTGTGGAAATTTGGGATGTGAAGGCAGTTTAACCACCTGAGTGCGACGACGTATTTTTATTTTAATCTTGTTACCAGCAGACTGTTTTTATCTGTTAAGAAAGACTTTTCTAACTAAAGGAGTTTGATGTAGCCTTCATTAATCCGAAACTGAGGAAAATCGTGTGTTGCAGCAAGAATAAACTACAAAACTACTTCATCATATTGAAGGAGCTAAGTTTACTGGTGAATCCCAGTCCTGTTCTATAATGTGTCCGAACAGCCAGCCAGAAGAAGACAAATCTACGGTCAAAAGGAAAAGGAAGAACAAGAATTATTACGCTTGGGCGTCCACAAATATTCAAGCACAACCGAGGAGAGAAAATGGAAATAAATGAACCACACGAAAAGTGGAGGAGGGATATAACTCAGACCAGAGGACGAAAGCAAGGAAGACTAGGCTTGAGTGGAATAGATAAAGAAATGAACAAGAGAGAACTAACCAAGAGGGAAGCAAACAAGAAAGGATGAGGGATACAATTCACATCAAAGGAAAAGAAAGTAATTCTGGTTAAAAGGACCTAACAATAAAACCAGCCTAGGACGGGGAAGTGGGGAAGTTTGTGTATGAAGGGTGGAGATGGAAAAATAACTGAAATATGACAGGGAAAGAGGGATATTATTCATACCAAAGGAGAGGGATACAAGTCGGAATCAGGGGACGTAACAGTAAAATATTTGAGTGCAGATGATGTGGGAACAAACTGGACCACACGAGAAAGGAAGAGGGATACAATTCATGTCAAAAGAAAAATACAATAACTGGAGAAGGGAGAGAAGTGGTAAATGATATCTGAGAGTAGGAACCTTATTCAGCTTCAGAAGACACAAGAGTGATATATGCTGCAGTGTATGATGGTTAATGTCTGAGTTTATATATGTGCAAGGGAAACGAAAACAAGCATTACCATCCGAGCCCGTAGGGGAAGAAAGGATATAATTCAGACCCAAGGAAAAGGAAATATCTCAGCTCTGTGGGGAAACAGGGGTAAAATATTGAAATATATGCTTGTGTGTGAGTTTATCTATGCGGGTGGAGGCAGGCGGCAGCAATGGAGGCGAGGGTGGAAGCGGGCAGGGCGAGGCTCCACCAGCACAGGTTGGAACCCCGCTGGATGGCCGCCGGGTACTCGTCTGTTGGGGACAAAAAAGAAAACATTAACTCACAGACACTAACACCCAAAATGTAACTACTGTCTCTTATAAATACACTGCAGAGTGTCTTTCTAACATGACAATGATCCCTAACCTGTCTGATTTCAGCTGGTGGCCAGGTGTAGTCAGGGTAATTGGTAGCTTTGACTAAAAACCAAGGAGACTCATTCCAATCAGGCTTATTTAATTTCATGCAAACATGATTTTGTGTACTATTCTAGTTGTGGTACTGGTCCACCGCCGTTTGATCAAAAAGAAAAGATTACAGTGCCCGCATGCTGAAATTTTTACCTTCCACCTGACAAAGTCAGAGGAGGGTGTTGTTATCACTGGGATCAATAGGTGTCCGTCCGTTGAGTTGGACGGCAGGGCGGCTGACTGGGAGTAGAGATTTCGATTCCTGGCCAGAACTGAGAAATATTCATTACAATGATGAAATTTCACATAGATATGTGTCTTATAGTGAAATGATGCCCTGTGAAAGGTAGAATCTGTGTCTTAAGTAGTTTTATTGAAAATAATGACAAGGTAAAAAAATAATTTTCCAGAAATTTTAATGTGACTTGTGCAAGGAATCTGAAGGGCCCAGGATATGTGTCCTTAAGGCGTTTTCTTTATGCCCACCTTTAACCCGCCCCATCCCGACCACTTTTCCACAACTGACTCCCCCCAATCCCGACCATTTTAGGAATTTTTTTTTTTTTTGGCTCAAACCTTTGCTTTAGGTGAGAAACATCGAAAATTCATAGAGAAATCGCTCACCTGAGGTTTAAAATACTCAATACAGGTAGGAGTACCTCCTTACCTTACTGGGTTTTCTATCAGGCTGGCACCAAAGAAAACGAGTTCTATGGGAGGATAACTATTTCACACCACTCATAAACGGTATTTATTTATATACTTGGTACGAATTTATATGTAGTACAAGAGTATATTGGTTTTCAAGCAGTAATATAGGCATTAGAAGCATTGTTTCACTCACTAATACCTGACCTTTTTTTGCCACATTACCTGATCATCATTTCTAACTGTTTCTTCCTCTAATGCTATGTAAAGTTTGTCCTCCACATTGTCATTGATTGGGGAATCACTCTGGCCCTGAATTTCGTACCGTGGCATGACATGGCTATACTGGCCAGGTCACTGATAACAGGTGAATTGTTGAGACAATGGCATGCAGGGGGGGGGGAGGAGGTCATGCTGGGTAAGGCATTGTCCCTGCCTGGCATCTTGTAGAGGAAGGTGTCACGTGTATATGTACCAAAAATCACTCGCGAAAATTGAAAATTGTGCAAATTAGGGACCTTGCAATTTTTTCGCGTTTATGTACGTCGACGGGATTGGCAGTGACAAAACGTGTGGACGTTAAAGAACGTCGACGGGACGCCGCGGGTTAAAAGAAAATATTGTGGGGGGGGTGTGAGGGCAGTTATAGGGTTAGGTGTGCAGGGACGCAGAGGGTATGTGCTTGGTCAGATGGAGGGTTGCAACAGCTCAGAGTTGCCTATGTTTTAAACTGTGAATATACAGCACCTTTGGTCCTACTTGGCCATTTTGAAGGTACTGCTAAAACTTTTGCAGCTTCATAGTACAGCCAGTTACCTTTTGTTGGTATACTGTATTTCTCCCATGACCACTACTGATAACTGTGAAATCAGAACTCATTACTGCCACATTCCGAAGCTACCAAAGTTAAGATAATAGGCCTGTACTATCATTATCATAATCAAAATAAACCGCAAAAAGTGGAATGTTATAAAATCTCTAAAGCCAGTCAGAATACAAGCCTTACTGCCACCCCCAGACACAGCCACTCAGACTACCACAGCCGGTAAAAGAACACAGCTTACAGTACATCCACACTTGTACCCCAGAAATTATTCATGTATTGCCAATGGCTGTATTTAGAGGTGAATAGATAATATTCTGACATGATATTTATTCTATTCTAAACAAAGATCCCAACCCCTTTCAGCCCAGTCAATTGCCAGCCATAGTCTGATGGAAGGGTTGATTTAACTAGTAACAAGGAGACTCATTCCTACCTCATAACTGAGATTCATTTAACTTCATGCAACTGTAACTTTGTATTCACGCTACAGCACTGAACCAGTTCAGTCATGTATAATCAGCCCAACTACAGTGAACATTAGCAGGTAAATAAGTATAACAACCTACCTGAACTCTCTCTCTCTCTCTCTCCTGACGCCGCATCCCGTGTGGGTGGGCTAAACAACTAGACCTTCAAGCATTTAGTGTCCCTCATCAGTAAAGACCCCTCTCTCCATCTTGTTCCCGGTCTCCCTTTTTTCCTCCTCCCAACCACTCCACTCTAATACACACTCCTAGTCAGTCTCTCGCTCTTCGCCCCATATGGCACAAACACCTCAGAGTTTCCTGGTGATTTACCATCACATCAACCCTTACACCCAAATCTTCATGTCACTCCACAGTAACTTCAGAGGTAACCTGTTCGTGGGATGATGATGATGATGATGATGATGATGATGATGATGATGATCTATTGGTTGAATAATTTAGAAAGGCTCCAAAATGCTTGCATGCGTTGGCCCTGGTCGCCTAATGACGGCTCTCCACATTGCTCGATCTCTAGCAGCCTCCCATTCCAGTCCCGTATCCCGGAGGTCACACTCTATGACCTCATCCCAGGTCTTTTGCGGCATGCCTCTCGCAACCCTACACACGACGTTCACAATTCTCACCTTCCCACAGAGAGAGAGAGAGAGAGAGAGAGAGAGAGAGAGAGAGAGAGAGACGAATGTGATGGGGAAAAAGAGCCCTGAATTTAATTTCATTTATATGCAAATGTTATTTATTTACAGGGGTATAGTAAGGGTCATTTTACCGAATATCTCTTAGGTGACATATAGTTTCCATACATCGTCTCGTTAACACACACACACACACACACACACACACACACACACACACACACACACACACACTCCTTTATTACTACTCTAGGGGCCTTGAAGTAATGCAAGTCAAGGATGTGCCCAAGTTAAGCCACCCTAAGCCATGTCAATTAAGCCGTAAGAGATCACCAACATCCCTGGCAGAGCTTATAGGACAGTAAAATCTCCAGTCACCTCTTGGATTCGAACCGTGGTGCATGCTGTCCCCCTAATTCAGACCTTCTTAGTCCCCGCTGTTTTGACTTCAGTGATACCATTCAATATCCGCCAATCTGAATAAAACTGTCGGGAGGTAGTGAGAATATATAAATTACGTGAACACGCTGAAAAGAAGGAACGAAAAAAAAAATATTATCATATGCTGAGCTGATATGAGACTGAACTTAACTGAGGCGATCACGTGAATGTGACACACGCAATAATGGCTGACCCCTTGTTGGAAAAAAAATCAGTATCGGCTCAATCGTGAAATGGAAATGCTTCAACGATACGGAACTGAACTTTTATCGACATGACACGAGGAGATTATTGATGAATCTAATACAGATGGCAAACATTACACCCAGTGACACTGATGCAACACCAGACTCCCGTTCAGTACAATGACGTTCTTCGTAATTCAATTTTCCATTCCTAAACCATTGAGATTAAAATGATGGAGAGCAACCAATTAACCACTTCAAGAGCTTTGGTCTTCTCTATGTTTAATAATACCATATTGTGGAAACAGTGGTTTCATACGGACTAACATAAAAATACAGACGCAGTTAACCCAATATAATCGACACATCCTAACCTACCCTACCCTAGCCTAATGTAATTATTTATATCCTCCTGGAAAAGATATAGCATTGAAACCGACTACATTTAAGTAATTTGAGGTGCAGCCATGAAATGGCTTTGAGGAGCCTCTGGAAAGTCCATTAAGCTGGAATTAATTAACGTGTGGGATGATGGAATATTTCTGTCCTGCACCACCATTTCACACAATATCCCCATCATAGTTACATGATGCACCAGTAATATCTGCGTTACCCACTCTGATACATGATTTCATTACAGACATGTTCGTGATGCAAGGGCGGGTAGGATGTACGGTACTAGTAATATCTGTGTTACCTAGGGTGGTGGACTGTAGCACCAGCAGAACAGGGCAGTACTTCTAAGGTGGGTGGAAAGCTGATCAAAGAAGAAGCTGGGGTTATCGTTTCATCATCCCTTGGAACTTGCTTCTGACCATCCTCTTTGCTGAACCTTTTCACTGTTTTTATAACACAGAGAGTTGGCCAGAATACTCTTCCATACAATTTTCTGCTAACTGTCAACACCATTATACATGCACAATACACACCACACTTATTATCCCAAAATGAAAACTGACATCTCAGTGCCCAGCCTCGGGGTCCCCGGGGAAGGGGTAACGGGGAACATAAATGCCCCAACCACCTATGACCCGCCCCTCCCCAGTGATGGCCAAGAGATGCATGGAACCACTACCTGACTTACCTTTCGTTCACTTGTGCAACATTCGTGGCCTTTCCTCTAATTTTCAGGCTGTTGAAAAACACCTCTCTTCCTCCAAAGCTCACCTTCTCTTTATCACTAAGGCTCTACTGTCTGAGGCGACTAACAGCAAGCCCTTCTCTGTATCCTCCTACTTTCTCTATACTCACTTAAAAGCCAGAGGTAGCTATTGTGTATATGTACACAACAACATATCTTGCTCTCGTGTTCCTGAACTTGAATCTTCTGAAATCTATACTTTCTGACTTCGTCTATCCTGTCATTTCCTGAAGAAATATACATGAGTTGTGGACTTGTCCCATAATTCTACTATGAAAAATCGTTTGATTATCTTACTTCTAAGATGGAACACATCCAAGCAATTCTTCCACACTCTGAAATCTCCATTCTTGATGATCTCAGTGTTCATGCCGATCTTTGGCTCTCCTCAACTTTCACTGATCCACCTGGTGAACCACATTATTTCTATCCTTAGTGACCTACAGCCCCTTGTACAGCAGCTACCCGTAACCCTGACTACCTTGGAGAGAGTTCCAACATACCTGACCTTTTACTTAAAACAAATCCTTCTGCTTCTGCTGTTATTTTTTCTCTCCATTGGATTCCTCTGATTACAACCTTCTCACTCTGACTCGTCCTATCACTCCTATCGCCCCTACGTAGAGTACAACTCTCATGTGTGGGGAGACTCCCCACATTCAGCTCTTCTCAATAGGGTGGAGTCAATGGCTTTTCGTCTCATTAACACTCGTCCTCTTACTGGCCACCTTCAACCTGTCTTTCGCCACGCTGCTGCATCTTTGTCTCATTTCTATAGCTACTTCAATGGTCACCGCCCCTCTAAACTGTCTGGTTGCATCCCTCCACCTCTACGACGGGCGCGTAGCACCCGTCTAGCAACAAAGGCGGTGCCTAAATCGGTAGAGAGATTGCCTGCAGTCCTAACGGACCTAGGTTCAAATCCCCTCTCGGGCAGGGGACAGTTTAAGGATATGAATATCATTAAATCAGGCTTTACTGATCTACCAGAAGACCCGCCGACATGTCGTAAAAATACCCCCACTAATATCAATACACCAGTCCTATATGAGACAGCCCTAGCATATATTCAATATGGACGGTGGGTGTTAGCGCCGAAGTGGTGACATGTACAGGTGTATGGTATGTAGGAGGACTGCTGGGCCTAGATGGCAGGCTGTGAAGCCTATGCTCAGAGTCGGACACATAAAAAAAAAAAAAAAATCCCTTTTTCTGTCCAGTTCTCTAATGCAAGAGTTAACTGTTACTCCCAGTCCTTCAATTATGCAACAGATCAACTCTGGAACTGTCTCCCTCTGTCTGTATTTCCTACTGTCTGTGATCTCCAGTATTTCAAACGCTGTGTGTCCAGGCATCTCGAAATGAACGGATCTTGAATTTGGCTCCCATTTGTTTTTTTTTTTTTCTGTTTTTTTTTTTTTTTTTTCCTCGGAAGGAACGGTTTGTGGGCTCTTGGCCTTTGGTTACTTCTTCCTTGCATAAAAAAAAAAGTAAGGTCTATGGACCTTCCCAAGAAGTGACAGCTGTGGCAATTTGGAGCTGCTGATTAGGAGGTTCTTAGGCAGTACTTCTTTGATTTTGCCTGGAATGATTGTTTCCATGGCCAAGAGCCTTCTGAGCGTGCCTTGTGCATTACGTAGGCTATTCTCTCAGGCATGGACTCATATATTCCTTTCTCTTATCCTGAGACTAACGTAAAAAAACAAAAAGTTTAATCACACTTGTTCTACTGCTGTCCACAACATGGAGACAGCCTACAAAAGATACCAGAGTCAACCCACCCTTATATCTCATCTCACTTATGTCTTTGCCCAGAACCCGTGCTAAGTCCGTCCTTCGCTCTGCTAAAAGCAATTTCATTTGTACTAAATGCTCTGAACTCTCTGACTCAAATTTCTCTCGCTCCCTCTGGCACGTTGCCAAAAACCTTTCTAACAACTTTATCATTTACCCTTCTCTTCCCCACTCTGATGGCTCTGTAGCTGTTGCATCTGCTGATAAAGCAGAACTCTTCTTTCAGACTTTCTCCTCCAATTTTATTTTAGACAATTCCGGTGCTATTCCCCCTCCCCATCCCTCCACAGACTTCCTCATGGCTGACATTAAAGTTTCTTCAATTGAGTGTTTTCTGCCATCACAGTCCTTAATACTAACAAGGCACATACAGACCTCATGGGGTCCCTCCTGTTGTCCTCAAGAACTGTGCTTCTGTGCATACACCCTGTCTGGGTAAACTGTTTCACCTTTGCCCGCCAACTTGTAATTTTTCTTCTTACTGGAAGTATGCTCTCATTCAGCCTGTCCCAAAGAGGGGTGACCATTCCCAGCCCTCAAACTACCGTCCAATGGCTTTAAAATTCTGTATGGCTAAAGGTTTGAATCTATTCTTAACAACAAACATTTGAAGCACCTTTCCCATCATAACCTTCTTTTCCATCATCAGTATGAATTCTGCCAGGGATGTTCCACTGGTGATCAACTCACCTACCTTTCAGACTCCTGGTCATCCTCCTTTCGGAACTCTGGTGAAAGCTTTGCCATTGCACTTGACATCTCAAAGCTTTCGATCGAGTCTGGCATAAACCTTTAATTCCCAAACAGTCCTCTTACAGTTTCTATTCTTCTATCTCTGCCTTCGTCTCTAACTTTCTTTCTGGTTTTCTACAGCTGCTGTTGTACACGGCCACCAATATTCTCCTTCAGCTATCAAGAGTGGCGTTCCTCAGGGTTTTGTCCTATCACAAACTCACTTCCTTTTATTCACCGATAACCTTCTAAGCTATGCATCTAACCCTATCCACTCATGCACTGATGACTCCATTCTTCACCTTTCCATCTGCTTCCTGCAGTGTCCATCTCATTAGTTACTTCAAAAAACAAAGGATGAGGCTATGGCACACTTAAAATTTGACTTGGCTCGTACCTCTGACTGGGGCAAAAGTAATCTTGTTCTTTTTAATGCATCAACAGCTCAACTCTTACATCAATATCTCTAATTTTTAACAATCTCCAACTCAGTCCTGTATCATATTTGAACATACTTAGGATTTCATCCTCCCAGGATTTATATTGAAAAGATTATATTACTTTTCTTGTAAAAATCTGCTTCTACGAGATTACGTGAGTTTAGCTAACTCCGTGCCTTCTTTACCCCTGCACACGTGTTGACTTTATACATTTTATTGCGTTTTTAGAGTACAACTCCCATGTGTGGGGAGGCTCCCCACATACAGCTCTTCTCGACATGGTAGAGTTAAAGGGTTTTCGTCTCATTATCTCTCTTCCTCTTACTTGTTTCCTTGAACCTCTGTTTCTTCACCACAGTGTTGCATCTTTATCTCTTTTCTATTGCTACTTCAGTGGTCACTGCTCCTTTGAACTGTCTGCTTGCATCCTCCACCACTACAGCAGATGCGTAGCACCCGTCTAGCAGCAAACCCTCATCCCTTTTCTGTCCAACTCTAATGCAAGAATTGAATGTTACTCCCAATCCTTCAAGTATGCAACAGGTCCCCTCTGGAACTGTCTTCACCTGTCTGTATTTCTTATTGCTATAACCTCCAGTCTTTTAACCCGCCCCATCCTGACCACTTTTCCACCACTGACTCTCCCCAATCCCGACTGTTTTTGGGAAAAATTTTGTTTGGCTCAAACTTCCGTTTTTGGTGAGAAACAACGAAAATTCATAGAGAAATCGCTCACCTGAGGTTTAAAATACTCGATACAGGTAGGAGTACCTCCTTACCTTACTGGGTTTTCTAACAGGCTGGCACCAAAGAAAACGAGTTCCGTGGGAGGATAACTATTTCACACCATTCATAAACGGTATTTATCTATTTACTTGGTACGAATTTATATGTAGTACGAGAGTATATTGGTTTTCAAGCAGTAATATAGGCATTATAAGCATTGTTTCACTCACTAACTCATCACCATACCTGACCTTTTTTTGCCACATTACCTGATCATCATTTCTGACTGTTTCTTCCTCTAATGCTATGTAAAGTTTGTCCTCCACATTGTCATTGATTGGGGAATCACTCTGGCCCTGAATTTCGTACCGTGGCATGACATGGCTTTACTGGCCAGGTCACTGATAACAGGTGAATTGCTGAGACAATGGCATGCAGGGGGAGGGAGGAGGTCATGCTGGGTAAGGCATTGTCCCTGCCTGGCATCTTGTAGAGGAAGGTGTCACGTGTATACGTACCAAAAATCACTCGCGAAAATTGAAAATTGTGCAAATTAGGGACCTTGCAATTGATTCGCGTTTATGTACGTCGACGGGATTGGCAGTGACAAAACGTGTGGACGTTAAAGAACGTTGACGGGACGCCGCGGGTTAAAGACAGCGTGTCCAGGCATCTCGAAATGAACGGAACTGGAATCTGGCTCCTGTTATCTTGTTTTTATTTTTTCTTGGAGGGAACAGTCTTTGCTGACTTTTAGCCTTTGGTTCCTGCTTCCCTGCCTGTTAAATAATCCGCCTATAGCAGTGCACCTGCACTCGCGAAGCTAGAGTGTGATGTTTTGATTGGTAAAATCTACAATAATCCCTTCAATCCGATGATATCACTACACCAGCGAAAAACTGCAGGTCACCCCCTCCCCCCCTTGGCTAAACCTCAACACTTTCACCAGAATTTCGTCCAGATTAGATCACAACTGTTTTACTTATTTTGTTCACTCAAAGACACAAGGGTCGAACTTTGATCTTGCCCCGCTAACTTGACTGTTTGTTCTCACAATCGAATCACTTCGTTCTTGCCTGTCTCCAACTCTTTCACAATTTTTTTCTATATCAGCTACTGTTTAAGTTGACCGTGATAGGTCAAACACTGACCTAAGCCTGTGCCCTGGACCATTAACATATTGTTCTCAATAAGAATCGGTCAACCCCTTGGTTAACCCTCAGTCCTTCCCGTAAGTCTGGCTAAATTCGAATAAAAACTGTGTGAGTTAATTTACTCAGTGGGAAACAAACAAACAAGCACACGCATGGACCAATCAAAACATTATAACACCCACTCTCACTTCACAAGCATGTGTGTAATTAACAACATGAAAATGGTCTCATTTTTTTTCTTTGTAAATACAGGCCCAATACCTAAAGGCGGATGCACATGACATCCCATTTCTGATATGAATGAGATCTTAATGGGAGTGAGATGGTGCGTGCCTCATTAGCACACGCCTGGCTATGCCGCTGCACGCTGAGAGGTGTATCTGCAGCTAATATATTTAACAGACTATTTTTCGTGATGTTCTGCGACTGATTGATTGTGAGATAAGATATGACGACAAGAACGTACACCTGTTAAAAATACGCATATTACTGCTTAATGTTCAAAATCCATCACGTTACCGCCACTGAGATGATATTTTGGACGTCTCCACCCACCTTTTCCTGTCTGCCTTCCATCAAGCCAATGTTAACCCTGACACCATCGCCTGTGTGGCCCTCCTTATCCCGTCACCGCACAACAACCCACTTCCATCCACCTTGATACCATTGCCTGTGTGGTCCTCCTTATCCCACCACCACAAACCAACCCACTTCCATCCTCCCACCCTTTGTCCTCCACCCCAACATTTCTCCTGGATCATCTGTGTCCCACGGGTGTCAGTCCCTAAGAGGTTTATGATCAATTTCCTGTCGTAATTAATATTTGTTTGTACAGGAAGATCAAGACGTGGCAAGACTGCACTCTCTTTATCTTGTCATTCCTGCAAAATCTTATCTATTATACTATGGCAGTAACCATGTGTGTGTGTGTGTGTGTGTGTGTGTGTGTGTGTGTGTGTGTTTTGGGCAGTCGAAACTGCACGTTCAAATCGCACCAAAATTGGCACAGAAATCGCAAAAATTTCGCTGATGTGAAAAACTTGGTCCCATCACGATTGAAAAACTTTTATTATAGTTAATGAGCGATCCCATTTTGACCAAAAAACCCCGCTCCTGGTGCCCGGCATAGGATCTCCGTAAAATTTTTTGTCCACAGGTACAACTAAAGAATTTCGGACTTGCGTTCGGACAACTTGGGTTCCATTCCCGAAGCTGCAAATAACACGATCAATTGGTTAGCTGCCAAAAATCCAAGTGACAACATTACACTAGAACAGCACATAAATGCGAGAGCCCTCCACAGGTGCAAGTGTGAGGGGCTCGAAGGGCCCAAAGGGCCCACGAGCACTTGTAGTTACTACAGGCGAACGGTCGTCAATTTTTCTTTAAATCTTTCTGGCACGGGCTTAACCCTGCCCGTATCCTAGTGCCATACATTCACACGTCGATTGATGCCCTGTATAAGACAGGGTCAAACACCGGTCAGTGCTATGACGCATTATGCAGGTTTTTACTGAACACCCAAAACAGAAAATACCTACAATATTTTCATAACAAAAATAAAATTTTTGATAATAACAACAATCATAATAATAATAATAATAATAATAATAATAATAATCGTATGGAAAATATGGCAATGATAAAGATGATGATAAGGTGATTACGATAACATTGGTAATAAAAATAATGACAGTAACATGATTACGATAACATTGGTAATAAAAATAATGATAGTAACATGATTAAGATAACATTGGTAATAAAAATAATGATAGTAACATGATTAAGATAACATTGGTAATAAAAATAATGATAGTAACATCCACCCACCCACCTACCCACACACACAGTTACTCAAAGGCCTTCACCAAGCTCGTTAGGTAATTAAAAGCTCACTGATAAACAGCCAACAGACGGGCCTTTTGTTGTTAAATTAAAGTCCATATTTTGGAAGTAATGGATTTTCGAGGTGAGGGGAAGGGGGCAGGAGGGAGACTGGGGGATGGAGAGGCAGAGGAGGTGGTGGGGGAACAGACACAGCCAGTCCTGGGAACAGTACCACACATACACATCCATCACGGAGCCGGACTGACTGATGTGGGGGCGGGTCGGGGCGGGGAGTTATACATGCATACAATACGTACACATATACATACACATACACATCTACCATTCGACCACGTAACGGCACGGCATGGAAGTGTTGATAATATCGATCATGTGACGGCAAAGAAACGTTGATAACAGGATTTCTCGTTGAATTAGGCATTTTATAATACTTTCCTTAGCGATCTATTTTGCCTACTTCACTTTCATTATCTCCACATACCTGGTGTAAAGTATGTTGATATTAAAAATATATGAATTTTATACGGGTATGAGTCATTTACTTGCCTTACGAGCCACTGACGAGTACTTCCCAAGATTTAGCCTACTAGATAAAAAAAAAAAAAAAAAAAGCCACAAAAATGTGTTGGCTTTCATGAAATGTCTTTATATGGCTTTTTTTTTTTTTTTAATTCCAAACTTTTATCTAATATTTGTAAAAGCTCACTGAAAATAAAAATAACATGCACAACTCGTTTCTATAGTGTGTTTGTAACACGTAACTCAAATTTATAATAATTTTAAATCAGTATCACACAAAGTCACAGTAACTGGACTAAGAAAAAAGTTAAATATTAGTTACCTTTTATAAAATGCATTACATTATCTGCTAGCACTGGACTACCTACTGAACTTGGCTAATTTGGTTATTTGGCGTAAAAGAAAATGAAAATATTTCATAAATATAAAGATAAAAATATGGTACATACGTAGGGGCGTTCACCATCCACACACTCGATGCAGTGCTGCTCTCGGGTGTCTGCCCTTTCCTCTCTTCTTTACTTCTTTCTTTCCTTCCTCTTCTGTCTTTCTTTACTTCTTTCTTTCCTTCCTCTTCTGTCTTTCTTTACTTCAGTCTTTCCTCGTCCTTCTGCCTACGGATGGCTTTGCACTCTCTCTCTTCTGTCTTTCCGTCATTCTTTCCTCCTCCTTCTGCCTATGGGTGACTCTACACTGAGTGACAAGCTAAATGGTTTCCTGTACACAAGGAAATCATTTACTACGCTGGGTGGTAACCATATAACCAAATTATGGCGCCTGGTGGTTTAGTGGGCAATTACGGCGCTCCAATCGGATTGAGCCAGTGAAGGTTTATATCCAAGGGATGGTTGGGGTTTATTGCTCCCGTAATGCTACTCAGGGATGAGTGAGGCTGGTCACTCTCATCTTAAATGTCAGGACCAACTTGTCAAGCCCCGGGTTCCTATGCTTCTCATGGGACAACGTAGGATTGGATATTGGATGGATGGATAAAAATAAAAAATTATGCCTTGTGATACACTTCAAATTCAGTGTTCAGCTCATCTGTTCATTGGTCTAGCTGCTAGCAGGAGATGCTATTCAACTACTGGCAGCATTCTGGGGGTCTGAGTTTTTTTTAGAGCAGGTCTATATGCAGATATTATGATGAGATTCTCTGGCGTTTTGTATATGTATATCTGATTCCACCCGGATTTGTGCTGAAATCACTCGCTCACGCTAAGCAGCACTTATTGGCAATAACAGCTGTATTTGTACATGGTGCAGGTGGTCTCTGAAATCATCCTTATACGATTTATTTTACAGCATAGTGGTCCACAGTCAATATACTTCTTACCTTGACATTCTCCAACCACAATTTTTCATATGGTTTCATTGAGTGAAAATTTTTTCAACTTTACATTTATTTTTGTCAAATAGTGGTCTAACTCAAGTTATTTAAAGGTCCGATCTCTGCTTCTGCATAATACATCAAAGCATTGTGGTACTCTGGCAAAGCATCATGACTGACGACTTTGAAACTGGCAGCTGCTTTAGATAAGCCTGCTACATTGTCAAGGTTTTATAGGAATGCACTCAGTCTTTTCTAGTGACTATGAATGCGATAGCAGTTCTGATGGCTTCTGCTACAGTTGTAACAGACAATGTTCAATGCATCAGCTTCATTGAGACGTGAGTGATAGCCGCACCCTGAAAGGTGGAGTTACTGTCCCCACTCTCCTGCACGCTAGTGTGAAATTTCTGAAGCCACCCACCTAATGACCGATGGCAAATCATAAATACAATAAGAGGAAGAACGGCGTTTTGCGACGTTATCAGACTGAGCGACGAGTGGTGCTGCCAAACCTACGGATTAGGTAAAAACTGGATTCTCAGCAAACCCGTTACTTTGCTAGTGAGATATTAAGGTTACTCGTAAAGAAAATATTCTGCTCGTGAAGGCAAGAAATTATGTGCCACTATGAAGACTGTTAAATGAGAATATGACAACAACATGGAAAAAAAGAGCTGAGAATAGTATTTCGAAGTCGCTGATGCCTGCATTAATACGAGTAATTAAAATATGGGTGAAATATTGGTTGCTGTGTAATATTATGTAAGCAGCGGGGAATACTTTCCGTTGTTATGACTCAAACCGTCTTCCAGCTCTGATAACTTTCAGGCATGGTATATGTTCTGGCTAACACCAAAAAGTTTTACTTGGAGGAGGATTTGATCTTTTCAGTACGATTGCTATTTGTATTTTATTAATGCTATCTATCTATCTATCCATCTATTGCCAGACGCCTTAATCCCGTACGGGGTGGTAACAAACAAATCACCTCCACGTCACCCTGTCCCCCACCATTTCACTGCCCTGCTCCCAACTCACACTCCCCTCTCTCATATACCTCTCCACTCCATCCCTCCATCTCATCCTCGGCCTCCCCCTCCCTCTCCTCCCCTCCACCTCACTCACATACACTCTCCTCGTCAGTCTCTCACCCTCCATCCTCTCCACATGGCCAAACCACCTCAGTGTGTTCCTCCTAACGCTTCCTATCACATCCACTTCCACACCACAACGCTCCTTTATACCCTCATTTGTCAGCCTGTCTCTCCATGTGACTCCACAGGCTCCTCTTAAATAACGCATTTCCACTGCTCTCACTCTTGACTTGTGTCCTTCCAACAACGTCCAAGCTTCACTTCCATACGTTAGAGCTGGTATCACAAAACTGTCATGTAGTAATTTTTTCACTTGAAGTCAATGCTAACTTTTGAATATTAGGTCAGTTTATGAAAGTTCTTTTGTAGTTACATGGTTGGATAAATCTAGTAGTAAAGAAACACTGCTAATTTAGGAGTCACAATGGCTCACTGGATATAACGCCTTTGGATTCACGGTGCTCTGAATCTGGGTGCAAAACTACGCGCGATGAACATATAGAGAACGGAATGCTACAGTATTTTACCAGCAAACGGCATTAATTTTATACAATGTCTTGCTTATTAATTTTATAAAATGTCTTGCTTCCTCCAGGCAATTATAATGATCTTATCAGAGACTAGTAAGACACTGTTAACTTGTGTATCGTGGGACTGCGGAATCGGGCAGTGCACATCATTCGAGTCAGCGACGGGACGTAATGGACCCACCATGATCAAAGCACAGCAGAGGGTGGTGGTGGAAGTGGTGGTGGTGGGGGTGTTGTGGAGGGGAGAGAAGGGGGACGAGGTTAATGAATAAAACACTATATATGACGACGTCTTTTCCTCAAAGCACACTCTACCTCACACCACAAGCGACACCTGACCACACACCAAGACACTGCGCCTCGTCTCACACTACTGTGTATCTGCTGTCTCCAGAGAGTTTTATTCAGCTTAGGAGAGATTTTCCGGACTGAAAGGTTTATATACAGCTTTCGTAATTCCCTGTAGCCCGAGGACATTTATTTCTTTTTTATTCATGCTTCCATTAAACGATTTCTTTTACATGAAAAGGCCTCTCGTCGTGAAGGTGTTATTGAGTACTTTTTTTTTTTCCTCTTTCAGTTCTATAGAATTCTTTCCTTCGCAAAACAAATCGTCTGGCGGTAGAAAGATTAAATGGTAAAGGAAATGTCATACTGAACAAGCTAACCCCTTCAGCACGAAGATGTGGAGGGACGTTAGGGGCCCCTGAGCAGAACGACCATAGAGGGACAATGCGTGGCGGTGGGAGAGATGGTGGTGGAGGTAGGAGTGAGGTGTGGTGTGGGCCAGGAGGCAGCTGGCACCCCACCAACACAACAGTGTGCCATAAAACTGTATGTACAGTCATGAATAAACATATATATATATATATATATATATATATATATATATATATATATATATATATATATATATATATATATATATATATATATATATATATATATATACAAACACTGCCCCACTTACATCACTGAACATCCAGAAACATAGGTGAAGTATTGTGATATATGTGCCACCCTGTGATTTGAGTGTAAACATTGTCTTTGATAAGTTTTGATAATCAAGATAACACAAAACAGCACTATATTGGATATTGCAATGCCTAAGAGAATAGTTTAATATATCCATATGTGTCTGAAGATTACGCTCTTATTCTTATCCATCACAGCCTTTTTTGTTTTTTTGACGGTCGCACTATTAATATTTTCGTCTCATGTCTACTTGGAGGTATTATCCCAACTGACCAAGACATGAGTCATGCATTTTTATACTGAAAAAAAGAAAGAACCAAAGACTACGAGCTTGCAAAATTTTGCCTCTCTAAATGAAAACGAAAGAAAAAGTCAATCATGGTCCAGACATTTCAAGATTCCTGGACATTATGCCTTTAAAAGACTGGAGGTCACTGGCAATTGGAAAGGCACACTAAGGAAGACAGCTTCACAAGGCCACTTGTGCACATCAAAGACTGAGAGGACTGGTTAACCCTTGTATTAGTGCTGAATAGGAATGATTTGGGTGATTGGGTGTATTACTATACGAATGCTGCGTGTCTACTGCATATAAATGATAAATCACAGTTACTACAGTCTCATATCCACGGACTACTTAGCTATGTTTACCCACCACAATATGTACCCTGTAAACAATAGTACTGGCTGTGGTAAATACACTGCTGAGTTCCATTAACGAAGTCCCAACAAGGCACACACACCGTCATTATTAAAACACATCATCGCCACAATCAGACCCTTCCCTCATAACAGCAAGCATCATTCACCATAACCATGCCACCACCTTCATCACTGTCATAATTTCACTATCCTCATTCATAATAAGCGGGGTCTATTTCCTCTACCTCATCGCTCTCCCGTGTTTTCAGTCACTTATCATCCTCCCCCCCCCCCTCCCGTCTGCTGTCACTTGGCCTGTCAGTCAATATTCATTTGGTTGTGAGAGCTGGACACTTGGTGTTCCAAAACCAGACAACAAGTATCACCCAACCTCACCTGCGCCACAATATAAACAATAGTACCACGATGGTCATCCATTACTGTATATAGCAAGTCATCAATATCTGCCAGATTACTGGTCCCAGATAAATAGAACTATATTAAAGAATGAGAAAATTATTTCTTCACAAACATCTACCAGCACATATTCATCTATAACTCACCAACATATATACTAGGCCTGGGGACTAGAGCAAGGAAGAGCGTTCAAAATAATACAGAAAATAAAACAGCCATATTGGTCTGTCTCCGATCATATATTAACTTTTGCTGAAAACATGACGGTTAATGCCAGCAAGCTTTGTCATGAATCCACCAACCCTTTCAATGTAGTACAGTATACATAAATGAGCGAGTTCGTTCGTTCGTTTAAAGATTTCCTGCATATATAGTGCAGGCCCGGCCATATCTTAGCCCGGGCAGTGGGATATGGGCTGGTTAAAAAAATAGTAAGGGGTGAGGACAGGACCTGGGGATTGCCCAGCACACACGTCCTGTCTCCTGGCTGGCTTTGTGGTGTGTGAATGAGCGAGCCCGTCTCCGATAATATATTAATTTTTGCAGCACACATGATGGCTGCATATCAGCATGCTTTGTCCTTCAGGAACTCACGAACTCTTCCAATGCAGTACGATACACAGAAGCTCCAGCGCCATGAAGTAAGAAATATATTATATGAAATAAGAAATATATTACATGGTAAAACATTACAATTATTTCAGCGTACACTGACAGGCTGCGACGAGCACCTGAAGGACTTAAACCCTACAAAGAAGCAACACAAGACTTGAGGTCAGGCAATCTATCTGGCTGGACCCGTAAACCTTGCATATATCTCTGACCAATACACAGCCTTTCCCTTAGAGTATCACCAGCCAGTACCACACACACACACACACACACACACACACACACACACACCGCTCGCTGGCTCAGTGGTAACGTTCTCGCTTGCCATCTGGTAGACGGGAGTTCGAGCCTCGCTCAGGTTGCGAAAAGTTTCACTGACGAAGTGGGTGGTTACTGTCCCCCTTGAGCAAGGGGACGGGTGTGTGCGTGTGTGAAGGTCACAGCCTTGCCCTTAGATCGGACTATATGAGCTCTCAGCTCCCTTCCGGGAGGGTAAAAGCTGACGATCACGACCATCAAGTGACCCTGACCAACCCGGTGAATTACACACACACACAATCATCATCATCACCAACAACACTCACACTAATACACACCACAACCTAACACCACCACTCACAGCCCATATACTGTTACAACCAGTCAATACAATTGCCACTACGAGTGCACATCACGTCTAACCTTACACCATTACATTCAACTACTAATCAATATCTAACCACAACCCTTACCACCTACCATTACTCATCACTGCCACAACCACTACCAGACTCTCCACCACTACCACCATGCATCACATACACCTAATGCAACCGATGAACCACTGTCACATTGCTCACTGACATCAATCATCACTAATCTCTCTCTCTCTCTCTCTCTCTCTCTCTCTCTCTCTCTCTCTCTCTCTCTCTCACTGGTCTCGACCTTCCTTTCCCACTTAAGGATAAAAGAGGTATTGTCGAAATATCAGAATAAAAAGAGATAGAGAGAAAGAGCTGATCAAGAGCATGCACAGTGAAATGAGCAAACATTTATATTATGATCAGGAAATTTTTCGTGGATTCAAGTCGAGAATGAGAGGAGTTGAAATAAGCTACTGGAAAGGAGCATGCGGAGTTACTTGAAGAGACTGACACAAAAATGAGGAAGTTTAGGAGCGTTGTGATGTTGATGGGGATGTGTTGAAAATTGTTAGAAGTGCAGTATACCCTGATGTGGTGTGGCCATGTGGAGAGAATAAGAGACTGCTCAGCATGTGAATGAGATGGACTGGAAGAGGGAAGCCAAGGATGAAACTAAGGGACTGGTATATGGATGGCTTCCTAATGCTAGAGGACAGGCCCGGTCATATTGCTCATGGACACCCTATCCAGGATTAATGGATCTGGCTAAAGACAGATAGACAGACAAACAGATTTTGTCTGAGCCCTGGGCAGGTACAGAGCGCCGAGATCTGAGGGTCTCTGAATCCTGCCAGGGATTAAAAATAGATGGTGAAGGGTCTCTAATCACTGCCATCCTCCCCTTCTTGCCTCTTAGGCCTGCAGGGAATACGGTAGCAATAGTATTTATCCCCAACACCAGGGACTGGTTATAATGTTACTATCCTCCACCTCCACTTACCACGCTCCCCCCCACACACACAAACACATACAAATCAGCTTCTTTAACACTATCCCTCGCATTCACTTGCACAAGTCTCTTTTCACAGTTCCTCCAGTACTGCACATCTCTTTACCGTGATTTTCTGAAAGCGTTTTCATTTCCTGATCTGTGTATGTCTTGAGTCTGGCGTTCGAAAACCAAACACGGCACACACTTAAAGTGGATCTTGACACAGTAGTTTATCGTTTCATATGCTTGCTTATCTTTTCACCCTGTCGTTTCTGCTGATGACAAACAGATTCTGACACACTGTCATTACAATACTCCTTACACCCAACTCTAACACTAAAGACATTTCTCCTATATCTGAACTTGCAACCATTGTTAAATATTAATTTTCGATACCACTCTTCTGAGTAGCTTTGACGCTGAAGTGGATCTCATCTGGACTGATACCAGTCAAAGTCTCGGCAGACACTCCTGTAGGGATGACACCGTCACGCCCAGTAGCTCTAACGAAATCCTTCGTAACTGACAAATACAGTACAGTACAAATACAGTACAGTACAGTGATCTTATGGTGTGATAACAACCGAGCCTTGATCTTTGATTTTTAACTATACCCAAACCATCCCCAAAGTAGCTAAAACAAAACAGCAACGCTGAAACTAATCAGCTAAGCAGCCGATTTCTCCAAATTCTTTTCTAGAGCAACCTCCCTCGAACATAGTGTAATCCATTATTTTTTCACACACACACACACACACACACACACACACACACACACACACACACACACACACACACACACACACACACACACAAATCTCCAGTCAGAATGAGCCTGAAAATGTTGGCCGAAAAAGATTATACGTCACAGGCAAAGTGCAATATGAACAAAAAAAGGCCAAGGGCAAGGTCAACTCATATAGTCTTTATTCTGTTTGGACCCAATTCAGTGGAAGAGTTGACAGTCATGAAAGGATGAAGTGACTGAAATTTGACAACACTTGGTCAAAGATAACAGATCACACGAAAAGATCAGATGTTCAACCTTTACACACAATTTTGGTTCTATCTAAACCAAACCTTGTGGAAGTACCTAAGGTTATGGGTCAATGGGTCAAAGTCACAACAGGTCAAGGGTCAGTGTCACAACAGGTCAAAGGTCATTGTCACAACGGGTCTAGGGTTTGTGTCACAACAGATCAAGGGTCAGCGTCACAGGGCAGGGTCAACTTAAAAACCTGATTCATGCTGCACCAAACATGTTGGAAGGATTGAAGATCAGGCAAGGCTTGAAGTAGGCCGAGTTTGACAACAGTCGTCTGAGGGTAATGATCACGAGGCATGGCAGACATTAGCATGGACACAGTGTAAGGTGGGAGTGGTGCACTCTGAGTGCTCCTTCTTGTTATTATCTGCATACAATTTTATTCCGGCTGAGAGAGACTTTGTGAACGGGATGAGGTCATCAGAGCCTTTAATAACCCCTTCACTACTGAGACGATCGTCAAAGTTGAATAAAGTGCAAAAGCCTAACTCCCAAATACAGACGCTCATAAATCAATGAAACATTTTCTGTATCTATCTATAAACGAGTATATAGATCTATCTATGTATGTGTACCTATCTCTCTATGTAGTACGTCTATATCTATGTACTTGTATACAGTATCTATGTACGTGTGCATCTCTCTATGTACGTGTATATGTCTGTCTGTGTATGTATATCTATCCATATATCTATCCATGCATTTGTTTATGTCTATCTATTTATCTATCTGCCCATTTATATATTTATGAAATACATGAAGCCGTATGGATAACAATGTCACAAGCCTTAGGAATAGACTGAGGCAGTATAAACACAACTTTACTCAAGCAAGCAGCATTATTATATTATTCTTGCTAAAGCATAAGTGCACTAAAAAAGAATAACGTCATGATTTTCATATAACTACTACTCCATCACACAATGTAGTAAATATGCCATGACAAAAGAAAAACAATGTTGGGATGGGGTTACACGTCCTTTTGCTGCCTTGACCTATTTCCTGCGGTTTTGTGGCACTGCGTTATCCACTCCTCAGACACCTCATCTCCAATACATTCAAACTTTTCCTCATTGCTACACCCGCGTATGGATCAAGTGAGAAATGATGAAGTGCGAAGGAGAAATGGAGTTATGCGGGAGATGGCTGATCGAGTTGAGCAGAGAGTGTTGCCATGGTTGGGGCATATGGAGAGAATGAATGAAGAGCGATTGGTGAAAGAGATAAATGGATCAGATTTGAAAGGTGTAAGGCTAATAGGAAGACCACGAATAGGATGGATGGACAGAGTGAAGAGAGTGTTCGATGCGAGGGGGATGTCTGTTGTGCAAGGAAGAGTGGCTGCGTGTGATAGGAATGATTGGAGTGAATTTGTGAATGAATAAATGGTGATGCGGCCCCACGGGGATATTCTCCCGCATTTGGTCTGATCAGCTGATAAAGTCAGGTGAGGGTAAAGGGATGGGTCCATTATGATGTGACAGCTCTGCTGTCGGCCCTGCTGTGGATGTCGCTGATTGCACTACGCAATTGACCCTCGTGTGGTTTGGTGAGGTGATGATCTGTCCCTTCTCCCCTTGGGGCTAAAATACGAATAAATGTGTGTGTTTGGATGAGTAAATTGGGAGAGTGTCGTCCTGTCATGGCTACCTCCCTTACTTTGGGGGAAGCAGCCTAGATATATAGATAGATTGATAGTGTTACCCACACCTCTTCATTGGTTTCATAAAATGGATTTCTATACTTATATAAAATATAAATACAAATCATTAAAATATAACTTTCTCTCTCTCTCTCCCTCTCTCTCTCTCTCACCTGTGACGACATGGATGGTAACGTTGGTAGAGGCCAGGTTAGTAACATTACAGTAGTAGGTGCCCGAGTCTGCCTTCGCCGCGTTACTCACTCGCAGCCACGACCGTGCCACAGACCCTCGCAGCTCAGTCTTCAGGCTGTGCACCAAGGGACAGAGACAAGGTTAGCAAAGCCTGGGTGTGATGTACAGCTGCCAACATAAATGATGACCTACTTCTTAATGATAGCTAATGAAACAGTGATGGATAACTCTGGAAGTTCAGTGATGGAATTTCCAGAGTTCAGCAAACCTTCCATTATATCATTCCACTATAAAATGGAATTGTATGATGTTTGCAGAATCGTTTAATCTCACGCAAGTGGTAAAACAACCAACCAGAATATATGATAATCCTGATTCTAAAGCCTACCTCTTGGACCTATTCCTGAAAATAATCCAGATCAATACGGGACAGAAGTATTGTCACCACTTGGATCTTCCGACCACAATCTCACCAAAGCCTAATTAGCTGGTTGCCCTAAACCTCCCCGTTCTGAACCAGTCAGGGTGACCAGATGGCACTCTGACAGGGCAGACTGGGAAGGACTTAGATTATCTTGCTGATATTCCATGGCAGTCCTTGTTCTCCAGTGACGTCAGTTCTATACAGTCCTACGTTAATTATTTAATACATTCTGGTATGGAACTGTTCATACCCAGTCAACAGCTCACTAAAAGATCAGACTCCCCAAAATGGTCTGACAGCAATTGTGCCAGAGCAACGACCCAATGGTCCATAGCATAATAGCTTTTACTTAAAATCGAAATCATCTGAATCACTCAGTCAATTTAAAATTACTAGAAACCATGCAAAAAGAGTAATTAATCTTGCTAAGTCTATGTTTCTTCATAATCAAGCATCCAAACTATTATATAATCCTAATGACAATAGAATATTCTGGTCAACTCTCAGTTCTTTCAAAAATAAGTCATCACTCATTCCCTCACTAGAACCTTCTGATGGTAACACTACTGTATAAATGACCCGTGAGGTAAAGTGAACATCCTAGCCAGTATATTCGACAGAAATTCTACGTTAAGAGGAAATTTGCCAGAACGTCCCTGTACTAGAACTTCATCCTCCAGAAACTGCTCCACTTAAGATACAGACTAGAAACATAGAATCCATTCTAGACAATTTACCAGCCAACAAAGCTCCAGGTTGTGACGGAATTCCTCCAGTTGTTTTGCATGTGTTCCTCAGAACTTGCTGATGTTCTAGCTAAATTATTCAGACTATGCATACGTACTTGTTCGTTCCCTAAATCATGGCAAAAAGCCAATATGCACCCAGTTCCAAGGAAGGAGGTTTCTGTGACCTATCCAAGTACAGACCAATTGCTATCACATCTTCTCTTGATTAAGTATCTGAGACTGTAATCAATAAGCACATTGTTAAACATATTGAATCCAACAACTTAATTAGTGGTAGCCAGTATGTTTTTTGCCACGAATAATCCATTGTTGATATACTATATCTCCTGACTCATACAAACAATCATTCAAGGAGAAACCCATGCTGCAGCCCTTGATATTTCTGAAGCTTTTGACAAAGTGTGGCACAGCTCCCTGTTATCTAAACGCCCTTGCTATGGCCTATCATCTTTTGTTCCTCTAATTTCCTCATATCTTATCGACAGAAGATGAAAGTAGATGATGTATATCCAATTTCCACCTGATTAATGCCGGCGTGCCACAAGGATTAGTTCTGGCTCCAACCCTGTTCCTAAATAATAATAATAATCTCTTATCTGTCACCCATAATCCCATTTAGTTTTATGCAGATGACAACACTTACACAGTTCATTCACACTTGAACACCGATTCACAAAGTTTAATATCTCTGACTCAACACTCAGGACACCAGTCTCTATGAATCAAGAGTTATCCAAGATCACAGAATGAGGACAAAATAACACTGTATCATTTAATGCTAGGAAAACCAAATATATACAGTTTACTAATAGACAGATACTGCTTGATTCCTATATTATTTTATATGCTACTAATATTCCTATCTCGAAAAGTATTGAAATTCTCGGTGTTTCACATAACAATACCCTCAGCTGGACATCTCATGTTACATCACTTGCTAAAACCGCTTCAAAGAAACTTGGATTACTGTACAGAGTCTGTAACTTCTTCACTGACGAGCAGTTAGCTATAATTTACAACAGTCAAGTGCACTGTCAGCTGGAATATTGCTCAGCCTTATGGAATGGGTGTGGAGAGGTTGAATTAAAACAGTTGGACAAATTTCAGAACAAAGCTGTTAGAATTACTAATAACACTACTATTACCCAATGAACTACCTCCCCTACAGGTAAGAAGGAATGTTGCCTCCCTTGCATATATTACAGATACTTTTATGGCAAATGCTCAGCCGAAGTTGCACCCATTGAGCCACCTCTGCACGCCTTCCCTCCCGCTAAGTGGGCATCTGGTACTGCTCATGACTGGACTGTTACACTGCTATACAGCAAAACTTCTTGCTGTCAGAATTCTTTTATTCCCCTAACGGCATCTCCTTTTGGAACTCGCTTGCCCAGAGTGGTTTCCCCCCGAACTTCAATCTACGGCTGTGTGAGTCCAACTGTTGGAGATTTTTCATGAATGGATTACACCTGATTACTTACTTTTTTATTATTTTATTTTTCCTTCCTCTCTTCTGTTATTGTAAAAAAAAAAAAAAAAAATCTACAGCATTACCTCACAACACAAGGCAACCTCATGTCGATAGGTGCTCCCCTTCCATTAATATCAGGGAGTTGGTCTGAAGAACTACCATTATTTCATGCAATTTTTCCCCTCACACCCACTGGACACATGCCAACAGCGATGTAGTAGTCTACTGATCACTTCCACAGTCGCTACTGTTGTGATGTTCACCAACGAAAAATTTACGCCTTTGTTTCCACGTCTTTGGCGGTGATGTTGGTGAGTGCCGGTGTATTATGAAATCGCGAGGGCCATGAAATAGTGAGAGCAGTATAAAGAAGCGACGCAAGCGACATCTATCGGCACGGAGGGTAAACACAAGTGTAATATATCTAATAATAAAGCGTTTTAATTTATTTCCAAGAAAATTATTAATAATTATGAATACTTACTAATTACTGGTAATTAGTCAATATTTAGTAGTTTTTATGAAATATTTAATTAATAATTATTATTTTTTCGAAATAAATTAAAAACGTTTTATTAATAAATATATTACACTTGTGTTTACCCTCCGTGCCGATAGATGTCGCTTGCGTCGCTCCTTTATTCTGCCCTCACGATTTCATGGCCCTCGCGGTTTCATAATTAATAATTATTCATAATTATTAATATTTTTCATCGAAATAAACTAAAACCGCTTTATTAATAAATATATTACACTTGTGTTTACCCTCCGTGCCGATAGATGTCGTTTGCGTCGCTCCTTTATTCTGCCCTCATGATTTCATGGCCCTCGAGATTTCATAATACACCGGAACCATTAACATAAGCATTAAGAGAGAGAGCCATAGAATCCACTGTGGGTTCCATGAAGATTACCATTTAAGGATTCTCTTTGTCGAGATACAAACTAATCAACTGTGGATGCATCCCTTTGTCTGGCCAAGTGTTGATTAAAGCTAATGCATAGAGACTGACCACACTGCCCCAGGATCTAACCCGACACTGGCCGACTAACATACAATATTTACCCATTGCACCACCACATCTGAAAAAAGTGTAAGGCGTCCTTAGACTCCTGATCCCCGCAACCCAACAGGCAAAACAGTGACAGTGTCTGGGGACGGGTGACCCACGGAACGGCGGTACATAACATTACAGTGGACAAAGCGATAAAAACAGGTTAGGCAGTCAAACAGGGAGAGGGTTGGGTAGGAGTTAGGGAGAGAAAGTTGGGTAAGAGCTAAGGAGGATAATAAGTGGGAAGTATGGAGGGGGTTCAATAGCAGGTAGGGAGGGGATTAAATAGGAGGTAGGAAGGGGGTTAAGTAGGAGGTAGAGAGAGGGTTAAGTAGGAGGTAGGCAGGGGTTAAGCAGGAGGTAGGGAGGGGTTAAGTAGGAGGTTAGGGAAGTGGTTTGGTAGAAGGGGATTAAGTAGGAGGCAGGACGGGGTTAAGTAGGAGGTAGGAGGGGATTAAGTAGGAGGCAGGACGGGGTTAAGTAGGAGATAGGAGGGGGTTAAATGGGGGCAGAGAAGAGGCTGTGTAGGAGAAATGAGGGGAATTAGGTAAGATACTGTTAGAAGGTTTGGTAGGAGGCAAGGAGAGAGTTAGCTACAAGGCAAGGAGAAAGTCATGTTGAAGGTAGGGAGAGGGATAGGTAATAAACAGGAAAAGGGTTAAACAGGAGGCAGGGAGAGGGTTAGGGAGCACGTAGGGAGACGGTTTGGTAGGAGCTGAGAAGGTTGGATAGGAGGGAGGGATAGGATTAGTTCAATAGGAGGCAGGGTTGAGGCAGGAGCGGGACTTGGTAGGATTTTAAAAAATACGTAGCAGGCAGGATGAGGATTAGGAAGGAGGCAGGGTGAGAGGTTGGAGGGAGGGAGAAAGTGAGAGGTTGGAGGGAGGGAGAGGGTTAGGTTGGATGTAAGAAGAGGAATAGGCAGAGCAAACGTTCATAGAGGGCAAGTGATAGGCACAGTCAACAACATAAAGTTCAACCCTAGACCCTATCAGCCTGCGTGGTGTGAGCTCGTTGATGAGGTAACACAGTATGAAATAGAGTTTACTAATATGATTTAAGCAGCTTCTAATTACCCCGTAATCGTATTTAAGAATATACTACAAAAAAGATAATATTGGTGGGATAATTATATTACTGAGAATTATATGACATTGGTGCTTGATGGTTCTGCATGAGTAGGCATTCGGACGTGCAGCAGCATTTCTACTGGTTTTGCCAGTAAGTGGTATATGAAACATCATAACAGGTTTTCAACATGAGAATCAGGCTGTAAGTTTATAACGTTCTGATTCATTGCCTAACGCCAGGGTATGAGTGGGAAT
>NC_137033.1:49402948-49457948 GCF_032717465.1 Coenobita brevimanus | reverse complement strand
TTCCTCCACCCAACACTATGCTTCAAGAACATAATTATACATATACACATGTCACAGCCACCACAGACACGTAAAGCCTCCAGCCAATCAGTAGCTTTTATAAATCCCACCACATATTCATCCCTCCCTTCCCAAGGAGACATGAGAGCAGCTGGCCAGACTACGGTGCAGCCACCACCCCTCCCTGTCTCAGTATCAACACAAATAAACTCACAGACAACGCACTTTGCCTTCAGTATAATGCAGAGGCTCACATTTCAACACAATCACTCACCTCATGCACCTCACCATGACAACACAAATAAGCCTTGAAAAGAGAAAAAAAAGCTGGGGGCAACCAATTAAGGTGTCAATTTCCTGCAGTCAACTGGATTCAAGTCCAGATGAGACTGTGTTTGCAATGATAACAGAACAAAATTGGTAGAGAACACATTTTAATTAACGAATGCGGGTTTTCGATAAATGAACCCGTGGGAATTTGACAGAGTAAAATATATTGGTTTCTGTTCCATGTAGAGTACTTAGGTATATAACATTATAAAATAAAGATGGCTGACTTACTGACTGTATCAGCACAGTAATTCCCACATCATTTTCTTTTTCCTAAATCAAACTGTATTTCCCTCCATGTTACTTAGTATCAATAATTCTAATTTATTTTTTCAACAGTACTTTCCACCACCCACCCAACTTGCCAACACCCACAGCACTTTTTAAACACCACAAAACTTAATAACATCCACAACATTTTATTTCAGCAAACTTCTGGCCTGCTGTTGTAATGCTGGCACTGGCGTCTATCACTGTCTTATTCCATTACATCTATGCTTCACACCCTCTCCTTCCTGCCGGCTTCTGTGCTTTAACAATTTTCCTTGAGCTACTTTACCTCGCACTATCTCTCATCATTCTGTGTTCGTCGACCGTTTCGGGTGCATGTTTGAAATGCAATAGTATTAGCTTCAGTAAAAAAAAAAAAAAAAAAAGGAATGATCACTTTAAAATTACATTTTTTTAATGCCTGGAAACACCGAGCTTAAAAGACTAAGATCGTATCCTGGATGGCAAAGGAAGATTTCGTAGACACTCTTCCTAAGTGATATATTTTCAACAGTAACACTTCTTTTTAATCCTCTCGTGCGTTACAGAAGCAAATCATATCGATATTAAAAATATACTGGTATAGTAAAAGACTATATGAAGGTGTATTATGTATATCACAAAGGTTGCTACGAAGCCTCCAGTGCTAACAATAATATGATGCTGAAGGTTACAGAGTGTTAAACTGCAGACTGACGAACTGTTCCAGAGCTGATTATTTGTGCAGTCAAAAAAAAAAAAAGAAAAAAAAGAAAGAAAAGTCTTTACATAGGGAATCAATGATCACACAATGCGTGTTGCTGCTCTCCCCCCCCCCTTTAGGCATATTATTTCTAAATGGACTATGTACTTGACAGATTGTATTAAAGGACGTTCTTTACGCTGTATTAATAAATCGTTCAGGCATATACGAACACGAGAGGTTTGGGGGTAATATTTTCAAAAGTTCCTTCTACTGTTTCTTAATGTAAAGGTGGGAAAAGTAAACCTGGATATTTTCTGAAGTACCTGTACAACTGCGATCAGTAATAATAATAGTACCTTCCGATATAGACATGTTCTTAAGGAATCTCATCAAGAGGAATTGAACAGCATGTTTAAATACTTCCTGCCAGACATTTCGACGTATATTATGTCATTTTCAGCGGTTACAACTTAAGAGAAAAAACTTACATAAGTAAAAATTTGCTATATAACTGTAAAAAAACAATAAAGAAGACAAAATATGTCGGAAAGTCTGGCAGGAAGAAAGTAATGATGCTATTCATAACAACCTTGGTGGTTTTATCTTAATAATAATATAATAATAATAATAATCTTTCCTATTCTGTCAGGCGTCTGACATACGACCTACTCGTACCAGCGAGTCAACATACGACCTTCTACTAGCGAGTCACTTAACATACGACTTTTTTGTGTGTGTGTGTGTCCGACTCTGGGCATAGGCTTCACAGCCTGCTCTCAAGGCCCAGTAATCCTCCTACATACCATACACCTCTCTACATGTCACCACTTCGGCGCTAACACTCAACGTCCATATTGAATACATGCTAGGGCTGTCTCATACAGGACTGGTGTATTCTACTAGCGAGTCACTTAACATACGACCTTCTACTAGCGAGTCACTTAACATACGACCGTGAACTAGCGAGTCACTTAACACACGACCTTCTACTTGCGAGTCACTTAATATACGACCTTCTACTAGCGAGTCACTTAAAATACGACCTTCTACTAGTGAGTCACTTAACATACGACCTTCTACTAGCGAGTCACTTAACATACGACCTTCTACTAGTGAGTCACTTAACATACGACCTTCTACTAGCGAGTCACTTAACATACGACCTTCTACTAGCTTTGGGGTAGAAGGAAGGGAGAGATGAAGGTAATGGGGAAGGAAAGAAGCAGGATGGTGTGAGTGGGGAAAACTGGAAGCCAAGAGTAGAGTAAAGGTCAAGGATGGGGTATGCTATGTACAGTATACTGAAAATCACAATTAGCTGATCGAATTTCCTTGGCACAGACAAACCTTCAATATACCTTCAACAATAGATCTGGGAACATTCAGCTGAAGCGGCTGGTTTCCTGCCGTCTACAAGGTTGATGTGCGGATAAGCCTTGAGCCACATCAACAAAAATAGTAATATCTGCAAGTTTATTGTCTTACTGCTTCATATGTAGTATTCTCTCCTCTCCATCTTAAAACGGCTCTCACCTTACACCAATTCACATCTGCACTACTTCTTGCAATAATCTAATTATCACTTTATGCACTCTCTTCTCTGATCTCTCATCTTATGACACCTCAGCCAAAATACCAATTTTCTCCTGATGCATTCACTCACATTATGCAAATATTCTCCTTAAGCAACTTCTCTACTGGCACCTCCTTTCACCTGATGCCTCTACCTCTTACACCATCTCTCACCTTAATCACCTCACCAGTCACCTCATACCACATGCTACGTTGTCCTATGCCTTCCCAATCTACAGTATGATACCCAACCTAACACCAATCCACCTTAGGCCACCTCAGCTCATGCCACCTGACGTCATCTAACTTGATGGTACCGCTCCTCTAACTCTCTCTCACCTGACACCACCGCGGGAGTCGTCGTAATTAAGTCTGTGGTCATGATGGTACCATGCGATGTGTAGGGCTGTGGTGGTGGGCACGTCTGACACTCGACACTGCAACTCCATCGTTGACCCAGCACGATAGAACTTTTCACTCACCTCCACACCACGTTCATCCAGGATCTGTATGGACGCCTCTGTGGGCAGAAGCAAGAAAGGGGTCAGTATGGAGAAGGATGAGACGAAGAAGAATAATGTTTTGATTTACTATTGGGGGGCGGAGGGTGCTGGGGTTGTTTCAGATAAAACAAAAGACGGTAGAGCCAGAAAGAGATGTACAGCTTCATTCATAACATCCTGATACGCTAGCACTGGATAATGAACAGCCCACTGCGCCCTTCCCTGGATAGCTGGTTTCAACACCATACCGCCTACCGACACACAGAGTGAATCTGAAAACAAAACAGTGTTATTCAAACAAGAACCCACCAGCACTGAGATGGAAGGGATTTTTATATGACTAATTTTATATGGCGTCAATATCCTTATTAAATAACCTCTGGGTCATGGAAAGGAGGGTCTTTCTATCCTGGAGAACAGGAATTATTCGACCCTTTCAAAAACTATTTTTAGCCTAATGAAACGGCTAAATTCATCATACTGATCACAAGCATGTAATTACCTGCCTAGTATGGGTGTTTTTCTGGTGTTTACGGCAAATTTAGCTCTTCATGTAAAGTTGTCAATTCAAGCAAGCTGAACTAATGTCACGATATAACCAATGAGAGTGCAAGTAAATATGTAGATGTACCACTGTGTATGATGCTAATATTGTACACGTCATATTTTCTCTTGGTGGTGCGAGGAAGTAAGTATGGCTGTCGCTGAGAAGAGACGTGCATATGAAGTGTGGCTGCAGAAGAAGGATGAGATGTCATATGAAAGGTATAAGGAGAAGAGGAATAGATCGAGAAGGGCTGTGCGTGATGCTAAAGTGGCAGCAGATGAGAGGTGGGGTAGGCGGCTGACAGAGAATTTTCAGCAGAATAAGAAAATGTTTTGGAAGGAGGTGAAAAGGGTGCGAAAGGGAGAGTCTGGGAAGGAAGAACGAGTAAAAGCAGAGGATGGAAGAATGTTAATTGAGATGGATGCAGTAAGGAAGAGATGGGCAGAGTATTTTGAAAGATTGTTAAATGTAGAGGAGGAAAGGGTGGCTGAGATTGTGACGGATGGAAGGGTGCAAGGAATAAATGTGTTGGGAGAGTTGAATGATTCTTTGATCACGAAGGAGGAAGTGGAGAAGGCAGTAATGGAGATGAAAGCAGGAAAGCTGCAGGTATGGATGGGTGTGCTGTGGAATGCCTGAAGGGTGGTGGAGTGACTATTGTTGACTGGTTAGTAAGATTGTTGAATGTGTGCTTTGAGAAAGGTATGGTGCCAATTGACTGGGCAAGTGCTTGTGTGGTCCCGTTGTGTAAAGGCAAGGGTGATAAGTATGAATGTACTAGCTTTAGGGGTATAAGTCTGTTGAGTGTTGTAGGTAAGGTGTATGGTAGAGTGTTAATTATGAGAGTTAGAGAGGGTACAGAGGGAGTAATTAGTGATGAGCAGTGTGGCTTTAGGAGAGGGAGGGGATGCGTTGATCAGGTGTTTGCTGTGAGACAAGTGTGTGAAAAGTATTTAGCGAAAGGCAAGGATGTGTTTTGGGCATTTATGGATTTAGAGAAAGCGTATGATAGAATTGATAGGGAGGCTTTGTGGACTGTTTTAAGATTGTATGGACTTGATGGTAGGTTACTAAAAGGGGTGAAAAGTTTTTATGTAAATAGTAGAGCGTCTGTAAGAGTGGGAAATGCTGTGAGTGATTGGTTTCCCGTAAGAGTGGGGCTGCGACAGGGATGTGTGATGTCGCCTTGGTTGTTTAATATTTACATGGATGGTGTTGTAAGGGAGGTGAATGCAAGAGTTTTAGGTGGTCTGAGTCTGGTAAATGTTGATGGAGGAGAGTGGAATCTGAAGTAGCTGCTGTTTGCAGATGATACTGCACTGGTGACTGATTCAGAGGAGAGATTGAGAGAGTTGGTAGAGGAGTTTGGAAGGGTGTGTGAAAGGAGGAAATTGAAAGTAAATGAGAATAAGAGTAAAGTGATGAAGTGTACGAGGTTGATAGATGGTAGGGGGATGAATATAGTTTTGAATGGTGAGTTACTTGAGGAGGTAGATTGTTTTAAATATCTAGGGTCACATGTTGCTGTGGATGGAAGAATAGATGCTGAAGTGAAGTTTAGAATAAATGAAGTAGGAAAGGTGCTGGGAGGAATGAAAAAAGTGTTTAAATGTCGTTCGCTTAGAGTGGATGTAAAGAGAAGGCTGTATGAGGGTGTTGTGGTACCGACTGCATTATATGGGTCTGAAACATGGAATATGGGTGTAGCAGAGAGGAAAAGTTTGAATGTAATGGAGATGAGATGTCTGAGGAGTATGTGTGGAGTGACGCGTATGGATCGGGTGCGAAATGATGAAGTGCGAAGGAGAACTGGAGTTGTTCGGGAGATGGCTGGTAGAGTTGAGCAGAGGGTGTTGCAATGGTTTGGGCATATGGAGAGAATGGATAATGAGCGATTGGTGAAAAAGATAACTAGATCTGATGTGAGAGGTGTAAGGCTGAGAGGAAGACCACGAATAGGATGGATGGACAGTGTGAAGAGAGCGCTGGATGCGAGAGGGATGTCTGTTGAGCAAGGAAGAGTGGCTGTGCGTGACAGAAATAAATGGAGAGAAATTGTGAATGAATAAGTGATGACGCAGCCCTGAGGGGATATTCTCGCGCATTTGGTCTGATCAGCTAGTCAGGTCAGGTGCGGGTAAGGGGATGGGTCTGTTATGATGTGGCAGGGGTAAACCAGTTCTGCTGTCGGGCCCTGCTGCGGATGTCACTGATTGCATTGCCCAGTTGACCCTTGTGCGGTGTGGTGCGGTGAGGATCTGTCCGTTCTCCCCTTTGGGGCTAAGATGCGAATAAATGTGTTTGAATGGATGAGTAAATGGAGAGTGAGTCGTCCTGTCTCGGCTACCTCCCTTTCCTTGGGGGAAGCAGCCTAGGTATATAGATAGATAGACAACACATATACTTTCAAAGTTCACAAATATGTTCAAGATGACAAAGATACTTACAAAATACCATATCACAAAGTTCTATAAACATTTTACTTCAAGCTTTTCTCACGTATTTCATTTTTTTGACTGTCCCCCCCAGGTAATAAAACACAGAGAAGTCATTAAGTTAGCAGACACACATCCTCCCTTCCTAGACACACACACACACACACACACACACACACACACACACACACACACACACACAGTGAGAGAGAGAGAGAGAGAGAGAGAGAGAGAGAGAGAGAGAGAGAGAGAGAGAGAGAGAGAGATGAAGTACCGGAATATACGAGGGTAATACAGACGAATACCACACTCAGGGGTCCTTGCCCTCTGCTGGGGACAAATTCAGTGAGCGGAAATGACGTCTGCTTCTGTACCTAAAAATAACTTCTTTAAGGACTGGAAGTGTGGTATACAATTGGAGCTTAGATTGATCTGAAACTGTCCATCACTTTAAGATTTAGAGTATCAATAATATGCTGAGAGTTCCATTGTGAAATTCGATATGGCTAAGATTGTCGTTTTTAACGCAATCAGCTACTTAAGAACTGTTTCCTGCCCTTTTAGTCTGATGGTGTACCTTTTACATTGTTGCTGCTACTTCCAGGCTATTTTAATTTAGTTTTGAGGAGACTTTTTGAACTGGACGAATCACTTACAGCCTTCATTATCCATTTCATCACAAAATGTTTATCGTAATTTGAGCAAAGTCACCTGAAGCTACCAGGAACATTTTATGTAAATACTTCATGAAACTGAGGAGATTAAGGACGAGGCCACGGTGGCTCAGTCATTATTGCTGTAGCCTTCCAATCTGCTGTGCCTTGAATCTGACTTGCGAACTATTCCTTGTGGATATTAATGCTACAGACAGTGGGTATCTCCTTGGGTCTTATATTCTGATACCAGAAGACGATTCAGGAAGTTCCTGCCTTTTGAAGGGTTCATACTGTGTACTGGTAGTACTTTATGTCTTCTAATATGCTGGCAAATGTTTCCACTCCATTGGTTCATAACTATGACACACACACACACACACACACACACACACACACACACACACACACACACACACACACACACTGCCTATACAATATTTCAATTTAAAACTTCGACTTACACATGGGCTGCTGTAACTAAAGATACTCCCTCCCGATTCGTTCACGGCCAGTATGAGGAAGGGCACCACCTACCATTCACTCTCTAGTCCCGCAATGGAACTCACACTGATATTATATATATATATATATATATATATATATATATATATATATATATATATATATATATATTGTTACATAGCCTATGATTTCATCATCCTTTGTGTAATTCTAACGTACAGTATGCTGCATGTTTGATCACGAGCGTGTTCTACCTCAGTCCCCCCTTCTACCGTTATAGTAAAGTCGTTCTTTCTGTTGTTCAGAGCAGGATTGTCAACTCTTTGACCCCTATAGCTTCATTTGCGCGTCCTTCTTACAAGAGGTATCAAGCTCTGCCGGCCCCTATATAATGCGCTCTGTCTCTGCATTATTGCCACTTAGATCTACTCATTTTGTTCACATCTCTGTCCTCCCCTGTACAGTTGTTATTATTGTGAGTGCTCAGGAAGTCTCCAACCATCTAGCACCTGTGTAATTTGAGTATAACTGTTATTGCATCTTTTCTTGTACTGTGTAGTGTAAGGTGTTAATTCGTAGGCCTAGTGAGGTTTTTGTGATTCATGTGTTTTGGGTGTCAGCCCTTATTAATAATATTTTGTATTTGTAATAATATATCTTGCATTCACTGAGTATTATCTGGTATTTCATTTTATCAGGGCTGACTTAGATAAATTTACCCATGCTAATTTCGTGTTAATAGAGGCTAATGCAGTTAACTATATATTTAACCTGTTTTTTTGCCATTACATTATCCTTATGAGTCCTGAATGTTTTGTTGTTAGTTTGAGCATTAAACTTTAACTTGTGATTTTACCTAACTCTTTTGTTTTGAACCTGGAACTTTACGGGACAGTAGTGATTTTAAGTATTCTCACTTAAAGTGTACATTATCTTTCTCTGTTCCGTGACATAAATTTGGCGACCTCTCATCAGGATATTCAGGATATTATCATAAGGATATTGCTTGATATTTTGTGACTGTGATTTATTCATGATGTCTACTATTACTACTCTTGATGAAGCCAAAGAATTTTTGTCAAATGTGCAAACAGTGTGTGATGTAGAAAACAGAACAAAGAATGAACTTAAGCTTGTTGCTCAACAATTGGGAATTGCAGTTCACTCTCATCATTCTAAAGATCAAATTGTTGGCATGGTTAATAAAAGCTTGTTTAATGTAACTCCTCCAAATGAGCAAACGCAGATTGAAATAGCTAAGTTACAGCCAGCTCTGCAGGAGGTTCGTGTTAAGGAAGCTGAGTTTCAGGCTCGTGCTAAGGGGGCTGAGTCTCAGGCTAAGGAGGCGGAGTCTCAGGCTCGTATTCAGGAGGCTGAGTTTCAGGCACAAGTTGAACTTGCTAGGATTCAGGCAGACCATGAGTATCGCATGAAACAAGGTGGAACTGGATCATCTAGCTCTGATGATTTTGATGTGGCTAAAAATGTTAAACTTGTCCTTCCTTTTAATGAATCTGATTTAACAAAGTATTTTCAGTTGTTTGAGAGGGTAGCTACAGGTTTTAATTGGCCCAAAAAGTATTGGCCAGTACTCCTTCAAACTGTTCTCACCAGTAAAGCTCAAGTAACTTATGCATCTTTGCCTCAGGATCAATCTGATAATTATGATGTAGTCATGAGCTTGATTCTTAAGCCTATGAGCTTGTTCCTGAAGCCTATAGAGTAAAATTTAGGACAACTTATAAGCAAGATAAGCAATCCCATGTTGAGTATGCAAAAATCAAAGAAGATCTGTTAGAGTAGTGGTTAAATTCTAAGAATGTGGATTCTGATTTTGACAAATTTAAGCAGATGATTTTGCTGGAGGACTTCAAAAGGTGTGTTAATAAAGATGTAAGCCTATATCTTGATGAGAAAAGAATAGATAATTTGTCTGATGCTGCAGTTTTAGCTGATGAATATGTTCTCACCCACAAGAGATATTCTAAAGAAAAAGGGAAAGCTGAGAGTAAGTACGTTGCCTCTACTCAGAGTACAGGTAACAGGAAAGAGAATAAAGATGATGTTTCTCAGGAAGTAAATACCAACTTCACCTCTAGATTTCAGAAAAGTAAATGTACTTATTGTAGTAAGCTTGGTCATACTATGGAGAAATGTTTCAGGAGACAGCGTGATGTGAACAAAAAGGAGTCTTTAAATATTCAGTCAATTGGTCTAGTGTCCACCCTTGAGAGTTCCCAGAATTCTTTAACTGAGTTAACTGAACCTGCTTTGAGGGGTAAATTAAATCCTCATGATGAAGCTCCTCTTTTGAGCAGTAACGTGGGTGACACTCTCAAGAGTTCATGTGCTAATTTCCTGTCTGATGGTTTTGTCAGTCCTCTGGACAGTAATGACAGGAAATCAGTTAAAATATATCGTGATACAGGTGCTTGCCAATCCCTTATGCTGACCAGTGTTCTAGGCTCTAATGTTAATTCCTCTGATGAAATTGTAATCTTACAAGGTGTAGGGAATAATTACTTCTCTGTCCCTCTGTGCAGAGTGAATTTAGAGTCTGGTTTTGTTAATGGTTCCGTTATGGTTGGGTTGGTTGAGACACTCCCAATGTCAGGTGTAACTTTCTTACTTGGAAATGATATTGGTGGAAGTCAAGTGTGTCCAGCTCCTCAGCTGTCTAGTGAGCCAGTGGCTGCGGCCCAGGATTGTGATGTCCCTGATGTGTTCCCTGTATGTGCTGTCACTAGGGCTAAGTCTAAAGTTACTGGTGACTTAAAGGATAATGATAATGATGATGTTATCCTAGCTGACACTTTTCTTGCTAATTTAGACCACTCACCAGATGAGGCAGTACCCCGTAGTGTTGATAATTTGTCTCGTCAAGAGTTGGTTGAGTTGCAGGTTGCTGACCCTGAGTTGAAAGGACTAGCTAACTCTGCTTGCAGTGAGGAGGAGTCAGCTGGTGCTTATACTTGTTATTATATAGTCAGGAGTACTTATGAGGAAGTGGAGACCCCCAGCAGCATCAGCCGACTGTGAATGGGAGGTTGTACATCAAGTTGTCATCCCTCGTGTTTGTAGGCAAGATATCATTAGAGTGGCTCATGATTCCAGTTTGGCAGGACACCTTGGAGTGAGGAAGACTGTGGCACGCATTTTGAAACACTTCTACTGGCCAGGTATCTTCAGGGATGTTTCCTGGTATTGTAAGTCTTGTCACACCTGTCAAGTTGTGGGGAAGTGTAATCAGACCGAAAAGGTTGCACCTCTAGTTCCCATTCCTCCTTTTGAGGCGCCTTTCACCCGTGTGTTGGTGGATATTGTGGGCCCTCTTCCTAAGACTTCTTTAGGATTTTCTTATGTGTTGACCCTGATTGATATGGTTACTCGTTATCCTGAAGCCATTCCACTTAGAAATATCTCAGCAAAGAACGTGGTTAAGGAAATGCTAGGGTTTTTCACAAAGTTTGGTCTGCCCAAGGAGGTACAGTCAGACCGGGGAAGTAATTTCATGTCAAATGTTTTCAAGCAGTCTCTGAAAGAGTTGGGCATCACCCAGATCACGTCTTCAGCTTACCATCCCCAGACCCAAGGAGCGTTGGAGAGATATCATCAAACACTCAAATCGATGCTCAAGAAATACTGTTTGGAACATCAGAAAGACTGGGATAAAGGTCTTCCATTCGTTGTATTTGCCGCAAGAGAATCTCCAAATGAATCACTGGGCTTCTCACCCTTTGAACTACTGTTTGGCCATGAAGTAAGAGGACCCCTTAAGCTACTCAAGGAATGCTGGCTGTCAGAGGAAGATGACGTCAACCTGCTGGAATATGTGATGAAGTTCAAAGAACGGCTGTCCACTGCTTTACAGCTGGCGAGAGAGAATTTAGGAGCTGCTCAGGAGAAGATGAAGACTTGGTATGATAAGAAGTCCAGGTTACGCCACTTTCAGCCAGGAGATCAGGTTTTGATTCTGCTACCGGTGCATGGGCAACCTCTTCAAGCCAAGTTTAGTGGTCCTTATTTCGTGGAGAAGAAACTCAGTGATGTCAACTATGTCATCGCCACACCAGATCGTAGAAAGAACAAGCAACTATGTCACATCAACATGCTAAAGTTATATCACAGGCGGGACGAAAATAACCCAGTCTGCACTGTAACTGTTCCACCCGAGTCTGCAAGTGAAGTTCTCCCATGTAGCATGAGCCTGAGTGATAGTTTGGGGAAGAATCCTGATATCATGAATGATCTCCAGACTAAGCTTTCTCATCTACCTCCCGAGGAAAGGCAGGAGTTTTCGGCATTACTGCAGGAGTACCCGCAAGTGTTCCGTGCCACTCCAGGAAGAACCACTGTGTTGATGCATGATGTCGATGTTGGAGACGCAAAGCCAATTAAATTGCCTCCTTACCGTGTGAACCCAGTGAAAGTTCCTCTCATCCAGAAGGAGCTTGGCTACCTGTTGGACCACAAGATGATTGAGCACTGTCAGAGCGAGTGGAGTTCTCCTGTCACTCTAGTCCCTAAGCCAGGTGGGTCACAGCGGCTTTGCATTGACTACAGACGTGTTAATCAGATAACCAAAACAGACACTTACCCTCTCCCTCGCGTGGAAGATTGCATAGACAAGATCGGAAATGCTAGGTACATAAGTAAGTTTGATTTGTTAAAGGGATACTGGCAAGTACCTATGACTGAACGTGCTAGGGAGATCTCATGTTTTGTAACACTAGGAAAGACTTTTGCATGTTCTGTAATGCCATATGGTATGAAGAATGCACCAGCCACATTTCAGAAGCTCATGAATGTTGTAACAGAGGGTTTGGCAGGGTGTGTTGTTTATATTGATGATGTATTAATCTTCAGTGACAACTGGAAAGATCACCTATGCCATGTCAGTAAATTTCTTGAGCGTTTGGTTCAGGCTAATCTTGTAGCTAATTTATCAAAGTGTGAGTTTGGTCAAGCTAAAGTTCAGTACCCTGGGTACGTAATTGGTGATGGACATGTTGCACCACCAGGAGCTAAGGTTCAGGTTATAAGTGATCTTCCCAGACCTAAAAGTAGGAAAGAGCTACAAAGATTTTTGGGAATGGTAGGTTATTACAGGAGATTTGTTCTTAACTTTTCAATTCTTGTATCACCACTTAAAAACCTACTGAAAAAGGGAGTTAAATTTGTCTGGACCGATAACTGTGAATCCTCTTTCAACAAACTTAAAGCTATTCTATTAAGTCAGCCAGTGCTCGCTACTCCAAATTTTGCTAAGCCTTTTAAGATGGCTGTTGATGCAAGTGATACAGGAGCTGGGGCTGTTTTGCTGCAAGAGGATGATCAGGGTATTGAACATCCTGTATCTTATTACAGCAAGAAATTCACTCCACCTCAAAAGAACTACTCAACTACAGTATTGAGAAAGAGCTTTTGGCCTTGATTTTGCGTTTACAGCATTTTTCATTTTATTTGTGTTCTGGTTTTGACCCCATAGTCATTTATACCGATCATAACCCACTGAAATTCCTTAGTAAGTTTAAAGATAAAAATCAGAGATTGACAAGATGGAGTCTACTTCTTCAGGAGTATTCATTAGACATACAACATGTCAAGGGGAAAGAAAATGTTATTGCAGATTGCTTATCTAGACTTTAGAAAGATTGTTTTAGAATAATAAGAAATTTCCTTTGTAAATTTCTTTTTCTTTGTGGGGAGGTGTTACATAGCCTATGATTTCATCATCCTTTGTGTAATTCTAACGTACAGTATGCTGCATGATTGATCACGAGCGTGTTCTACCTCAGTCCCCCCTTCTACCGTTATAGTAGAGTAAGTCGTTCTTTCTGTTGTTCAGAGCAGGATTGTCAACTCTTTGTCCCCTATAGCTTCATTTGCGCGTCCTTCTTACAAGTTGTATCAAGCTCTGCCGGTCCCTATATAATGAGCTCAGTCTCTGCATTATTGCCACTAAGATCTACTCCTCATTTTGTTCACATCTCTTTCCTCCCCTGTACAGTTGTTATTATTGTGAGTGCTCAGGAAGTCTCCAACCATCTAGCACCTGTGTAATTTGAGTACAACTGTTATTGCATCTTTTCTTGTACTGTGTAGCGTAAGGTGTTAATTCGTAGGCCTAGTGAGGTTTTTGTGATTCATATGTTTTGGGTGTCAGCCCTTATTAATAATATTTTGTATTTGTAATAATATATCTTGCATTCACTGAGTATTATCTGGTATTTCATTTTATCAGGGCTGACTTAGATAAATTTACTCATGCTAATTTCGTGTTAATAGAGGCTTTTGCAGTTAACTATATATTTAACCTGTTTTTTTGCCATTACATTATCCTTATGAGTCCTGAATGTTTTGTTGTTAGTTTGAGCATTAAACTTTAACTTGTGATTTTACCTAACTCTTTTGTTTTGAACCTGGAACTTTACGGGACAGTAGTGATTTTAAGTATTCTCACTTAAAGTGTACATTATCTTTCTCTGTTCCGTAACATATATATATATATATATATATATATATATATATATATATATATATATATATATATATATATATATATATATATATATATATATATATATATACGCACACAAGAATATCATGGTTGTGTCAGACTCAATGTGTATACCACCCGTCCTAGTAACGCGCTTAATCGGACTCACATCTTAGGCAAACAAGTGTGTGTGTGTGTGTGTGTGTGTGTGTGTGTGTGTGTGTGCTCTTGTACGCAAGCATAAAAATTGTAACTTGATCTTCATGCCTATATAACTATGTACTGTACAGGTCAGAGCCTAATCCTGCTCAACAAACTAAACCATTCAGTAGAGACAATTTTCGCTACCCAGTCTTTATTTGTCTAGCTAAATGTCAACACTAATATTGTTTCTCTGTTAAGTTACTACCGGGGAAATAACGAACATGAAGAAACGACACTGGGAAGAAATGAATGAGATGTTTGAGGAAGGGTAAGCAAGTGGTAAGCAGGAAAATGGAATATGGAGAGAAGCTTGGAAGAAGGAAAAAGGAAAAGCCATAAATGGTATTGGAAGGGATACGGGGAATGAAAAATAGAAAGAGCAAGGAAATAGAATAGAGGTAAATAGTTACATGAAGCACGAAGAAAAATGCAATACAGAGACATACTTGAAAGTCGGAGAATAACGTGAAGCAGTGGATTGTGAGACAGCAAGTGGTACGGTATGGAAAAGTGTAGGGAGTGTGGAACAGGAAGTATATGACAAACAGAAGAAATGAGAAAAGAGCAGAATGAGGTGCAAAGGAAAATATAGTGTTATAGATAAGCTTGGAAGTAGAAAGATATTGGGGGGGGGGGGATGGACAATGTGTTAGTAGGTGGTACAGGGAGGGGGGGGGGGCACTGAAAACGAGGGACAGTAAAACCATGGAGACAGGAGAGCAGGGGCAGACAACGCAGACGTGATATGGAAAATGAAGAACAGAAAAGTTATGGTAAAGGGGAACGGAGAGAGGATATGCGATGAGAGGAATGGTGTATGAAATTAGATACAAAACCAAACAAAGAATTAGTAGGAGTAAACGTATGAGAAACAAGGGAGAGACTGAGTAAGGAGGAAAGGAAGGTGTTTGAGAAGAATGAGGGAATGAGAAGCCTGTAAAACTGAGAAGAATGGACTTGGTGAGATGGAAGAAGAGGGAGGACGAGAATGAGGAGAGGGACAAAACAGGAGGAGGAAGGGAAACACTTCAATTACCACAGACAAGCAGGAGGAAATGAAATACAGAGGGCAAGAGAAGGAGGGGGAGAAGAAATGAGGAGAGAATGAACAATAGATGAGGAGGCACCGGTGAAGAGTAGAAAATGACGAGACTAAGAACACGATGTCAGGACGAAGGAAGAGAAGGGATTGGGAGGAACAGAATGAGGAAAGTATGACCATGTGATGAAGTGGGGTGAAAAATATACGGAGAGACTGAAAATGGTACGAGGAGGAGTGGGCAGAGACGAGACTGAGAGGAGGATAAAAAGATACTGAGAGAAAAAGCAGAGAAGAAACAGGAGAGGACGAGCAAGACGAGGAGGGAGGAAAAGGGAGGGAGACAGGGAGGATGGGGCAAACACAATTTAACGAAAATATTGGAAGGCAGAAAAATGGTCCATTAACCTGTCACTCGCTCCCACCACTTACATACTTGCCCCGTCTCTCTTCTTCTCTCTCTCTCTCTCTCTCTCTCTCTCTCTCTCGTACACACACACACACACACACACACACACACACACACACACACACAGAGTTTCCGTGACAAATATCTAATTGCACCTAACCAGTGTGCCAGTCGTCTCGTTCCCTCCCGGCATCGCCTTAACCTTTTCACTACGGCGGATCTCTCCTAAACAGAATAAAATCGTCTGGCGGTGGCAAGAATAGAGTGATGAATTGTCGTGTTGAGGGGACGGTAGCAAGAGTAAATTCCTTATTGCGACAAGCGTCTGTGTGTGTGTGTGTGTGTGTGTGTGTGTGTGTGTGTGTGTGTGTGTGTGTGTGTTATTCGTCCACTTCAGTTCTATATATATTTTTTAAGTCTTTTAGAAATTATTACTGTCGATAATTCGTTTAATTATATGGATGATAATATTTACACACCATCAACTTTCACGCAAGTATTGTCCCATCAGGAGCGCAGGAGCCCGTGGCTAGGCTGACCAGTACATATATGGCAAGGGGACCATCACATGCCCTTGAAGACCATTACCTTAGCAATGAACTCCATCCTTTACTTGAACGTGAACCCATATAGGCTTCATATGGTTGACTGCCTAAACCCACGACACCACCAGGCATCTTTTTGTTGGTGTTATGGTTATCGGTCTAAGTAATGTTTTCTGGAGGTAGTATATCATTATGCTCTTAATTCAGTGACGAGTCACCTGAAGTTAGTAATACATCGAGTGAGTGAACGATGAGTGCCCTCACCTAATGTTCAAATATCCCTAAATAAAACGCTGATATAAAGTCTGGAAGCCCAGAAGAACATAAAAATCATACGGACAGTGTACATCACACAATGCCCACGGCCACATTCATCACTAAACTTTCTGAAGATTCCCTTAGCCTCAGTCAGTGGTATTTCCCCACATCCGTCTCTTCAGCAATATTACTCACTCTGTAATCCTGCATCCAGTATAATTTGCATTTACTCACTAAGCCTCAGTCCCACTGGCAGATGTGAGAGTGTCAGCAATCCGTTAATCCCTTCGTCAGCTGCTGGCATAATATTTTGTGTCCGGGAACTGCAGCTTAACACTTCACCTCCAGTCTTTGTGTAGTTCTCAACTTTAATTCAACAACTACCACCACGTTGCGTGTATTCTGTTCTTGTTTATTCAGCTTAAGATGATTTCCTTAAGAACGGAGAGGAAATACTTTGGCCATAATATTTTGGCAAACAACAGGCGATTTTGTTTATCCAAGCGAAATCCTTCTCCAAGAAAGGATCAAGAGATTTTTTTTTTTAACTCCTTTCCTTCTACTAATCTCTCCTCAAAGCTGAATAAAATGCTTGGAAGATCTCATGCATAATAAAAATAGGCATCATCGTACTGAAGGAGTTAGTCTTCCTTACATAACTCTATTTACTTATCGCATTTATTTATTTAATTCATGCAACCTTCACATGACCTCATTCAGCTTTAGAGGTCACCTCTTTTGGAGAAAAGGTTTAATAATTACTGTATCTCCAGTAACCCAATTATTACCATGAATTTTTTTTTTTTTTTTGGGGGGGGTAGTTTTTCTACCGCCCGACGATCTTATTTAATTAAGGTGAGAGTTTTCACACTAAATAGGCTACTGTATATACAGTTATTCTTTAGTTTCAAGGAATACAGCATTATTGTATCACATGTTATCTCTTCTATGGTGGTTTGTTGGTGACATGCTTGTCTCATGACTTGCATGTCCTGAGTCTTGAGTTCAAAACAGAAGCTGTGGTGGACATTAAACTGGTGCTGGTAATATGTCCCTTCATATGCTACCATATTTGCACCCTGCCAGTTTATACCGACGGTATACACAGACTTGCATGTATTTTTTTTTTTTTTTTATGCGAGGAAGAAGGAACCAAAGGCCATGGCCCGCAGTAACAGTTCCTTCCAAGAGAAAAACAAAATACAATAGAGAGCCAAATTCAAGATCCGATCATTTTGAGATGCCTGGACACACTGCGTTTGAAAGACTGGAGATCATAGGCAGCAGGAAATACAGACAGAGGGAGACAGTTCCAGAGCTGACCTGTTGCATAAATGAAAGACTGGGAGTAACGGTTAACTCTTGCATTAGAGAGTTGGACAGAAAAGGGATGAGAGTTTGCTGCCAGACGGGTGCTACGCGCCCGTCGTAGAGGTGGAGGAATGCAAGCAGACAGTTCAGAGGAGCAGTGACCATTAAAGTAGCGATAGAAAAGAGATAAAGATGCAACAGTGCGGCGAAGAGACAGAGGTTGAAGGGAGTCAGTAAGAGGAGGAGAGTTAATGAGACGAAAAGCCTTTGACTCCACCCTATTGAGAAGAGCTGTATGTGGGGAGCCTCCCCACACATGAGAGTTGTACTCCACACAGGGACGGATAAAACCTCTGTATAGAGTCAACAATTGTGCAGGGGTAAAGAAAGAGTGGAGTCGGCTTAGCACACCCAATCTCTTGGAAGCAGATTTTACAAGAGATGTAATATGATCTTTCCAAGATAAGTCCTGAGTAAATGAAACCCCAAGCATGTTCAAGGATGATGCAGGATTCAGCTGAATATTATTAAACATTAATGGGTATACCTGTGGAAGATTTTGTCGGGTTGATAGGTGTAAGAACTGAGTCTTAGATACATTAAAGACAACCATATTATTTTTACCCCAGTCAGCGATACGAGCCAAGTCAGACATTAGGTGTGCCATAGCCTCATCCCTTGTTTCTTGAAGTAACTGTTGAGATGGGCGTTGCGGAAACCGAATGGAAAGGTGAAGGGTGGAGTCATCAGCGTATGAGTGGATAGGGTTAGATGTACAGCTTAGAAGATCATTGATGAATAAAAGGAAGAGAGTTGGTGATAGGACAGAGCCCTGAGGAACACCACTGTTGATAGATCTAGGAGAAGAACGATGGCCGTCTACAACAGCGGCTATAGAACGACCAGAAAGGAAGCTAGCGATGAAGGCACAGATAGAAGGATAGAAACCGTAGGAGGGCAGTTTGGAAATTAAAGATTTATGCCAGACTCGATCGAAAGCCTTTGAGATGTCAAGTGCAATGGCAAAGCTTTCGCCAAAGTCCCGAAAGGAGGATGACCAGGAGTCTGAAAGGTAGGTGAGAAGATCGCCAGTGGAGCGTCCCTGACGGAACCCATACTGACGATCGGAAAGAAGGTTGTGATAGGAAAGATGCCTTAAAATTTTTCTATTAAGAATTGACTCGAAAACTTTTGAAATACAGGACGTATAGTACCATAGACATTACAATGGTAACATTTTCACACATATCACTCCCATGACGATATTTCATCACTGTTCATGCTTGGCTGCCATGGTGAGGGGTAATTTGGCTAGCACTCTCCCTGCTAGAAAGTTTGGTCCTACACTGGACCTCATATGGAATGTTATTATAGTTTTTACTCAAACCGAGTTTTACCTACTGGATCTTAACCTATACGCTTCCTCCCTCTTTATACAATTATGTCTGAAAATGTCTTTGTTGTCATAAGCTTTCTACTCTCGTATTCATTTTCCCACTTTCTTCCTGCCATCAAATGACTTCCTACCTCTCCTAGTTCATCCCATAATATAGTATATACAATAATTATTGAGGTTTTCACAATGTCTCTCTCATAGTTATTAATTTAATTTTTCACTTCAGCACCATCCCACAATTCCCACATGAATATCATTCCCTAGTGATTTTTAAATAATTTTCCACTCTCCCTGTTCTTCCCAATAAAGCTGAGACAACTTTTCTACACTGTTCACTCTTGTATTCGTTTTTCACTTCCTAACAACTCTCTTTCCTACATGAGTCACTGCCATACAGCATACTGGTCAGACATGGCATCAACATTTTTCAGTTGTATTTTGCATTTCCTTTCAGTAATTAATTCTCTGTGCTTCCTTTTCATCGCAAAATACCCAACAGGTGACGAACTTTTCATATTATTCATTTCCCTGATTATTTCCCACTTACATTCAACTTTTCGCATCCCTTACTAAACTTCCAGCACCACTTCCTTTCAACTCTTCCCCTTCCTTACATGTGTTACATTTCCTTTCTGTCTGTCTGTCTGCCTGTGTGATAATCCCAAAATAAAGACAACTATCGTACTTTCTGCATTCTTTTCACTCCCGTAACCATTTCCCACTTTCTTTCCACTCTTCATTTCCACATTCCCGTGCATCATACACGACAGACAGATCACCAACACATCAGTGCCTCTCACATACATTCATCTTCTGGTAGTGTCACCCGTCATGCTCCACCTCCCGTCCTCTCATCGCCTCATTTGTCTCCAGATGTATGCCATTAAATTATTCTTGATATTTGGAGACGATATTCTTCAACATATGAGAGACGTCCTCTAGTGAGGGGTACGTGGATAAACAAAGTATTTTTTAAGGCATCGACTAGGGACAATTTTTACTAAGTGCGTAATAAAGTTACATACAATAGCTTATCTTACCAAACATATTGTTTTATAATTATTATATTCTATTTTAGATCTCAAACTCGACTTTATTCTCTTTTCATACCCAAAAGCATTCTCACCATCTTCATCATCTTGATTATAACAATTTTGAAGGACATGATCGTCATCATTATCACTGATGGACAAAGTGTCCTACATTCATATAATGTGGGATGATCCGAACCATGGATCGGCAATCTCATTGGCACATGAATCAGAGAGAAATGAAGGCCGGATACACAACCTGCCTTCCTCCTCCCTGTACCGTACGAGGTACAATGCTGCTTGTAGCACAAGAAGGAGCATTTGCAACTTTTTTTAGTGGACTGTTACTATGCACAGGGGATACCAGGGAAGAATTCATTCACCCACATCACCAGGTCCTCCCTACTACCTCATGATATTTCCACCTCTTCCACAGATCCATAAAACTAACATCCCAGTCCTTCTGGGAATACCGTGGGGCACATGTTCCTTCTCTAATATCCGCCACGTGAATATCTAATCAATACAGCCTCCTTCATTCTGAAACCCTCCATGCTCATCACCGCCTCTGTTCACAGTCATCCCTTCTCCCTTACATAAAACAACTCTCATGCATCCTGAAAACCTTATTACGCTTCTGTCTTACATTACCTTAACATTAACACTATATTTTATTTGGGTTACCGCCTGACAATTTTCTCTGGCTCGTAGTAACCCACCCCAACAAAACGTATCTCGCTTAACGTTCAGGCTGAGAAATTAGGAACTATATTATATTCATGCTAACGACAGACCGTTTTATTCAGCCCCAAAAGTATCAAAGTCAAACATATTAGTAGAAAATATTATCTCATTCTATTTTTCAAGATAACCGATGGCATGCAAAACACACACCAAAAAGAAAAAAACGGTGAAAAATGACAAACAGCTACCTTCACAACTCACACATTTTCCAGTTTACGCTCTTCTGCCTGACCTTTAAAACGACTACTTTCTCTACTTTATACATTTTTAGTTATTCACCACCTCCATCCCAGCACGTCATTTCCTACCATTACCCTGTTCACCCATGACGGTTCACTCACGACTTCTAAACTCGCCAGCTCCACCTGCTTATTTAACCCCACCCCCCAGTCTCCTCAGAGCTGTGTAAAATCATCTGGAGACAATAAACAATAAATTTAATGTGAAAATAATCAAATTTCAAGTTGTTGATACTCGTAGCCTTAACTCTCATATGGTCAGGGCAACTCTAGTAATCTACTCCATCCAACGCCAAATGATTATTTAACAAAGTATGAGTGAGTAATAGGAGCCTCATAGGTATACCACCTATTGTCCGACCATTTCCTTTAATAAACCTGACATTTGACTCACGTATTCTCTCTCTCTCTAAACTCGCCAGCTCCACCTCCTCCTTAACCCCCTCATCTGCATACCTAACTTTGAATTACCTTGATCACTCTCCGCTTTCATGTCTCTGTCTCACAAACTAACTGACAGCTCCCCGTAGCCAAAAAGGGATTTTTTTCCACAAGAAGGGCAAGGGTAGCAGGGTTAGAAAGAAGTATGTCATTAATTATTTATGACCATACAGTGATTTAAATCTAATATGTAAAATTGACTGTGTGTGTGTGTGTGTGTCTGTCTGTGTGTACATGTCTTATAGACCCAGAAACTACTGGGACAATCTGGGTGAAACTTGGACAATGGGGGTAACTTGAACAAGGAACAGAATAGGTGTGTCAAAACTGACCTGGGGGCGTGTAGAGGGGGCGTGTCCTCAAAAACGGGCGACTTTCCTCAGCAAATCTCAGTCGAGAGCGTGGCAAGCCCTCGCCGTAGATTTTTCACATCAGTAAAACAGGAGCCCTTGGGGCAACATTGCATGAGGAGCAGCATGAGCACGTCAAAACCGACCTAGCATACGTCCTCAGTGAGCATACGCTGCCAAACCGGAAACGGCTTCTGACTGGCTACTGTGATTTTCCGTGTTGTGGATGGGGGTAAAATTCCCCCTCCTTATGCGACAAATTCAGACTTTCAAAAACAGAAAAACCTTCTTTGCATATGAAGCTTTAAAAGGCTTGGCTACTCTGCTTTTTACTTTAACATCATTATTGTTATGTTATTGTTACCAGTGTCAAGTAACGGTCTAGTGGACACGAGGGTGAAAATGAACTGGCAGCAACTCGCCCCTGCCTACTATCATCGTTCCTATTAGAGTGTACACTGACAACTCACTATGCTTACTTAGTGATACATGCCTTCAAAGAAGAGTCGCCTTCCTCCAGCAACAGCTTAGTCTAGAAGGGAAAAGTAAGCACGGAAGGTCCAGACATAGGAGGAGCAATCCTGATCCAGAGCCCGTACCAGGGAGTGCACTGCGCATCGAGGAAGTGTGGTACACAACTGCAACTCAGACTGGCCTGAAGTTGCCCATCCTTTTAAGGTTTAGAGTAACAGTAATATGTTACGTGTTCCGTCGTGAAATTTGATAAGCCTGAGGCTGTCGTTTTTAACTCTATCACGTACGTAGGAATTGCTACCTACCCTTTTAGTCTGATGAAGTATCTTTTACATTACTGCCGCTACATCCAGACTATTGTATTTTAGTCTTACTGAAACACTGAAATGGATGAATCAGTTATAGCCTTCATTATTTATTTCATAAATATATGTTTATCGTAATTTGAGCAAAATCTTTTGCTGGTAGCAAGAATACATTATGTAAATACGTCATCAGATTGATGAAGCATGTGTGTTCTACATTCTGCACGAAGCCACGATGGTTTAGTGATTACTACAGTAACCTTCCAATCTCTTATGCCATGCATCTGGTCTGCAATTTATTCGTCATGAATATTAACCCTGTACAGAGTGGGTAGTTCCTTGGGTCTTATATTCTGCCTAGCCGGATGGTTTTCTGCGTCTGAGGGAAATCCCTCCTTCCTGAAGGGTTAAAAGCGTGTACTGATAGTACTGTATGTCTTCTAATGTGTTGGCACCCAGTTGGTTCATACCTCTGAAATATATAGACTATGACACACACGCAAACATAGGCAATACAACAGTTCAACTTACACATGCGCCGTTGTTACTAAAGACGCCCCTTCCTTATTTGTACTTGGCCAGTATGAGGAAGGAGACTGACTACCATTCGCCCTCCAAAGATAAAGTCCAGTTCCTCAGTGGAACTCACACGGACTGATAAAGATACAGAGAGAGAGAGAGAGAGAGAGAGAGAGAGAGAGAGATGGATGGACAGTGTGAGGAGAGCGTTAGATGCATGAGGGATGCCTGTTGAGCAAGGAAGAGTGGCTGCGCGTGATAGGAATGACTGGAGAGAAATTGTGAACGAATAAATAGTGACGCAGCCCTGAGGGGATATTCTCCCCCACTTGGCTTGATCAGCTGATCAGGTGAGGTACGGGTAAGGGGATGGGTCCATTATGATGTGGCTGGGGTAAACCAGCTCTGCTGTTGGGGCCTGCTGCAGATGTCGCTGATTGCACTGTGCAGTTGACCCTCGTTCGGTTTGGTGTGGTGAGGATCTGCCCTTTCTTTCCTAAGGGCTAAGATATAAATAAAAGTGTGTGTGTGGATGAGGAAACTGGGAGTATGTCGTCCTGTCTAGGCTATCCCCCCCCCCTTTCTTTGGGGGAAGCAGCCTAGGTGTGTGTGTGTGTGTGTGTGTGTGCGTGTGTGTGTGTGTGTATCTATCTATCTATCTATCTATCTATCTATATCTATATATATATATATATATATATATATATATATATATATCTATCTATCTATATCTATATATATATATATATATATATATATACATATGTTACAGGCAAACTGTGAAATCAGTCATTTCATGAAATGCCTCGTCATTTTGAGATATAACTTTAAACTGGGATGGGTGAATTTAGGTTAAGTTAAATTAGGGTATGATAAGGTTAGGCTGCGATAATCTAGGCTAGGTTAGGTTAGGCTAGGTTTGTTAGGTTATGTTAGGTTAGATGAGTTTAGATGAACGCATAACATAACGTAGTGTTCTTCTAAATTAACCTAACCTAACCGGACCAAACCTAGACTAACCTAACCCAAGCTTAACTTAGATTATCTCAGCCTCACCTAACTGCAACCTAAATTAACCAATCCCAAATTACACTCATTTCACCAACTGACTTACATTCGTTTCACCAACTGACTAGACATTTCATGAAATGACTGACTTCACAGTTTGCCTGTAACACACACACACACACACACACACACACACACACACACACATATATATATATATATATATATATATATATATATATATATATATATAAGGGGCGGATGCAGGGGTGTTGCCCTAGTTGCCCGGGCAACACCCTTCTTTCCCGATTACCTATCTTCACAATCAATCATTTCCTGTGGCACCCTCGGGGATGCATAGGGCCTCGATGAACTCACACCACCACATCCTATCTTGTGCTAACTCCTCAAGATCTCCCCAACACTCATCTCCAGCTTCCCGTCTCATTGTCCTCACCCACGTCTCTTTTGGCCTTCCTCTACCTCTCCTACCAAGTGCCACCCACCCTGGTGTACCTCGTACTATTCCCTGTCTCCTATACACATGTCCTAGCCACTTCCATCGTGAGAATCTAACATATTCATCGATCGGCTGCACTCCCGTTATTTCTCTAATTCTACTATTTGGTATCCTTTCCCACCACTTAACTCCTAATATTCTTCTAAGTGCTTTATTTTCAAACACCAAGAATTTATTTTCCATAGTCACTGTGCTGTACCAAGACTCGTGTCCATAAATTAAGTTACTCCTAACCATTACCTTATAAAGTTTGATTTTTGTATGCACAGAGAAATTGTTATTATTCCAAATATTTTTAAGCATTCCCATTGCCTGATTAGCCTTCTTTAACCTTTCCTCGAATTCAAAGTTCAAAGAACCATCCTTGGCTAAATAAGTATCTAAATATTTAAACCTATCAACTTGCTTTACAACCAGTTACACATTCCTGCGCATTTTCCATATTCATATTGATTATTTCAGTTTTTCCACAATTAATAACCAAACCCACCTTGCGACCTTCACTCACCAAACAGTCCAACACTTTCTGCATCTCTTCTGGCCCATCACAAATCAAAACTATATCATCTGCATAATCTAAATCCAAAAGTTTCCTGTTCTCTCCCCAAAGTATACCTGCACCGGTTTCTGTTCCAACGCGTTTCATAATGTAATCAATGACCAATATAAATAGTAAAGGCGATAGAACACCACCTTGAATTACTCCGGACTTGACTTCAAACGAATCACTCAGACAACCATCAACCATCACTTTACAAAATGTGTCCTCATGCATGTTCATAATGACCCTCACAAACTCCTCTGGTATTCCATAATGTCTCATGATCTTCCCCATAGTCTCTCTCGAAACACTATCAAAAGCCTTTTCAAAATCAACAAAACAAAGACTTAACGGTACTCTCATTTCATTAACTTGCTGCATCAAATGCCTAACTATAAAGATCTGATCATTGCAACCACGTCCCTTTCTAAAACCAGCCTGTTCATCCCTCAGAATACCCTCAACCACCGGCTCCAACCTATTTAACAACACTCTACTGAAAACTTTCAAAGCTATCGGTGACAAAGAGATTCCCCTCCAATTACCACATTCACTCAGGTCTCCCTTCTTCGGAACTTTAACAATTACACCATTCTTCCAAACTGACGGTAGTAACCCCGTCACCCATATCTTATTGAATAGCTTGGTCAAGATCATTATTAATCTATCCCCCTCCACTTTAAACATTTCCGGAAATAAACCATCCTCCCCTGGTGCCTTATTATTCTTTAACTGTTTTACTGCTTTCTCCACTTCTGCAAGCCTCAACTCTCCTGTTTCTATATTTAAATCTTCCTGAGCAAGCGGTATATCCTCTTCTGGTGGTATTGGTCTATTAAGAACTGTCTCAAAATGCTCTTTCCATCTGTTTTTAATATCTCCATCTTTGGTCAATAAATTTCCTTCCCTGTCTCTAACTGGTATTTCCTTGCGTTTACCTGCATTACCACTCAGTTCTCTAATCGATTCATATGCTATTCTTTGACTCTGTCCATCATTTTTGTTTATTAAGATTTCAGTCTCTGCAACCTTTTCATCCACACATCTTCTTTTATCTCTCCTAGCTAACCTTCTTACTTTTGAATTCAAACTCCAGTACGCAGCTCTTGCTAATTCAATCTCTCGTTCATCAACGCATTGCATCTCACTCCTCAATTTAGCCTCACCTCCCTTTTTTATCATATCCCACGTTTCCTCCGATATCCATTTCTTTCTCCTGAATCTATGTCTCCTTCCAATCGTACATTCAGCAGTCTCATGCAAAACTTTGTTCACATCCTCCCACATCTCATTTACACTTCTCTCCCCTTCTTCCAACGTTTCCAACACCAAAAACCTATTTCTGCATTCTAATCTGAATTCCTCCTTTTCTTCTCCTTCCCTTCTAAGCTTAACAATATCGTATCTACCAACACCAGATTTTTCCTTCTTCTGATTTTTAAGTTTAAACCTTATTTTTGCAATGCTGAGTTGATGGTCACTACCAATATCCGCTCCCCGTTTAACATGAACATCTAGCAGAGAACTTCTATGCCTCCTACTGATAGCGATGTGATCAATCTGATTTTTATATTTTCCACACGGCGACACCCAAGTATCTTCACAGTGGGAGTGATTTTTCCATTCCAACTAAATTTTCTGTTTCACTCCCTAACGTTGCCCAGGCATTTTTTTTTTTTTTTTCATCTTCTACTGTAGTGCGAATGCATGTCATGTGTGTGTGTGTGTGTGTGTGTGTGTGTGTGTGTGTGTGTGTGTGTGTGTGTGTGTCGATTCATAGGTAGCTGTGACCATAGAGCGAGGGTTGCCAGATTTCTGAGAAGCAAAACTGCTAAATTCCACATAGTCTTATGCCAAATATACCAAATAAAAAAACGTGGTCGGCAAATACTGGATACTTTCATCACTGACATCAAAAATGCTCGTTTTTTCTCGATTTGTGCAGATGAGGCAGCAGATATAACCAACCCTGAACAGCTCTGCTTGGTTGTGCCGTATGTGGATTCCCTCGACAACATCCAAGAAGTGTTCATGGAGTTTGTTGAGTGTTATACTGGGATAACTGGACGTGCCATTGCTGACAAAATAATCTACACTATAACTGACACTCGGACTCGATTTGGACAATCTCCGTGGGCAATCTTATGACGGAGCAGGCAACATGGCAGGAAAATTACATGGTGCAGCTACTCGAGTTCTGGAAGTAAAGCCAAAGGCAATTTACATTCACTGCAACTCCCATCAGCTGAACTTATGTAAAATGAAGGCTTGCAAAGTCATACCAGTGTCCAATATGTTCACTGTTATCAGTGAAGCCAGCAGATTTTTAAAATAACTCTTCCAAACGCCAGATTCATGTGGAGGGCTTCATAAAGAAGTCTGATGACTTTGGCCAAACCATCCGAACCAAGATACTCGATGTTTGCAGAACACGTTGGATAGAACGTTATGATGCTAAGGAAGTTTTCTTGGATCTGCTACCTACAATCATCGCATGCTTGGAGGATATGATGACTTCACCCAGTGTGTGGAACAGGGAAACTATCAGTGCCGCTCGAAGCTTGTGCCTCTCCATTACACAGTTTGAATTTTTGTTGTCACTGATTGTAACCAGTAAAGTGTTGTCGGCTACGAAAGGACTGTATAAGAAACTACAAGCCAGAGCCATTGAAATCATCCCTGCTTATGAACATGTCGATGATGTCAAACACTTGGTTAGTTCAATGAGGGAAGATGTCGACTCTTTCCATGATGGATGCTTTGAGCATGAGAAATCATCGCTGGGACACTCGAATTGGACGTCAAACCTCCCAGGAGGTGTGGCAGACAGACACTCCGAAACAATGCTCCTGCTGAATCTGTAACAGACTACTACAACCCAATGTACCCATCCCACTACTTGATCATTAAGACCAACAGCTGAATGAGAAGTTTTCTTCAGTCCAGAAGAATGCCATTCAGGGAATGCAGATTGTACCTGCAGTTCTCCTGAAATCTGACATTGGACTCAAAGAGTTAACTCAGCAGTTGGTAACATCATACAGCCATGATCTTCCAGAGAAGCAGTCACTAGAAGTTGAGCTTAGGATGTGGGTGAGGAAATGGAAAGCATGGGAGAAAGAGGTACCTAGCAGTCCACGAGATGCTTTGCCATTTGCAGAGGAGGATTTTTTTTCCAAACATCAGGATCATCTTATGCCTTGTGTGTATTATTCCCGTGACCAGCTGTGAGAATGAGCGAAGTTTTAGTGCCATGCGTCGGCTGAAGACCTGGCTCAGGAGCACGATGACAAATGGACGCCTAAACAGATTTGCTTTAACGAATATCCACTATGGTGCACCGATCGATATTCCAAAAGTCATTAATGTGTTTGCAAGGAATCTTAGCCGACGAATGTTATTTGTGGATCTTCTCTCCGACCATGCTGATGAGTGAGCATAAAATAACTGAATGTGATTAAGAGCCCAATTGCATGGAACTGTATTTGGTTCAGTACGCAGCATGAAGCTCAATTTTATGCCAAAATTTGACAGTTTTTTATTATTATAAATGACTTGTTAATCTATTTAATTACGTTCCTGTCGAGAATTATGGCATGTCTGCACCGTGATGATGAACATATGTAACTACTGTATATGTTTCTTGTTTTCTTAGCGAAGTATGAATAGAATTGCACTGAACAAACTGCAGGTGTCTGAATATTCACTCGAGCTTTACTTGATCCGTTTTTGCAATATCCAAGGCCAAATTAAAAAAAAAAAAAATCAAGGGGACTCACTACTGTACCCAGTAACCTTGTGAAACCGCCTTGGAAATACCAAGGGGGTCCACAAGTCTCCTAAACAAAGTTTTAGGGTATTGAGACTAATGGGTTCTTGAATATATATATATATATATATATATATATATATATATATATATATATATATATATATATATATATATATATATATATATAAGAAAGTACTGTGTGCAAGACTCATCGAGTATTCTACAATTCCCAGAATATTTGATGCGGTGTTACTTCTTCCCATTCACATCGCAGACAAACAAGCACAATCAATGGGCCCTGAAAGCAGGCTGTGAAGCCTATGTCCAGAGTCGGTCACACACACACACACACACACACACACACACACACACACACACACACACACACACACACACACACACACACACAAAATCGTCACTCCTCTGCTCAACGACCTCCAATTAGCTATATTCTGCAGTAACGTGCTGATTTTATATTTTTGTAGAGAAACATTTCATAGTGATAGGAGTTTATTGGACGAGTTATCATTTTTTTTTTTTTTTTTTTTTTTGTCCGACTCTGGGCACAGGCATCACAGCTTGCTCTCAAGGCCCAGCAGTCCTCCCTACATACTATACACCTCTACATGTCACCACTTCGGCGCTAACACCCACCGTCCATATTTAATACATGCTAGGGCTGTCTCATATAGGACTAGAATATTGGTATTAGCGGGGGTATTTTTACGACATGTCGGCGGGTCTTCTGGTAGATCAGTAAAGCCTGATATAATGAAATTCAAAACCTTAAGCTGTTCCTTGCCCCAGCGGGGATTTGAACCTGGGTCCGTTGGGACTGCAGGCCACCTCTCTACCGATTGAGCCACTGCCTCTGCATAAAATTTTCTAAGATATTATAAAATAGAAGTCGTCGAAATGATGGGGTTAAGTCTACCTGCGATGGATGTGGATACGGTTTCCCTTTGCTGAATAAAAATAATCTGGTGGTAGTAATATAACCTCCACTGGCGGTAGCAGCCTGAGAGTTTGCTGTGTGTGTGTGTGTGTGTGTGTGTGTGTGTGTGTGTGTGTGTGTGTATGTGTGTGTTTTCGTGTACGTCAGGATTAAAACTTCAAATTAATCGTCATGCCTCTCCAACTATGTACAGGTCAGAGCCTAACCCTGTTCAATAAACAAATTCATGCACCCATACTCTATATAGCCTACATTATGCGCTACCCAGTCTTTATTTGTCTTCCTAAACTTCATCACTAATTTAGCTGTTTCTCTATTCTATTACTACTGGGGAAATAACGAAGATGAAGAAATGTCAGTGGGAAGAAACGAGGTGTGCGAGGAAGCGAAAGCCAGTGGTATAAAGGAGAACAGAGTAGGGACAAGTTTGGAAGAAGGAAAGACGAAGAATGGTAGAGAATGGGGTATGGATAGCGAAAGATAGAAAGAACGAGGAAAATGAAGGAAATTGTTTAGTGAAGCAGTCGGTGGAAAAAAATTCTAAAACAAAGAATAATGTGAAGTTTGTGAGGCAGCAACTGGCACACGAAGGAAGGGTGTACTGGGCCATTTTGAGTGACAAGAAGTATACGGAAAATATTGGCGGGGGGGAGGGGGGTTACAATACGGGGCGACCAGGAGAGGGAGGGGGAAGGGATCGACGACACCCATCTCCCAATCCTCTCCTTCCCTATACGCCACGCTGAGCTGCGGTCAATCTTTCCCAACAGACCCGACTCTTTACCTCCTCTAGTTGGAGGAGGTGCATGCATACTGGATAGCCAGCATTAAAATGTAGGCTGTGAAGTATGAAAAGCTCGTTTTTTATGCTGGAGAACTAGTGTGCCAAAGGTGACACTGCTCACCTTCGGCTGCCCACCCCGCTGCAAGTATCGTCTAATTGGATGGTAAACTGGCAAATTGTATGACCGGCAATCGCCAGTCCTACTGGGCTGGCCGTCTTATCTCCCAAGGGAATCATAGAAACATTAGCAAACAACACTGCCATATGTCAAGCGCAGGTGTCATATCTCCTTTACGTCTTGCGGAGCTAGCTCTGGCCTAGACAAGTTTTTATAGATAATTGTGATATGGCTTTCTGAAAACTGCCTCTTGCAGGAAGGGCGAACATATAAAAGGGTAAGGAAAGAATGAAACTTATAAAGCTGGGATACGTCATAAGAGGTATAGTGCAAGAAATGAGAAACAAAGTAAAATAAAGATTTTACCATGAGAGACCTGGGAGACTCCAGGTGAGGATAAAAGGAAGGTGTCTGAGAAAAATGAGAACGGCAATGAGAAGCCTGTGAAACTGAGATGAATGGATGTGGTGAGATGAGAGTAGGAGAGGACGAAAATGAGGAGGGGAACAGAAGGGGAGAAGAAAGGGAAAGACTGAAATAACCATAGATAAGCAGAAGAATATGAAATACAGAGAGCAGAAGAATAAGCAGAAGAATATGAAATACAGAGAGCAGAAGAATAAGCAGAAGAATATGAAATACAGAGAGCAGAAGAATAAGCAGAAGAATATGAAATACAGAGAGCAGTAGAAATGAGGTGAGGATGAACAAAAGATGAGGAGGAAACGATGAGAAGAAGAGGATGAGGAGATTAAGAATAGGATATCAGGAGGAGGGGGAAGGGAGGGGAATGAGTGATACAAGGCGAATATGAGGAGAGTAAGAGATGATGAAGGGGGGAGTGAAGAAACAACAAAGAGAGGATGAAGATGGGGAGAAGAGGGTGAGTGAGCAGAGACGAGACTGAGAATAGATTTAGAATTACATGAGGAGGAAGAGAAGAGAAGAATCAGGAGAGGACGAACAAAAAAAAGAAGGAGAGGGAAAAGAAGGAGACAGGAGGAGACAAAAGTAAATTAACGCAAAATTTTGGAAAGGAGAAAAATGGTCCATTAACCTGTCCCATCTCTCTCTCTCTCTCTCTCTCTCTCTCTCTCTCTCTCACACACACCTAATCAATGCACTTGTCGTCTCGTTCCCTCCCGGCAGCTCCTTAACTTTTTCACAATGGCGGATCTATATTGAACTGAATAAAATCTTTGGGGGACAGCAAGAACAAAACCCGTCGTGTTCATGGGTTAAATCATAAATGCTATAAGTGCCTGTGTGTGTGTGTGTGTGTGTATGTGTGTGTGTGTGTGTTTCTTCCACTTAAGTACTATATTTCTCAGGCCTTTTAGAAATGATTACTACCAACACTTCGGGTAATTATAAAGAAGATAATATTTACGCTATCCAACAATCAGTATAGCACAGCCCCATCAGAAGCGTAGGATCCCGGGGCTAGGCTAATCAGTCCACACATACTAGTATATGGCAAGGGGACCATCACATGCCCCTGAAGGCCATTATGTCACCAATAACCTCCATCCTTTACTTGTACGTGAATCCATATAGCTCCTCATCTGGCTGAAGTGCCTTAACCCACTGCACCACCAGGCAACCATTTGTTGAGCATCTGGTAACCGACCAAATGAAATAATATGGCTTCTAATTCAACGTTGAGTCACCGAAAGTTAGTACTACATCGAGTGAGTGGATGACGGGTGCCTTCAACGTGCAAAGTCCCATAAATACAGTGCTGTTAAGGACGTCTAGCAGCCCATTCACTGGTCTTACACAATGCCCACGGCCTCATCCATCACTAAACTTTCTGGACATTCTCTAACTTTCAGTCAGTGGTAACTCACCGCATCCCTCTCTTCTACCGTATTACATCCTCTACATTCCTGCATCCAGTATTAGTCGCATTCACCCACTAAGCCTCAATCCCACAGGCAGATGTGTGAGTGTCAGGATCACCCAATCCCTACGTCAACTATTAGCTTAGTATTTTATGTCCGTGAACTGGGGCTCAACACTTTACCTCCAGTGCTGGTGTATTTCTCTCCTTTTACACCCACAACCATCACGCCGCTCTTATTCTGTTCTTGCTAACTTCAGATGGTTTTATTCAGCTTACGAAGATTTTCCATAAGAAAAGGACAGATAACTGTTTGGCCATTATATTTTTTGGCTAACGACAGACGATCTTGCTCGTCTAAGCCAAACCCTTCCCGCTGAAATGATCAAGAGATTTTTTACTCATTCCCTTTTATTGATGTGTCCTGAAAGTTGAATAAAATCGTCGGAAATATTATCAGGAATTATAAATAGACGTAACTGTATTGAGGAGTTATTCATCCATACAATGACTTCATTGTTATATGTGTCCATACTACACTCGTAATATTTCATTCAGCTGTAAAGGTCATCTCTCTTAGCGAAAGGAATATAAACTGTCTTCAGTAACTCAGTCAGTATCATGGTGTCTTTTAGTGCATTTGCTACCGCCGGGAGATATCAATTTCATTTAGGTGAGAGCTTTCACACCAAAGTGGTTCGTGTATATACAACGTATTCAACAGCTTCTCATAAGTTTCAAGGAACACTGCTTTATCATACATTACACGTCAGCTCTACCACATTCGTTTGGCGGAAACAAGCTTGTCTTATGATCTTCATGTCCTGAGTCTGGGGCTCGAGATCTAAGTTGTGGTGGACGTTAAAGCGGTGCTGGCAGTATGTCCTTTCATATGCTAACATATGTTTGCACCCTTACAGTTCATACCGATGACATATGCATAATGATAACCATGAATGCAGCCATTACAATGCTTCAATTTTCATACACATCACTCCCCTAGCAGACATCCCATCACCAATCAAGCTTCGCCACCATACTGAGGGATTAATGTTTGCTCTCACTCTCCCTGCTAGAATTTTGAGTTCTTCAGTGGACCCCACATGGACTGTTACAGTCAAAGTTTTTAACAGCACATTGTGTTGCCCACTGAATCTTAACCTATCCTTTACGAGTCCCTTCTTATACCATGATTTCCACAAATATCTGGGTTTTCATAACCTTCGTACTCTCGTATTCATTTCAACATATTCTTTCTCCCGGCTTATCCCATTATACAGTAAGTACAAATATCAATGTTTTGACACATTTCTCTCCCGTAGTTAATTCATTCCATTTTCACTTCCTTTCAACTCCATTCCACAATTCCCACATGAATATCGTACGATGCTGGTCGCAGCACAAAGAGGGGGATCTACAACTTCGTTTGGAGGCCTGTTACAAGACACAGAGAATATCAGGGACATATTCAGTTACCCACATCACCAGGTCCTCCCTACTACCTCATGACATTACCACCTCCTTCACAAATGCACAAAATTATCTCAGTCCTTCTGGGAATATCGTGGGGCACATGTTCCATTTCTAATATCCACCACGCGAACATCTAATCAACACAGCCTCCTTCATTCTTAATGCCTCCATGCTCATCAGCGCCTCCATTCACAGTCATCTCATCTCCCTTATAAATGACAACTTTCATTCATCCTGCCGTCCATATTGCATTTATATATGATGCTACTTAAATATGAACACTTCTTTTTTTTTATTCTCGTTACTGTCAGACAATTGTATTTGGCTCAGAGTAATCCAAAAGAATTCGTAAAAAAAAAAAAAAACGGGAGAATATTAAATTACCTACCTTCAAACTCATAAAGATTTTAGAGTATGGTCTTTCTACGCGACCTTTAAACAACTACATTTTCAAAGTCATACATTCTTCATTTTTCACTTCATCCCAACACCTACTTTCCGGCCATTACCCTTACCTTTGACAGTTCACTCACGAATTCTCACCTAAACTTGCCAGCTCCATCTCATCATTTAACCTTCCCCCCTCCCTCCCCTGTCTTCCCACAGGTGTGTAAACTCGTCTGGAGATAGCATGAATAAAATGAATATAATCAAAATTCAAAGTGTTAATACTGGTACCGTTAACCCTTTAATGGTCCGGCCAACTCTAGTATTCTATTCCAACTAACGCCGGATGAAGTTTTTTGTTAATTTCTCTTGTGAGTGAGTAAAAGGACCCTCTGAGTTGTTAACAGCCCTTTTCCAACCATTAACTTCTCCAAACTTGACATTTGGCTCACGTATTCTCTCTCTAAACTTGCCAGCTCCACCTCCTCATTAACCCCCTCGTCTGCATATCTAACTTTGAATTAACCTTGATCACTCTTTACTTTCATGTCTCTGTCGCCACACACTGACAATTCTCTCTCGTAGTTAAGACGGGCATTTTTCCCCATGAAGGGTAAGGGTAGTAGGGTTGGAAAGAAGCGTATCATTAATTATTTATGACGAAACAGTGATTCAAATTATCATAAATGTTACACATTAATGAAGTCACAGTTGTTCGACAGTGAAAATAAGATAGTGTACATTTGAGAAACATTGAAAATTTACCAGTATTTATGGTTGTACTTCCACGGTATGTTCCGTAATAATGTATAGTATGAATGTCAGATAAGGCCTAATATACCGAAGGTTAAATATACTGACTGCTTCAGGAAGACCAAGAATTCACTACAAGCTGACAGGAAGAAATTAAAGAATTAGTCCATGCTTAAGTTTTGAAGGCTGCTCTTGCATAGATAAAATGAAATCATATACTCTTCCTGGTTTCATGGAGCAGAAATCAAGTACTGTAAATTAATATATAATATCGCCAAATTTGTAATATACAACATCGCCAAATTTGTAATATATAATACCGCCAAATTTGTCTTAATTTAGAATCATACCCATTGCTTTAACTATAACACATAACTGAAACATAAAAAAAAAAATACATTGACATTCGTGAAGACTTTATATGGCAAGAATTAAACACTAAATCTACGGTGCCGCAAAATCTCCTTAGTTCTTGATACACTTGCTAAATATGATATTACCGTCTCGTTCGCTAGTCCTGATGTGCATAGCAGATTTTCATGGTTTTAGATTTTCAGTTACATCACATACTCTACATACACATCAACTCTTCATTGCCATGTTTTCTGGTTATGTTTAAGTAAGTAAATCACAATGTTTTTTCATGATTCCGTTTTTGTCACATAAATGAATAAATAAACTGCATGCGAAATTACTATTTTTTTTAATGACATTTATGACATGCTTTAAATCACACCCACCCTGAAGGATAATATTTCATGGATTTAGGAGGACTTCCGGCACGTCTATCTTAACCCCTTCAGTGTGATAACGTACTTTTATTTCTATTGTTCTTACTACCATACGATTTTAATCAGCTTTAATACCACTTTTCTAACTGGATTGTTAGATGTAGCCGTTAATTACCCGTTCACTGCAAGGCGTGTCCAAAAAGCTGAATATCAGTGTCCAAAGGGAACAAAAATAAATCAGTTAAATACGTCACTGGATGAAATAGATAAACGACGAATTCTATACATTACACCTTATTTTATTCTTCGGTAATAAATCCATCTATACACTATATATATATATATATATATATATATATATATATATATATATATATATATATATATATATATATATATATATATATATATATATATATATATATATATATATATATATATATATATATATATATATATATATATATATATATATATATATATATATATATATATATATATATATATAAACAGATAAGTAGATATCTGATTTAAATCAAGTTTTGTGAAGAATTCAGATCAATGTAAGAATAAATGGATTCTATTTTGAGGACAGGTCATTAAGTCAAGATCACAGGGCAAGATCGAAATATGTTCAATGCCATGGGTAAAAGTTCTAACGATTAGGACAAAACTTGGTGGAAAGACCGTGGATTAGGCAAGGATGAAGATTTGACTGGGAAAACAACAGGTCAAAGATCAAGGTTACCCCAAACTGTTCCGATCTTATTTGGACTAAACATACTAGAAAAGTTGAGGGTCAGGCGAGACTAAATTAATTCGATTTTAAAAACGATCGGTTGAAGGTCAAGCTAAATGGATAAACTCAAGTATCCTGCCCATAGGCCTTTAACAGAGTGCAAGTGTTGCACTATCTGAGCGCTCATTCTTGTTTTTTGACTGATGCCTGACAGCTAACTCGATTACCCCTTCCCCCCTAATCCTCTCTGTGACAGTATGGGGCAGATCGCCACCCTCTGGACAACCCACAATACTGAACGGACACTACTTGTAGTCAAACGAATTATTGAACTGGAGGTACCTCTACTTTACTCTTTTCCGCCACCAGTTATATACCAAGTGGTGTGGTTTTGGAGCGAGCCCATACCATTGGGTGACCCACCAACGATGTTATATTGACAAGTGATGATCATGGCATTGTAGAGAGTTAAAATAGGGGAGAACCCCAGCCCAATTACCCTACCAGATAAAGTTGTTGTATATTCAGCGTGGGATACAACATACAGTTGTGGTAGGGGCGGGCAGCAACCAATTCTGCCATGGTAGCAATCTGACATTCCAGCAATCATCCTGGTAACAGCAGCTGGTGCCTCAGGGGCAGTGGCTGGTGGTAGTGGTGTGGCATCCTGTCTGAGAGTGGTGGTGACGGCAGTGCACTCGAGGTAGCAGTGCAGCAGTGGCAAACTGGACATTCCTGCAGTAGTGACGCTCCTCCCCTTTGCGGACATCTAGTATCTGGTGAATGCATACGAGCATATACCCAAGGAAAAGCAGTGCAAGTTAAGGTGGACCAGGGCTGGCGTTGCATTGTCTACAGTAACAGGCTGTGTTGGGTGGCTCAGCACACCACGTGGATGACGAGAAATAAACGTGCAACCTATGATTCGTGAATGTGCTGTCTCTTGGTTTTAGCATTAGTCCGTGTCAGGCTTGGGGTGAGTGGCTGTGCCGGCCTTTTAATATGTCTGAATGCCAATGTGTTTGGGCAACTAATTACAGAGACGTGTTTCTTCCGTATGGCTGATAGTACATGTGAACTGCATGATGTACATGTGCCTGGATCAAAGCATACTAAAGGATCTCCATACCAGCAAGCTCAGTGTGAAGTGGTAATGTCTCATCTGAGAGCCTCCATGGTGGAGATGTTCTGCCACAGACTAAGGCCGCTCCGGCAGTACTGTTGGTAGCGTCCAGCAAGTCATCCAGGTAGTATGTTGAGGCATTTGCCAGTGTAATGAAATGCATAGCTTGGAGTTGCACTGAAGGTATTGACTTGGCCCTGATGTTGCAGAGGTGAAGGGGTGAAAGCGTATATATGAAGAAATGGTGATGCCTATGGTGAGGGAATGAAGTAACTGAAATGAGGGGAGTCCTGTTAGATCTACACTGCATCTCTCTCTCACTCTCTCTCTCTCTCTCTTGTATCTCTCCTCGCCTCATTCACATGCATAGTATTCCATTCTCCTTTCACATTTACATCTCACCCTCCCTAACTTTTTCCCTCTGCATCAGATTTAGGACAAAGGATAAAAGGTTATAAATGGTAATCTTATTTGTGTTCCAACTGACACGTTCTTACCATATCTTCCCCCACCTCCTAACCAATCATTCTTTTCCACCCTGATCCCAACCCATACCTCTCAAGGAATTATATGTGTTTGTGTTTGTTCCAGCCTACAGTGATTCAGTTCTTACACCTTCCATCCGATTACTCAAACTTTCTCCACACACCTACCTCTTCCCCAACCACTGTTTCTCCTGCCTGCTCCTTACCCACGCCTCTCCTTACATTTGTGCTCCAGCCTCCCTCGCTGCTTCCTCAAACACCTCACAATCGACTTACTTTCTTTGTTTCTACCCACCTGCCTCATTATCTTAACAAGCCAGTCATTTGGACAGGCAATTACCTTTTCACCTTCAGTTTACCTAAGCAGCTTTATAATCATCTGCCATATTTACCAGCTATCAACCTACCTACCTATCTACGTATTCACCCATCCGTCAACCTCCCAGTCTACCTACAGTATTTACATATATATATTTACCGACCCATCTACCCACCCACCTGCCCTACCTACCACCAACCCACCTAACCACCTATTTACCTACCCACTCACCTGTTCTATCTACTAAAAGTCCACCTATCAAGCTATCCGCCTACTCAACTACTTGCACCCCACCTACCTTCATTTACCATCTGCCTACCTACCTGTCCATCTACGCACCTACCATCACTCTTTACTACTTATCTTTCTACCAACCCATCCACCTACACACCTGATCCTAAGCACCCACCCATCCAATTACCATACCACCTTTCCATTCACCTATCCATCAGCTTATCCCAAATCCTACCCACCCACTCAGTACACACCTAGACCACACATCATCTAACAATCTAACCACTTTTACCCACTCTACTTATCATCTGCCTCCATATCCCTTTCACTCACCATCCACCTACCCCTCTACTTCGCTTTCCACGTATCATCTACTGTAACATACCCACATACTACCCACGTGTCTCTTCCTTCAGACATATGGGGACATGACCTTGTTACAACGGTGCCACCCTTCTCACTTCTCACGCGACTGGCAATACTGTGTTGTATAATAACTGAACTGTCACAGACTGTCTGCATCAAAAGTAATGTCGTGTTTCCGGCTCTTCTCTCCGTGAACTCTGAAAATCAGTGTTGTGAATTCGCATCAACTGACACTGATGACATTATTCAGTTATTGATCAGATTCATCGGTATCGGATGCTGCGGACTGATCAAATGATTGTCAAAGTCCGAGAGAAAAACAGGAAATGCGACAGGACTTCTGATGCTGATAATGTACTTACAGTCCAGTATTTCAAAACTGTTCATGGCATGTTTAACACCTTCAGTCAGAGGAATAAGAATAAATGTAGATGATGTATATTCCAATTTCCACTCAATTAACGCCGGCGTGCCGCAGGAGTCAGTTCTGGCGCCAAACCTATTCCTTGTTCATATTAATGATCTTTGTCACCCACAATCCCATCCATTCATACGCAGATGACTGAACACTACATAGTTCATTCACACTCAGACACCCATTTACAAAGTCTAATATCTCTACCTCTCAACTCAGTACAGCCATCTCCATAAATCAAGACCTATCTATGATCAATGAATGGGGACAAAACAACATTGTCTCTTTTAATGCTAGTAAAACTAAATATATACAATTAGCTAATAGACAGATATTGCCAGATTCGTACGTTACCTTCAGTACCACTAATATTCCCATCTCCAAAAGAATTGAAATTTTTGGCGTCTCACTTAACAATGCCCTCAGCTGAACCTCTCATGTTAGATCACTTGCTAAAACCGCCTCAAAGAAACTTGCATTATTGTACGGAATCCGTAGCTTCTTCGCTGGTGAGCAGTTGGCTATAATTTTTAGGAGTCATGTGCGCTCTCAGCTTGAATCTTGCTCACCCTTGTGGAATGGATGTGAAGAGGTTGCATTAAATCAACTAGATAAAATTCAGTACAAAACTGTTAGAATTATTAACCCTGCCATTACAAATAAACCACCTCCCCTGCAAGTAAGAAGGAATGTTGCCTCCCTTGCATTATTTTACAGATATTTTTTATGGCAAATGCTCAGACGAAGTTGCGTCCATGGTGCCACCTCTCCATGCCTTCCCTCGCGCTACTCGGGCATCTGGTAGCGCTCATGACTGGATGTCACTCAGCCATATTGCAGAACTTCTGCCTATCAGAATTCTTTCATTCCCCGAACTGCATCTCTCTGGAACTCGCTTCCCCAGAGTTGTTTCCTTCCAAATTTCAACCCACAGCTGTTCAAATCTAACTGTTACAGATATTTTATGAACAGAGGACACCAGTAATCTGATGTATGGATTATTATTTTTTTTATTCATTTGTTTTTCCTTCCTCCGTTGTTATAAAAAAAATAAAAAAAAGAAAGAGGATCCATTTTGCAGTTTGCTTTTGCTATTGGCCGGTCTCATTCATTCACCTAGGAAATCCCCATCGTAATAAAGCGGTTAATGAAGACCACATCCAACCTCTCGTATTCGGGGAAAAAAAACGCAGTGTGAATATACAGTTATTTTATGGAGACAGACAGAATAAATATGAAGTACGACCTCGGACTGAAAGTAGTAAGAAGGAAAGCACAGCATAATTTACTTTTGATTTACTTTTGCTATCGCCGGACTCAGTCATTCAATCAGATAATCCCTCGCAGTACGACTAAAGCGATTGATCCTCTGATCTCTCTTCATTTCTCTTCACCAGAAAATCTGTCAGCTCAATTCGTCATTCTTGTCCCTCACTTTACCCTCAGACACTCGCTCTCTCTCCGTCTTCCTCTTTCCTGCCTCGGGCTCCTCCTCCCCCTACTCTATTCTCTGACCTTTCTTTCTTGTCAATGTATCTTCTCTTTTTCACGATGTCCTAATTCATTTATCTTTATTTATTCCCTCTTTTTTTCAGCCTTTTCCTATTGTCAGGCTTTCGTCTCCCTTATTGATATCCCTTTCTTCCGTTTATTTATAACTTTTTCTCTTCCTTATTTCATTATTTATTTTCTGCCTTCTTCTTCTCATTTTATCTGACTTTCTTCCTTTTTTTTCTCATTTCGTTGCTTTTTATCTTTTTTAATCTTTCATACTTCTGCCTTGACTTTTTTACCTTTCTCCTACTCTCTTCTTTCCTCCCTTTCTTTCATCTCTTCTTTGACCCTTCACTTCCTTCCTCATTTCTCTCATTTCTCCATCACCTTTGTTTCTTCATTTCCACTCCTTTTCTTTCTCCACCACTCAAACATCTCAGTGTTTAGTGGATGTTGCTTCTAATTTCTTCCTTTCTCAGCTTTTTTCTTCACACTGCACCCAACAATTCTCTCTCTCTCTCTCTCTCTCTCTCTCTCTCTCTCTCTCTCTCTCTCTCTCTCTCTCTCTCTCTCTCTCTGGTGGTTGTGCAGAAGGAAGTTGGTCCTAAAAGCAATACATTTCAACTTCTTTACAACCAAGGAAGTTTCTTGAGCTTAACAGGTCCTGGGAGGCTACGTTGAGGAGGGAAGAGGTAGGAAAAAGATGGAGGAAGGATGGAGAGGTGGAGAGAAAATGGAAGGCGTCAGGTGGAGAAAAAATTGAGAAGGAAATTGAGAACGGAGAAAAAATGAAAATTGTATGGGAGGGAGTGATGACAAGAGGACTGAGGAAGGAGGGCGGGAAGGAAATACAGAGGAATGGAGGAAAAGATGGAAGAAGGAAGGGGAAGAAACTGAAGGGAAAGAGAGAAAATGAAGATGGGATGAAGCGGGAGGAGGAGAAACACAGAAGGAAATTTGCCTGGACTTAACAAGTTCTGGGAAACCACGTTGAGTGGAAAGAATGAGAGAGGAACAGAAAATGGAATTGTCAGGGATATGGGGAGAGAATGGAGGAGGGTGGAATGGAAACTGGAGAACTGAGGGAGACATGGAAAGTAAAGAACTAAGAACTAAGGGAGACATGAAGTAAAGAACTAAGGGAGACATGAAAACTAAAGAGATATGAAGAAAAAATTTAAGAAATGGAGAAAAGATGGAGAGAAAGATGAGTGATGAAGGAAACGTGGAGAAGGGTTACGGAGATAAGATGGAAGGTGATGGAGGAAGCGATGGAAAACTAAAAAGGAAATAGAAGAAAGATGAACAGAAAATTTATGAGAAGGTGGTGAAGGATGGAGAGCAAATGTATACGGAAGTGGAAAAGATGGAGAGAACATGTTACGAATGTGGAGAACGGTGGTGAAAAATGCATGCAGAGTGAAGAAAGATGAACTGAAACCTGCAAAGGGATGGATGATGGAAGGATAGACAAAAGGGGGTAAGTGGTACAGGATGGAGAGAAACTGAAAAGGGTTGAAGACGGAATGGACGAGGGAGGGTGAGAGAACAGAAGGGTGGAGGAGACGGAGAGAGGATGGAAAGAATATTGGGTGGATGCAGAATGGAAACGTGGATAGTGGACGGGTGGGAAAGCAGAGGAGGAACTGAGGGAGATGGGAAGAAGAGGAAATGGAATGGAGAAAGGTGAAGGAACTGAAGGGAGGAGGGGGAGGATAGAAAGTAAGGGGGTGAGGGGAAGGAAATGGCATGGGTGAAGGATGTTGGAGAAATGGAAGGAAGATGACGGGAGGAGGAGAAAGAGGAGGGCTGCAGTACAAGATGGAGGGGGTGGAGGAAGGATGGAGAGAAAATAGAGGAGGAATGGAGGGAAGAAATTGAGACATGGAGGAGTAAGAGGGAAAACAAAAGGAATGGAGGAGATAAAAGGGTTGTGATGGAGAAAAGGTGAAAGGAATGGGAAGAGAGAGAGAGAGAGAGACAGAGAGAGAGAGAGAATTAACCCTTTACCTACCAGATATCAACATCTGTGTTTTATAACCGTACTGTAGTAGAGACTGAACATTTTGTAACACCTCTCCCTTAGTGATTTATTCTGCATTACACAGTACTGTCTTCTGTGCTGTTGAACTAACGTATGTCCATAATAATAAGATGTAACTAGCACACAGAAGAATGTTAAGGTATGATTATAAAGAAAATATGACAGCAGAGAAAAGGCGTTACGAAGCCTGCCATGGCACCTGCAATAAGCCTTCACTGTGGTCAGCGTCAGAGTATTTTCTTCAGAGGTATCCATGGCAACACAGGCACTGGTGGGGACTGGACTGGGGTTCCCTAGGGATGCACCTCCTGGCTGGACTACACATCCACCCCACATAACCTGACTACACATCCACCCCACATAACCTGACTACACATCCACCCCACATACCCTGACTACACATCCACCCCACATACCCTGACTACACATCCACCCCACATAACCTGACTACACATCCACCCCACATAACCTGACTACACATCCACCCCACATAACCTGACTACACATCCACCCCACATAACCTGACTACACATCCACCCCACATAACCTGACTACACATCCACCCCACATAACCTGACTACACATCCACCCCACATACCCTGACTACACATCCACCCCACATAACCTGACTACACATCCACCCCACATAACCTGACTACACATCCACCCCACATACCCTGACTACACATCCACCCCACATAACCTGACTACACATCCATCCCGCATAACCTGACTACACATCCATCCCGCATAACCTGACTACACATCCACCCCACATACCCTGACTACACATCCATCCCGCATAACCTGACTACACATCCACCCCACAAGCCCCACATAACTAAAGTGGCACAAGATAGAAGAAGACTAAGTTATTCCGGGCAACAGAAATTCTAAAACCCATTGCCTATTAACTCTTTCACTATAATGATGTCTCTTGTGTTCTGTTCTGGTTGCCACCTAAAGATTCTGTCTACATTTCATGATACCTTTCCTAGTGGAGGAGTTTAGTGGAGATTGCTACTAACCTCTGCTCTGTGAAATGGTTCCACACTGTAGTAGATAAGTGTGTGTGTGTGTGTGTGTGTGTGTGTGTGTGTGTGTGTGTGTGTGTGTGTGTGTGTGTGTGTGTGTGTGTGTGTGTGTGTGTGAATGCAACATGAGAAACATAAACATTATTCCTCTGTCTGAAAGAGTTAACCCACTTAAAGCTAATTAATAAATTTGGATATCACGTAACGCCAGACAATTTTATGTATACAGATTTATTTCATTTTATATAAGATTACGTCCTTTATAGTTCAGTCTTGCTTCCAGAAGATTTTACTCAATCAACTAAAGACCTCTTGACCTCAAGTGGTTAATTAAGCCTACACCTAACTCTCGGATTTCGGAAAGTCTATCTGTCTATCTACTGCCAGACGCCTTAATCCCGTAAGGGGTGGCCACAAACAAATCACCTCCACGTCGCCCTGTCCCCCGCCATTTCACACCCCTGCTCCCAGTTCACATCCCCCTCTCTCATTTACGTCTCCACTCCATCCCTCCTTCTCATCCTTGGTCTCCCACTCCCTCTATTCCCCTCCACTTCACTCACATACACTCTCTTCGTTAGTCTTTTGCTCTCCATCCTCTTCACATATTCAAACCACCTCAATGTATTTTTCCTAACGCTTTTTATCACATCCACATCCACACCACAACGCTCCTTCACTTTCTCATCTGCCAGTCTGTCTCTCCATGTGACTCCACATGCTCCTCTCAAATAACTCATTTCAACTGCTCTCACGCTCGACTTGTGTCCCTCCAAAAAGGTCCAAGCTTCAATTCCGTACGTCAGAGTTGGTATCACAATACTGTCATGTAGTCTCCTTTATGATATCATCTGAAAGTTACGATAATAATTCTGAAGCCATCGTAATGAGGTATTTATGGACACAACAGCCAGCATGACAAAAAAGAAAAATAGAAAAAAGAAAAAGTAAGAACTGAAAGAATTGGGACAGGAAAGGGAAAGGGAAAGTTTTAACTCTTCTAAGGACAACCATCTGACTTACAGGCTGGACTGTATTTGATGAGGTTAAGGGATCATATTATGCTGTAAAAAATGAGAGAGAGAGAGAGAGAGAGAGAGAGAGAGAGAGAGAGAGACAGAGAGAGAGAGAGAGAGAGAGAGAGAGAGAGAGAGAGAGGGGGGGGGGAAGAGCAGAAGGAAAAGAGAGCGGAATGCAAAAAGAGAAGGACGGACAAAGGATAGAGGGGAGAGGGAAAGAGGAGAGGAGGAAAACAATGCGGAAGGAGGAGACAAAGGAAAATACAGCCGAAGAGAGAGAACGGAAGGGATGACGGACAGAGAGGGATGAAAGAGAGGTGAACTGAATGGGATGAAAGAAAGTGAAATTGGGCAGAGAGAGTAAAAGGGAAAAACGGTGTGAAAAGGAAGGGACTTGGACGAAAAAATGGAACCAAGAAATTACACAATATAGGGAACTGCAGTATACAAAATCTCTCTCTCTCTCTCTCTCTCTCTCTCTCTCTCTCTCCTATCTATCGATGTCTGTCTATCTACCTGTCTGTTTGTCCTTCATTGTATCTCTAAAACACACACACACACACACACACACACACACACACACACACACACACACAAAGAATCCCTCTAGAAACCCTGAATCCCTAGAATCCCGCTAGAAACAGAGTTCCTAGAATCCGTCTGGAAACGCAGAGTTCCAAGAATTCCTTTAGAAACCCAGAACCTCTCGAATTCCTCTACAAACCCGCGCACAGACCTGATGATGCGGGTAAAATAGCGCTGGAGTTGGCATACAAATAACGTGTGTTGAAGCCTGTCTGTGGCTTCATCAATGTTGGAGGCTCGGTGGAGTAGAGATACGGCTGTGTGTACCCTTGTTCCCTACACCTCACTCCTGCCTAAGGACATGTAGTAGTGCGCTGGTGCTCTGTACAAGCCGTCATGGTCAACTTGTTGGCCTCTTAAGGTTACCAGACTTGGGGGTTAAGACCGTGTAATTTTCACCATTAGACGCAATGATCATATATGCTTAAAATAATGATGATGATGATAATGATGATGATAATATATTCATTATCATTATTATTATTATTATTATTATTGTTGTTGTTATTATTATTATTATTATTACGGTATCATTATTATTATTGTTATTATTATTATTATTATTATTATTATTATTATTATCATTGTTGTTGTTGTTGTTGCTGACATTTAAAGATTATCTTAATTAACAAACACGCACACACGCGTGTAACACTACAGCTCTTTTAAGCAATTAATTTGACGTGTTGTGAAAGAATATTCTATCCAAATAATTTTCCATCCTGCTCACCATCAACTTTCAGGACAGGCGTGCCAATTCCCCCAGTAGAAATGCTGCTGACACCCGGACGACAAGCCGGGGAGGGGGAGGAGGGAGGGCAAAAACAGGTGGAGAGGGAATGAAGGGCGTTGTGATGCCTTCCAGTTTACTTGAAACTGGCAGAAAAGACAGAAAGACTGAAAAAGGATTGGGATGACAGCCCAGAGATAACAGGATGATTGAAATTGAAACAGATGGACAGCTGGAAGTAAGTTTATCACGATCATCATCATCATCATCATCAAAAATAACACTGTTATTTTCATTCTACATTTCTGTGGAATACATTACTATCTTTTTTCTATTTTTCTGAGCCTCGATGATACAACCGCAGGAATAATATAGACAAATAATGTTGACTTAATGATGTTTTCCTTTTCAGGTAGATAGTGTACAGTAATATTTCCTCGCCCACTTTCCTATGAGATCTCCATGACAGCTCTTCTATGCTGCATGGTGATCTTTCTCACTATTTCCTGCCGGCCTCGGCTGCAGGGTTTGGTGGGTGGGGACAGCCGTGCTGCATTTCCGTCCTTGTCTTTAGCTGATAAAATAGTTCTGTTAGTTATAACCTTCCCTAAACCAAACATTCACGAAAGGACCAACAGGTCTGTTGCTGTTTGCTTTCCTTTGTACTCCCTTTGTACTTCTTTGTACCCACTGAAGTAGAAAGGATACACTAACGAGAAAAGGGATAAATACGAAGTATGAAAATGACCATCGGAGTATCAAACGAACATGGGCCAAAACACCCATTCACTCTTCACACACGTCTTGGAAATTCTTGGCTCTACAGATGAAACCCTCGACACAAACCTACTGTATGTCTGCTATTCTCGTTTTACCCTCACTTGGCCTAAAATAGTCATCTTGAATGCTCAATTATAACACTGGGTTAACACTACAATATGATGCTAGTCAGAAAGAAATGCTGTGGAAAAAGGTATTTAGCTGTAGCTTTATATTTTTCTGCCACTGACCTACGCGAAACAAGATGCCAATGGACGAAAATCTGGGCCAGGTTAAAATGAAATGAGCACAGTTAAGTTGTTCCCGCGACACAAGTGGTATAGAGTCACAGGGTTGGTATAGCATGGATTATCAGTTCCTTGTACCAGTACCCAAAACAGGTTGTTCTGGAGATAAAAACAGGTGAATGAACTACCTTCACCGCTTCACTACAATAACTTTTATTCTTGCTGCTACCAGACGATATTATTAAGATTAGGAGAACCCCATAGTATTGAAGGCTGTGTCGAATCAGTCCAGATCGATAAGTCTATCCGAATCTTAAAGCAACTCTGTGTATAACAAGAATAAAGAAGACGACATCTACTGTTGACTGTCAGAATAATCAATAATAAATGAGTTACTACACATAATGAACTAATGGTCTCCCTCTCTTGGCTTCACTTCTGAACAGAAACTTGGATGTCTTAATTAGAACCTGGTTACCAGAATGAGTCAAGGGAAAAAAAAAAAAAAACTACTCAGCATATTTTTAAACAAAAAATTTACTTTCAGGAGACAGCTAACTCATTCAGTCCGAGAACGTTGCTTATATTTTTTTTCTTGCTATTACTGACGATTTAACTCAGCTTTGATCATCGAAGCTATGAACCCCTCACCCCGCAAGTACCGAGTCTCCTCAAGGCCAAAAATAGCCTTAAATGGACTGCATGCATCAAATATATAGAGACATATTCGAAGTGATAGTATTAACGCTTGAGCATGAAACAGATTTAATATTTCATTCTTGCCCCTTCCTTACACTTTTATTCAGCTCTGGAGGTATTTTTCTTCACTTGGAGGAGTTGGATGTACTGAAGCTGTCATTAACCCCTCCAGTACGAGTGGTGTTCCTCCAGCTGAATGCCTTAGACTGGAGCCAGCAAAAACAAACAATAGAAGATGTCACTGTACTGATGGGACACAATGGTGAAGAAAGAATATGCTCTTCCTCTTTTATTCTGTCTGTCTTTCCCTCTTACTCAGTCTGTCTTTCTCTCCCTCAGTCTGTCTTTCCCTCTTACCCACTCAGTTTTTCTCGCTTACTCAGTCTTTCTTTCCCTCTTACTTTGTCTTTCCCTCTTACTTATTCTGTCTTTCCCTCTTACTTTGTCTTTCCCTCTTACTGAGTCTGTCTTTCCCTCTCATCCACTCTGTCTTTCTCTCTTATTTATTCCGTCATTCTTATTTTGTCTGTCTTTCACTCTTACACAGACTGTCTTTCTTGGTCTTTCCCTCTTAGTCTTTCTCCCTTTACTCACTCCGTCTTTCCCCCTTTATCAGATTCTTCCCCTTCCCTTATGTCTGTATTGCCCTCTCATCCAGCCTGTCTTTAATCTTTTAACCCCTTCATCCCGAGGACATTTTTTCTTCCTCCTGCTACTAAGCGATTTTTTTTCAGGTAAATAAAACCCGGTAAGAGCGGAGGCGGATAATGAACACTGTCTGTAGCCCCTCAGGTTGGAAATATTTATCCGAAGGTGTGTAAAGTCGCCTGTAGAAACCAAGTGTAAAATGAAATATAAGTTAGACGGAAGAGTTTAACCCCTTCAGTTCTATGCCGTATTTTTCATTTTAGTCTCGTTATCTCCAGGCTCTTCGACTCAGCTTTGTAGAAACTTTCCGAAATGGAGAGGTTAGATATAGCCGTCATCTGCCCACCTGTTACAAGAGGTCTAACTAAAGCTGAATAAACTTGTGTGGGAGTGGCGTAAATAAAGCAATAAAATCCGTCACAGGATTGAAGGGGTTAGGAGCAAAGGTTTTTTATGATGGTTTTCCTTTGCCCAACTTCTGGGGAAAGGAGTAACTTTTTGCAGGATCACTTAGCACTTCTGTTGATGTTTTCGTGTCTGACAAAAAAAAAAAAAAAAAAATAGCCACCAAGGCGTCAGCAGTAGACAGGCACAAAAGCAGAGTTCATCAGAACCATGGCCCAGTCAGCACCCTGCTCAGATCCAACCTGTCAACTCAATTAAAGACTTAGAAGCCATAGCTAAACTACTACTACCACACAGAATCCAACCCCCTGCGCGCGCGCGCACACACACACACACACACACACACACACACACACACACACACACACACACACACAGAGTTAAGTGCTTATAGATATTCACTGTCACAATGTATATACTTAACTGGTCTGCTGTTATCACCTCCAGACAAATATATTCAGCTTGGGAATTATTGCTCCAGGGACGGAGTTAATGAAGACTTCAACCCCTCCAGTTTGTAAGACCATCCTGAGATGAACTATATCCTGTTTGTTTGACCTGTGCAGCTGAGATGTATGGGGCGAGTAGGGTGTGTTTGATTCGCGGCTGCTGATTATAAAAACTTTTATTTTTAATTACCTGTAATATAAGCAGCCAGTTTAAATATAGAATAATTTCCGAAGATAAAGAGGTCAAAATTAGCTTTAAATGTTTACTATTATCAAAGAAAATTAAAGATTATTATAAATTTTATAGAACGATCCATCCACTGTGTACACCCACGTCCGCAACTTGCACTGCATCCAACTACGGTGTACACCTACGTCCGCATGTTGCACTATAATATCCACCCACGGTGCACACCTACGTCCGAATGTTTCACTAAAATACATGCTTTTTTTTTTTTTTTTTTTTTTTTTGTGTCCGACCCTGGGCAAAGGCTTCGGCGCCTATATCTCGGGGGCAGTAGCCTATCCCAAGGCCCAGTAGTCCTCCTACACCTCCACATGTCACCACTTCGGCGCTAACACCCACCGGCCATAGTGAATACATGCTAGTGCTGTCTCATAGAGGACTGGTGTATTGGTATTAGCGGGGGTACTTTTATGACATGTCGGCGGGTCATCTGGTAGATCAGGAAAGTCTGCTTCTATGAAGTCCTTAAACTGTTCCCTGCCCCAACCGGGATTCGAACCTGGGTCCATCAGGACTGCAGGCCGCCTCTCTACCGATTCAGCCACCGCCTCCCCCAACTATTATGCTTGCATTTACTTCTATGCCATCATTGGTGGCCAATCAGCAGCCGCGAATCAATCACACCCTATTTGTCCCATACATCTCAGGTGCACAGGTCAATCAACTAGACTACAGAAAGCAGTCAAAAAGGCCTCGCAAGCGAGAGTTCCCGGGTTCGATTCCCGGGTCGACCACGAGACCTTTAGGCACGGTCTCCTTTGCCCCTGCCTGTTCGTACCTAGAACTAAAAATAGGTACCCGGATGTAAAATCGACGGTTGCGTGTCGTATTCCGGGGGAATGTTTGGGAGCTTACTTTCCTTGTCTGTTCACCAGTCAAAGAGCGCATACCTCCGCCAATGCCACTGTCATTAAAAGGGATCCGGATCCGGAGGCGTGGATATAGGATCCGTATCCGTATTCGGAGCCGGATCCGCCCCCAAATTTAAACAATTCATTCTTTGTCTATGGAACACCTTTCCAAAAAAAAATAATAATAATAATATTAATTGAAATTCAATGAGAACTTTTGGAGATATTGTGCTGGATACTCGGGATCCGGCCCAAAATCTAATCATTTGTTCATTGGCCCATGTCCCACCCTTCCACAAAATTTCATCGAAACCCGTTCTTAACTTTTCGAGTAATCCTGCTAACAAGCAGACAGACAGACAGACAGACAAACGCGTGGTAAAACATATATCTCCTTGGAGGAGTTAAATAAATTTGTCTGACGGTAGTAAGAGAATAATAAAAAATAATCCTCACTGCAGTGAAACAGTTACGTCTCTTGTAACCCATTTTAATACCATAAGTTTTTTTTTTTTCTTTGCTGCAGTTGCACCAAGATTTTTTTTTTTTTTTTTTTTTTCAAATTTGGGAGAGTTTTCTCGTACATATTAGGAAGACCACTTCACTGCCACAGATCTTCCCTCAGCTCAATATGTAAGGGTAAATAAAACAAAACAGTAATCCCATTGAATGGGTGTGTGAAGACTTAATAATCCCTCAGGTACAAGTCTTCCCTGAGAAAAGGAAACTCATATGTCGACAGCGGGAGTAATATGAAACAGGAGTGATTATCACGGTACTGTGTGGAAAATAATAATCACTAAGGAAGAGGTGCTTCGAATTCTTCTGTGCAAAGAGGATCTTGCTAACTGCCATCGCTAACATTCTGGTTTACTGAGACTAATGAGAATATATTACGGTACTATCATAAAATCACTTTTAGGACACACAGTCTGACCGCCCTCGACCCTAATCGATAAACTTTCTTGAGCTTTAACCCGCGGCGTCCCGTCGATGTTCTTTAACGTCCACACGTTTTGTCACTGCCAATCCCGTCGACGTACATAAATGCAAAAAAATTGCAAGGTCCCTAATTTGCACAATTTTCAATTTTTGCGAATGATTTTTGGTACGTATACATGTGACACCTTCCTCTACAAGATGCTAGGCAGGGACAATGCCTTACCCAGCATGACCTCCTCCCCCCCCCTTGCATGCCATTGTCTCAGCAATTCACATGTTATCAGTGGCCTGGCCAGTATAGCCATGTCATGCCACGGTATGAAATTCAGGGCCACAGTGATTCCCCAATCAATGACAATGTGGAGGACAAACTTTACATAGCATTAGAGGAAGAAACAGTTAGAAATGATGATCAGGTAATGTGGCAAAAAAAGGTCAGGTATTAGTGAGTGAAACAATGCTTATAATGCCTATATTACTGCTTGAAAACCAATATACTCTCATACTACGTATAAATTCGTACCAAGTAAATAAATAAATACCATTTATGAGTGGTGTGAAATAGTTATCCTCCCATAGAACTCGTTTTCTTTGGTGCCAGCCTGATAGAAAACCCAGTAAGGTAAGGAGGTACTCCTACCTGTAATGAGTATTTTAAACCTCAGGTGAGCGATTTCTCTATGAATTTTCGATGTTTCTCACCAAAAGCGAAGGTTTGAGCCAAAAAAAAAAAAAATTCCTAAAATGGTCGGGATTGGGGGTAGTCAGTGGTGGAAAAGTGGTCGGGATGGGGTGGGTTAAAGGTGCGTCAGGCTGGATACTTATCGTCACTCTTCAGCTGCCAAACACTTCATAACTATATTACAAGTACTTTCAAAGAGAAATAATATCACCATACAAAATAAATTTCTGATACCGGCACAATTTACGACTTGCACATAATGCCTGAACCTTATTAGTAGTGACTGCAGACCCAGGCTCATCTACACGTGAACCCAGTGGACTGCAGCCTGAAGTTGCTCTTTCCCTGCAGTCTACCATCATCCTCTCGGGCGATAAAGAGGAAATGAATAATCGGGCAGCTCCGCCGCCAGGTTACATTAGTGTCACCACGTGAAGGCGTCCCCCTCCAGCACCTACTACAAATTTTTTTCATGCGTCTGACTCTGGGCATAGTCTTAACAGCCCGTTCCCTAAGGTCCAGCAGTCATCTTACGTAACAAACCTCCACACGTCACTACATTGGCCTAACACCCACCATCCATACTAAATACATGTTAGGGCTGTCTCATAGAGGGCTGGTGTATTGGTATTAGCGGGAGTATTATTACATGGTGGCGGGTTGTACGGTAAAGTCTGCTTTTAACGAACTTCAAATCCTCGTACCTTAAAGTATCCTTCAGTCTTTCGCGACGTCTGGTCTATCCTACAATAAGTAATATTGTCTGGAGGTGCAAAATAAACAAACAAATAAAAAATAACAAAAAAATCAAGTAAAGGAACCATCAACTATGACATATGGTGCGATGGAACAAGTTCACATCTGCTGTCATGACAGTCGACACATCCAGTTACAGGACATGAAAACAGACCGATACAGTCCTAAAAATGTACTTTAATACTCTGAGCCTGAGACACTGCGAAGGTGGGAGAAATGATAACTTACTGACTTACTGAAGAGGAGAGAAGAATTTGGGGAGAGGAGATAAAATGAGAAGAACCAACAAGAGAAAACGAGAGGGGAGGAATGGAACACAGGCAGAGGGGACCGGGGAGGTGCGGGGAAAAGTGGAAAACTAGAAAAATGAGAGGAGATGAGAACACAAAGAGAAAAAAAAAAAAAATCACGGAAAAAGAAAATGTGAGTTAAAGAAAAGAATGCAAGGAACGAGAAGAAAAAGATGAAAAGAATGGGCAAATGAAAAGAAGTAGAAGAAACGAAAGAAAGATGCAGAACAAGGGAGAGGAAAGGAGAGGTTAAATTTCGTTTGCGCAAGACAGTGAGACTGAAAAGTATTCACATTTTAAAATCATGTGTAGTTTGATGATAAAAGATTTACCATAAACACTCAGTAAAATGGGTTTTTATTACTGCCATAATTTTTACCACCGGAATACCGCCCAACAAAAAGGTAAATTCAGGGCGTGTTACACCCTCGCCCTCCAGTTGGTCAACAGCCGATTATTTAATTTTGCCCTGCGACCTTGACTTTTGACCGATTGCTCTCACAGTAGAATTACCTTATCGTCACATGACCATTAATCTTCCAAGTTTGGTCCTTATCGCATCAAAACTGCTTGGCCTGACCTGGACTTGTGACACTGACGTCCGACTGATGGTCTCAGAATCGAATCACTTTATCCTTTCTTTACTCAACCCTTCCACAAAGTTTGGTCTACACTGGATATAAATTCTAAGCTGATCATGCCAAGTGACCTTGACCTTTGACCTCTTGTTCTCAAAAACGGTTCCGGTAAGTCAACCACGTGGGTGATCTTCAACCCTTCCACCAAGACAGGTATAATCACCATAAATTTTTTAGTTATTTTTACACACAGACACAAAAGTCAAATCCTTTCCTTGCCCTGTGACCTTCATCTCTGACTGATTGTTCTTAAAATGGAACCCCTTCATTCTCCTATTACCTTCATCCCTCCCACCAAGTTTGGTCTAAGTCAAGTAGGAAAGGAAAATGATTAGGCTGATTTTGCTTGACTGAATTTACTCAACCGTATGGTCCTGACCTCTGACCTATGGTTCCCCAAAACAATAGATCAACACCTTGTCTCTCCCTCTAATAACTCACTAAATTAGTTATAATTGGATAAAAACTGTTTTATTTATTTTGCTTACGCGCACACACACCCACACACACACACACACACACACACACACACACACACACACACACACACACACACACACACACACACACACACACACACACACACACACACACACACACACACACACACACACACACACACACACACACACACACACACACAGTAAATGAAGATGGGACATTACGAGTCTGACCCAATCACGTAAATAC
>NC_137033.1:49387948-49397948 GCF_032717465.1 Coenobita brevimanus | reverse complement strand
CTAACCAGCAGTATTCAACCAGGCTGGAAAGGCTGGAATTTCGTGGGACCTCAAAGGTTCGCGTGTAATACTGACTGAAACTGAACCTAAAGAACCACAACCCTCCCTCAGATACCAATTCCTACGTGCTGTATCTGATTGGAGCGCCTTAACCCACTAGACCACCAAGCATCCACTTGGTATTATGGTTATCAACCAAAGCAGATAGTGGTTTCCTGGGTTACAACACACCATTTGGCTTGTCACTCAGTGCAGAGTTAACTGGAGCTAGATAAACATCAGTGAGCAGATGGAAAGGAATCCCACTTATCAGCACTAGAATACTAAGTCCGTAAATCGCAGCCAAAGGATTCAGTACTTTGGTGGAATGATAGAAAGTAGAGGGAATAGTGAGAAGTACGTAAAGCACTGAGTGTGGTAGTGAAGAGGGATGGTTGGTTCCATGAAGGCCTTGATGCCTATTAAGAAACTATATACTGAGGCTGCAAGACAGTGTGTTAGCATGAATGCTAAAGCAGGATAACTGTTACTATTACGGAGGACGAAGATGTGAAGAAAGAGGGGAAAAAGGGAATTGTGAATAAAGGGAAGACATGAGCGTACGAAGAAGAAATTAAAATAATGAAGTGTAGTGGAGGGAAACACTTGCAGGAACTGACAATTAAGATTAACATTAAGGAAAAGGAGGTGAGAGATAGATAGATAGATAGATAGATAGAGATAGAGAGAGAGAGAGAGAGAGAGAGAGAGAGAGAGAGAGAGAGAGAGAGAGAGTCTACTTGAAGGACAAGAGGCAGTAATGGTTCATCCTAACGTCTCATCCTTCCTCCCTACTTCCATTTTTCATGTCAGCTCTGTTTCTTTCTTTCCTTCCCTCCTTTCCCTATTTTCAGCCTATTTCTTCCTTCCCTTCCGATTTTCTTTACTTTCGATGGTGTTAATATCTTTCAACATGTCATTCCAAACTTAACTTTTTTTTGGTCATCTTTCTTTCCTTCATCTTAATCGCAACTCCTCATTTCATTTTGTTATTCTCTTTCTACTTTCATGTTTTTTTTTTATTACTTTATCCACTTCAATCTCCAAATATTTCTACCGCTTTTCTACTTTTCAATCGTTCATATTCTCTGCTTTACTATTCGCTCCTTCTCTCCTTCAATATTACCCTGTTTCTTCCCCTCCCCTCATCTTTCCTTCCGACCTGCACCCCATATTCATTACCGTCCCTAGTACCTACCTTCCTTCGTTATCCCTCCATCATTCCATCCTTCCTTCCTTACTTTCAGCTTCACCTTATATCTTCCTTTATTTTCCGTCCCCTTTGCCAACTTTCTCTTATTCATTTCATTATTTTTCTTACATTCATAGGCATTTAAAAATACTTGTTCTTGTTTCTACCTTTCAGTTTTTATCTCATCACTCGTACTCCTTCCTTCCTACTATCCCTCCCAATTCCTTCTGACACTTTTATCTGATTTTGTTTCCTTCCTTCTTACTTCCTTCAGCTTTTATCTTTTATCCTTTCCTATATATATCTGCCCTTAACCCCTTCAGTCCCGTAAAGTACTTTTATTCTTGCTACCTCCAGATTCAACTTCGCAAACATCCCTAGTACTGAAGGTATTAATGAAGGATGTATATAATCTAATTTGAAAAGTCTCTCCGAAGCTAAATAAAGCCATGTGAAGACAGCAAGAAAAATGCACAATCTGACTGAAAATGTGAATTTTCCTCTATTATTACTACTGATTCTGCTGTCCAGTTTTATAATCCACTCCCGTCCTCCCCATCTACCTTCTGCGTATCCTTCCTTTTCTTCCCTCATTTACTCGTCTGCCTTTTTCTCTTCTATTCCTTCTCATTTGTTTTTCTTTATTCTTTCTGCTCCTCAGTCACCGTTATCTTATTTCCCATAACCTTTTCTCATTACCTTCCGCCTATTATTCCCTCATTCATAAATTTTTCTTGATTTTTTTCAAAATTTACTCCTTCCTCTCCTCACACCATTATATATCCAATTTCTTCTTTTATTATACTGCCACTACCTTTCTTTTCTCAGTGTTCCGCTTCCCTTACTGCTGATTCCACTCTCCCTTTCCTCTCCATTCCATAATTTTCATCTTATCTCTTCCCTTTCCCATTTTCACGTTTTCACCTTCATTTCGAGGACAATTTTTCTGTCTTAATGTTCTTCCCGTTAACACCCAACTTCATTCACCTTATGGGAAAATTCTTGGGGCAACAGAGGCAAATGAAAGTTGTTTTTAGTCCCTTTACTACCAGACGTCTCCATTAATTACAGGTAAATCGGGTAGTGATGACAAAAATACAATGAAAAAAACATCATAGGGAGTGGATTAATCATCATTTGTATTCGTTTTTCTCCCTCCCACCTCAACACTACCCATTCTTTTTCACCATCTCGTTCTTTGCCAGCTTCTCATCTTAAACCCTCATTTCTGCTCCCTTCTGTCCCTCTTTTATTCACATTCCTTTTCTCTCGTTCGCCTTAGCTTTTTCTTACTAATCCATCACTTTTCTTCCTCTGCTGCCGCCTTTCTTTCTTCCTTTTTTTTTTCTACTTTCTGTTATTCTATGTTCTTCCTTCACCTATCAATTAATTACTTCTATCCGTTTCCTTTCATCTTTATAATATCTTACTGCAATTTCTGAAAGCTTAATTTCACTCTCTCTCTCTCTCTCTCTCTCTCTCTCTCTCTCTCTCTCTCTCTCTCTCTACGTATGTATACTGAACATTTTTTCCAGAAAGCTTTATTCCATTATTTCTGTCTCTGAAGAATATACAAGTACAAAGGTGTCCTGGCAAGGCTGAACCATTATTCTACTGACAAACGGCTTCACTTAACGCGAATATATGTAGGTAATTCAAGTTTTCTGGCCAAGAATGTAAATGTAATTTATATTCTCTTCATGCGACCTTCTGACGCCTTCATTCAGCTTAGGACAGACTGCAAAGCGGAGTGGTTTGATACTATCTTAAAAAACCCTTGAATAAAAGAGGCCAATCCATTTCAAGGTGTCTGGGGGTAACATGAATAAAATATAAAGACGTCGTCATAGTGGAGAACTTAAAACAGAAGAACAACTAAATTAACCTAACACTTTTGTTGTTTGTTTTAAACTGAAACAGAGAGATACTTTGATTAGTATACAACAAATGAGATGACCTAATTATGGTAATGTACTGAGTGTCTGTTACAAGCATGTAACTGTGGATATCATCATCGTCGTCGTCATCATGGTCATCATCATCATCATTATCATCATCATCACAACTACTGGTATTAGTGGCATCATCATCATCGTTACTCAATTTCTTACACTAATGGTATGGGTAAGATCCGGAAATGAGAAAAGGAAAAGATAAACGCATATGATTTCAATAAAGCCAAGAGAACTGCACCCCCCCCCCCCAACACACACACACATCCATCCACCGGGAAACTGTGATAACGGAAATGTTACACCTGAACACATTAATCTTTTATCACTGCAATATAAAAGGTTTACTGCTTAATATCTGACGAAGAAAGTACCAAACTTATAATATATTCGGACTCCGCGTACTGAACTTAAGATCACCTATTTTCTGATTTATCAGATATTTAGAGAAAGGGTTTGTTTACAAAATAACAATTGTAATTGCAACAGTCCACGTTCGCTCACTGAAAGATTGAACTCCTGGGAGGAAGAGTGGCAGTTAATATCAACTCTTCCCCATATTGGCCTGGTATGAAGGGGAAGCGATGTCCGTACAACGCAGTGCAAAGGAAAGAGAAGTACACCTACTGGTCTATCGAGGTAATCTCTTATAAGTTATATATGAAATATCCATTCCTTAACGAAAATGCTAAAATGCTTCCTCAGCTCACCAGTCCGTCTGGCCAAATCCAGCAGGAATACTGAGGACTACCATGCATCACAGAAAAGCTGTAATGAGAGTGATGCGTGTGATAGTGGAAGTGTTGTTAGGGTATTGTTTTCACTCGGTTTGTCTGTTTGTGTCTGTTAACTTTACGCGAAAACTACTGGTGCGATTTTGACTAAAATTACAGGGATAATGGGCTATGACCTGACCATCTGATTACATTTTGGGCCAAACTGGGCCAAGGCCCTGGCCGTAGGCCCAAAAAATGTAAGAAAAATGTTTTTAAAAAAATCGTTTTTCTCCATAACTCCTTTCAGATTCGTCATATCGACACGAAACTAAAACCTAACGGTGCATCTTCCAAATCTGCATCATATAACATGCCTCATTGCATCAGCGGGTCACCCCCTCGTTGGCGGTAGTGGGGTCAATGTCAGGTGGGTCGGGCTTAAAATTTCAAATGGGCATAAAATCATCAATTTTCACCAGATTTCCTCAAAATCTGATATGTGATATCTTTGACTAGACATCCAGGTGTGTTTATATGTCAGCACTAAAATGACTGCCAGGGATGGGTTTGCAGAGCCTTGACACAACTTCTTGTAATGGTTATGTTGTGTGTGTCAGAGACTGTTCATGTCAGCCATGCGAAGCGTTAGGGAACGAACAACACCAAGGCACACTCATATCGCGAAACGAACCCGATAAAACTCAGTTATTTATTAGTAGTTCATATACACTGCATTTTGAGAGAAGGGTCTGTCGTTATGATTTTTTTTTTATTGTGACTGCTTGGCTACTACGACTTTCCTCAGCTGAACAAAATCATCAACCGTGGGCCTACATAAATTATCTGCGAAATGGTTAATCGCGATAATGTTTTAAGTCATTTGTTGCCAAGACTTCCCTAAGCTCAACAATCGTCGGTATCAGCCTGAATACATGATCTTTGTGTGTTCGAGGCAGCAAAAATATGAAAGTACAAAGACACGTGATAAAAATGGAAACAATACTCAAAACTGGCCCGTGCATCATGCCTGCAGCCCTAAGTTATGACATGGAAGGCGAATACACTGAGGTTCAGTACACTCGTGAGGTATGGTATGTGCCCACCTTCTGCCCCTACTCCTGGCTAGAGGGAAGTCGTAGCCAAGGTTTCACATGAATAAGACTTGTTATCCAGTGTCTGGGATGCAGTTCGAGGCTTTGGTAAACAGCAAGAGGAACACTTTACGATGACGCTGTTCCTCGTGAAATCTAGAAACCTTCGAACCACCACCAACACATTACCGTTCTGTGTGTACAACGGTTACGATTTGTTTTCGGCCAGGGACAAGAGCAGAGGGTGAGCAGAAACCTGTAATTATAAGAGAATATGTTGATTCATTGAAGTACAAACAAAAATACCTTCCCGGTTCCGTCTGAAGAAAATTCACAACTGGTGTAATATACTGAAAACACTATACCCGCTTGTGTATGTTTCAGATGAATCGATTTTTCCGTAATGTGTTCCTCAAACTCTGGGAAGAAATTGGTGTGTCTTTCCGTACGCCATCATCATCGCCATACATGATGCAGGCGCGGGATTGGGCTGCTATTTTCACATCTTGCAGAAATTCATCGCTGCCTTGTTTAGTTTACGGTACATCATTCTTACACATTGTTTTCAACCCTTCAACTCGACTGCCAATACTTTCTCAGCTTCCTGGTGGTGTTATTCAGCTTTGGGGAGACTTTTAGAATTTGAGAGGCCAAGCACAGCCTTCATTGACACCTTCATTGATAGGTAGCTCTCCTATGCTGAAGAAATTCGTCAGAAGTGGCATGAATTACCTAAATAAAAACTTCAATATATCGAAGAGGTTACGTACTTCGTGTATGGAGTTCACACACACACACACACACACAGCATTTGTAAGAAGCTTTGAGGGAGGATGAGGAGGAGGGGAAGATGGAATTTCAGACGGAGGATTAAAAAGCCTAAAAATGAGTAAAAAGAGATTAAAAAGCCTAAAAATAAGTACAAAGAAAGTTAAAAGGAAGTAAAGAAAGAAGTAGAGGAGGGGGACGGCGAGGAAAGGGAGAAGAGGGAAGAGGAGGAGGAAAAGGAAGAGAATGCGGGGAACAACAGGAAAAAAATTGAATCTGATTAGGGGAGAGGGTGACAGATGGCGTAGGGTAGGAGTATTGGAGGCAGAGATATTTTCAGCGAGTGGAAATATTATTGTATTTCTCCCGGCCATGACATAACGTCAACGGTCACGGACCGGCCATGCTTCCTATATGTTCCCCCCCTTCTCTCTCTCTCTCTCTCTCTCTCTCTCTCTCTCTCATGGAGGGGGCAATAACATACTGTCATTCCGATGATGGTGGGATGTGAAATAAAAATCGTTTGCATGAAAAGACTCGGGGACATGATACCCATAAAAGCTAAAAAATTGCCGTTTTTGTAATCTCTTCCCTGCCAGTAATATTAATTCGAATATATATAATGGTCTGATTTACAAAACCTAGCATGCCAGGCGCTTCCAGCCGTGTGATGCAGTTGAAGGGCGCTGTTATGTACTGAAGGTAATATTCTAAGTGGCTCTAAGGCTTCGTAACGCATGTTTCTTAGTGATTCATTTTCCATACTGCACTTCAACATCCTGGTCCATTCACCCGGGGTACCATAATGTATTTCTCGGCAGGCCATGGGGATAACTTAATTTTCTGAGTCACAGAATCTCCGAATAATTTTCCTGAGGCAAAATATTCTGCAGAATCCATTTGCTTTCTTAGCCTTCTCGTAAAGAGCATACCCGGAATTAACGCAGTGTAATTACTGGTGTTTTGGAGCAAGTCAATTGCTAAGGACACACTGGGAGAGGATCTTGATGGGGTTTTGATTACGAAATGGTCGTTACTCTGTCACCAAAAATAAATAAATATACTCTCTACTCGGGTTCTCCTGAAATTTCCATCCACTTATTATTATTATTATTATTATTATTATTATTATCATTATATGCTGAGCATTAAATCAAGAAACAGCGTAACCAAAGTTCAAGATGCCCACTGCAGTGCCAACACTCTGACCCATCCATTGATGCCCCAACAGGTAGTAAAAATATAATTCAGACCTTATCCCACAGGCCCAGATAACAATTTACACTTTTTGAGTGGTGATTTATGCGTATGCATCCCATCTTAAGTTATGATTACCTGGGTTGTTAAAATCTCGTATTCAATATGCTCATTCGAGCGATGATCCGCTGTTCACTGCTCTAAAGATATAGTAGGCTAAATGGAAGCCACGGAAGACATTTTACTTTGTCGTGGGAGCAAAAAAAAAAAAAAAAGAAAAAGAAAAGCTGGGAACCACTGTTCTTCTGTATTACTTGTACAAACTATGTCAGCATCAATACGACATCAATCAAAGACTGTCAACATTCATAAGGGAATGCAGGATGGTCTCCACACAGCTACAGTGCACGGACCTATGTGGGTGCAGTCAAGTGCAAACTGCCATGACGATTAATGAACGTACAAGAACAGGATTCCAAAATATGTTTGCGTGGCTAAAAATGAAGAAAACAGAACAAGAAAGAAAAATGAAGAAGGAGAGAATATAAGAAAGAGGAAGAGGGTAGACGAACGAGGAGAAAGATGAAGGAGAAGAAGAAGAAGACGAAGAAGAAGAAGAAGAAGAAGAAAGTGAAAAAAAACGAAAAGAAGAAGATGATATGGTGATGATGAAGAAAGAAAGAAGAAGAAGAAGAAGAGGTAGAAGAGGAAGAAGAAGAAGAAGAACAAGAAAAATGTGGATTGGGAGGAGGAGTGGCAAAGAAAGAAAAAACTGCCCAGAGATATTTCAAGAAAGAACAATTTACCAAGATGGAAACGAACTGGTAAAGATGTAAATGAATGGCACATAAAAAAAAAAAAATGGAAAGGAAGAAAGAAGAACGGAGCTATGGAAATACTGCAGTTCTTCACCACAGCGTTGATAGCTATTATCAGCAAAAGAATGTTACGGTATGACACGCAAAATACACACTTGAGGCTGAGGAGTGAGGTGCTACCGAGCCTGTTATGACACCTACAATACGGCCCTAAAATAATGTCTCCTAAGTTTACTAGTGCTGTCAAAGAGTTGCAAGAATTAACCCAGACATCTAATCACAGTAATGATGGGCCTGACTAAGAAATACAATGAGCAGGCATAAGGTTCACAAGAACTGGGAACTAATATCCTCACTCCGATGACGTCTCTAATTCTTGCTGCCTTCAAGCGATGGTTAAGTGGGTAGCAGAGTGAGCTACTATAATAACTGCTAGATCATGGTGGGGTTTATCTTAACTGTGAGAGGGAACATCTGGATAATATGAATTTTGAGTGCCGCTACGTCCCCTTTAGGTCATTCCTGCTACCGTCACACAACTGTGTTCCGCTTACGAGAGCCCTCCTTGTGATGGATGAGTTAATGAAGGTTATATTCGACCCCTTTCAGTTCTGCCACTCTCATCCGAGCTCAATAAATTCATATTGTTATAGAGAGAACATAATCATAAGACAAAGTCAAAATGAAGGGGCTGAACACCTTTCATAAAAACATCCCCGACAACACCACCACACAAGTCCCAAATAAGACAGCTAGTTCGGTATTAATGGCCTAGATGAGATATGTGGGAATTCCACCATCTGCTGGCACGAAAGAGCACGGTTGGAGTTCAGAGATGGACTACTTAGCGTATGCCCAGGTTTGGAAACAAGCGATTAATAATGATGATAATGATAATAATAATAATAGTAATAATAATAATAATATTAATAATAATAAAATAATAGTAGCAAAATAAAAACAACAACAACAACAAGCGGTGCCAAGGCACAGCAAACCCGTCCACAGCAGTCATTTTAGTGCAGACGTATAAACACAACATGATATCTAGTCGACGATGTCACCTATCAAATTTGGAGTCAATTGGGTGAAAATTGACAATTTTATGCCCATTAGAAATTTTAGGCCCGACTCACCTGACATTGACCCCCCTACCGCTAACTGGGGGGTGACCCCCCTGATGTAATGAGGCATGTTATAGGTTGCAGAATTGAAAGATGCACCTATAGGTTTTGGTTTCATGTTGATATGACAAATCTGAAACGAGTTATGGCGAAAAAACTATTTTTAACCGTCCCCTCCCCTTTTTTTTTTTTTTTTTTTTTTAATACATTTTTTGGGCCTACAGCCTGGGCCTTGGCCCAATTTCGCCCAAAATTTAATCTGGTGATCAGAAGGTCATAGCCAATCATCTCTGTAAGTTTAGCCACAATCGCACAAGTAATTTTCATGTAAAGTTGTTAACAGACAAACAAACAAACAAACAAACGGGCAGACAGAGTTAAAAAAACAACAACTGTCACTCAAAATATCGCAATACTCGCAGCCACCAATTCGTCTAAGGGCCGGACATTTGACTTTACCCAGTGATCCTGATCTTTGACCGGCTTGTTCCAAAATCGAATCACTTCATTCTTGCCTGACCCATAACAAGTTCACCAGGTTTGGTGCAAATCGAATCATAACTGTTTGAGCTAACTTTGCCATGTTACCTTGACGTATGACCTTTCCCTGTGACCTCGACGCTGAATAATGGTTTTCAACATCGAATCCCTTTATTCTTGTCTTACTTCTAACTTTCACAAGGTTTGTCTAAATCGGATAAAAAGATGTTTAAGTTGATCTTGCAGTGTGACCTTCACCATTAACATAGTGTTTTGAAAACCTACTGATTAATTCCTTGCCTGATTCTCAGTCTTTCCACCAAGTAAGGCCCAGTTCAGCTCTAAATTGTATTCGTTATTTTAAATAAAGATGCAATGACAAAACCTTATCTTTGTCTGTGACCTTGATCTCTGACTTATTCTGGAAATCGAATCCCTTCATTCTTGTCTTACCCACAACATTTCCATTAAGTTTATTGTATATTGGATGAAAACAGAATTGACACTGCTTGGTGAAACTCTGACCTAGTCCTGTTTCCGTGACCTCTGACCTATTGTTCTCAAATTCAATAGGTCAACCCACTGGCTGACCCTCAACCTTTAAATCAAGTCTGGTTATAATC
>NC_137033.1:49359860-49387848 GCF_032717465.1 Coenobita brevimanus | reverse complement strand
CTGGGTTTTCTAACAGGCTGGAACCAAAAGAAAAACGAGTTCCGTGGGAGGATAACTATTTCCACACCATTCATAAACGGTATTTATCTATTTACTCGGTACGAATTTATATGTAGTACGAGAGTATATTGGTTTTCTAAGCAGTAATATAAGCATTATAAGCATTGTTTCACTCACTAACTCATCACCATACCTGACCTTTTTTTGCCACATTTACCTGATCATCATTTCTGACTGTTTCTTCCTCTAATGCTATGTAAAGTTTGTCCCCCACATTGTCATTGGATTGAGAATCACTCTGGCCACTGAATTTCGTACCGTGGCATGACATGTGGCTTTACTGGCCAGGTCACTGATAACAGGTGAATTGCTGAGACAATGGCATGCAGGGGGAGGGAGGAGGTCATGCTGGGTAAGGCATTGTCCCTGCCTGGCATCTTGTAGAGGAAGTTGTGTCACGTGTATACGTACCAAAAATCACTTGCGAAAATTGAAAATTGTGCAAATTAGGGACCTTGCAATTGATTCGCGTTTATGTACGTCGACGGGATTGGCAGTGACAAAACGTGTGGACGTTAAAAAGAACGTTGGACGGGACGCCACGGAGTTAAAACAGCAGACAAGCGTGTCCAGGCATCTCGAAATGAGAACGGAGACTGGAATCTGGCTCCTGTTATCTTGTTTTTATTTTTTCTTGGAAGGGGAAACAGTCTTTGCTGACTTTTAGCCTTTGGTTCCTGCTTCCCTGCCTGTTAAATAATCCGCCTATAGCAAGTGCACCTGCACTTGCGAAGTAAGCTAGGAGTGTGATGTTTTGATTGGTAAAATCTACAATAATCCCTTCAATCCGATGATATCACTACACCAGCGAAAAACTGCAAGGTCACCCCCTCCTCCCCCCTTGGCTAAACCTCAACACTTTCACCAGAATTTTGTCCAGATTACAGATCACAACTGTTTTACTCTATTTTGTTCACTCAAAGACACAAGGGTCGAACTTTGATCTTGCCCCCGCTAACTTGACTGTTTTGTTCTCACAATCGAATCACTTCTGTTCTTGCCTGTCTCCAAACTCTTTTCTGCCAATTTTTTTCTATATCAGCTACTGTTTAAGTTGACCGTGATAGGTCAAACACTGACCTAAGCCTGTGCCCTGGACCATTAACATATTGTTCTCAATAAGAATCGGTCAACCCCTTGGTTAACCCTCAGTCCTTCCCGTAAGTCTGGCTAAATTCGAATAAAAACTGTGTGAGTTAATTTACTCAGTGGGAAACAAACAAACAAGCACACGCGTGGACCAATCAAAACATTATAAAACCCACTCTCACTTCACAAGCATGTGTGTAATTAACAACATGAAAATGGTCTCATTTTTTTTCTTCGTAAATACAGGCCCAATACCTAAAGGCGGATGCACATGACATCCCATTTCTGATATGAATGAGATCTTAATGGGGGTGAGATGGTGCGTGCCTCATTAGCACACGCCTGGTTATGCCGCCGCACGCTGAGAGGTGTATCTGCAGCTAATATATTTAACAGACTATTTTTCGTGATGTTCTGCGACTGATTGATTGTGAGATAAGATATGACGACAAGAACGTACACCTGTTAAAAATACGCATATTACTGCTTAATGTTCAAAATCCATCACGTTACCGCCACTGTGATGATATTTTGGACGTCTCCACCCACCTTTTCCTGTCTGCCTTCCATCAAGCCAATGTTAACCCTGACACCATCGCCTGTGTGGCCCTCCTTATCCCGTCACCGCACAACAACCCACTTCCATCCACCTTGATACCATTGCCTGTGTGGTCCTCCTTATCCCACCACCACAAACCAACCCACTTCCATCCTCCCACCCTTTGTCCTCCACCCCAACATTTCTCCTGGATCATCAGTGTCCCACAGTTGTCAGTCCCTAAGAGGTTTATGATCAATTTCCTGTCGTAATTAAGATTTGGTTGTGCAGGAAGATCAAGACGTGGCAAGACTGCACTCTCGTTTCCTTGTTCCTCCTGCAAAATCTTATCATCTATTACACTATAGCAGTAGCCGTGTGTCTCTGTGTGTGTGTGTATTTTGGGGAGCCGAAACTAACATACAAATCGCACCAAGCTTGGCACAGAAATCGCAAAAAAAATTCGTTGGTGTGAAAAAACTTAAGTCCCATCATGATTGAAAACTTTTACTATATTTAATGAGCGATCCCATTTTGACCAAAAACGCCGCTCCTGGCGCCCAGCATAGGATCTCCATAGAATTTTTTGTCCACTGGTACAACTAAAGTATTTCGGACTTGCATTCAGACAACTTGGGTTCCATTCCCGAAGCTGGAAAAAACACGATCAATTGGTTAGCTGCAAAAAATCCAAGTGACAACGTTACATTAGAACAGCACATAAACGCGAGAGCCCTCTGCAGGAGCAAGTGCAAGGGGCCCGAAGGGCCCACTAACACTTGTAGTTACTACAGGCGAACGGTTGTCAATTTTTCTTTAAATCTTTCTGGCATGGGCTTAACCCTGCCGCTATCCTAGTGCCATACATTCACACGTCGATTGATGCCCTGTATAAGCCAGGGTCAAACACCGGTCAATGCTATGACTCATTATGCAGGTTTTTACTGAACACCCAGAACAGAAAATATCTACAATATTGATAACAAAATTAAAATTTTTGATAATAATAATAATAATAATAACAATAATAATAATAATAATAATAATAATAATAACCGTATGGAAAATATGGCAATGATAAAAGTGATGATAAGGTGATTACGATAACATTGGTAATAAAAATAATGATAGTAACATGATAACGATAACATTGGTAATAAAAATAATGATAGTAACATGATCACGATAACATTGGTAATAAAAATAATGACAGTAACATGATTACGATAACATTGGTAATAATAATAATGATAGTAACATGATTACGATAACATTGGTAATAAAAATAATGACAGTAACATGATTACGATAACATTGGTAATAAAAATAATGATAGTAACACCCACCCACCCACCTACCCACTTACTCAAAGGCCTTCACCAAGCTCGTTAGGTAATTAAAAGCTCACTGAAAACAGTCAACAGACGGGCCTTTTGTTGTTAATTAAAGAGTCCATATTCTGGAAGTAATGGATTTCCGGGGTGAGGGGAAGGGGGCAGGAGGTTGGTTGGGGGACGGAGAGGCAGGGGAGGTGGTGGGGGGACAGACACAGCCAGTCCTGGGAACAGCACCACACATCCACATCCATCACGGAGCCGGACTGACTGATGTGGGGTCGGGTCGGGACGGGGAGTTATACATGCATACAATATGTACACATACACATACACATCTACCATTCGACCACGTAACGGCACGGCATGGAAGTGTTGATAATATCGATCATGTGACGGCAAAGAAACGTTGATAACAGAATTTCTCGTTGAATTTGGCATTTTATAATACTTTCCTTAGCAATCTATTTTGCCTACTTCACTTCCATTATCCCCATATACCTGGTGTAAAGTATGTTGATATTACAAGTATATGAATTTTATACGGGTATGAGTCATTTACTTGCCTTACGAGCCACTGACTAGTACTTCCCAAGATTTAGCCTACTAGGCAAAAAAAAAAAAAAGCCAGATAAAAATGTGTTGGCTTTCATGAAATGTCTTTATATGGCTTTTTTTTTTTTTTTTACATTCCAAACTTTTATCTAATATTTGTAAAAGCTCACTGAAAACAAAAATAACATGCACAACTCGTTTCTTTAGTGTGTTTGTAACACGTAACTCAAATTTATAATAATTGTAAATCAATATTACATAAAGTCACAGTAACTGGACTAAGAAAAAAGTTAAATATTAGTTACCTTTTTTAAAATGCATTACATTATCTGTTAGCACTGGGCTAGCTACTGAACTTGGCTAATTTGGTTACTTGGCGTAAACGAAAATGAAAATATTTCATAAATATAAAGATAAAAATATGGTACGTAGGGGCGTTCACCATCCACACACTCGATACAGTGCTGCACTCGGGTGTCTACCCTTTCCTCTCTTCCTTCCTTCTTTCCTTCCTTCCTCTTCTGTCTTTCTTTACTTCATTCTTTCCTCGTCCTTCTGCCTAAGGATGGCTTTGCACTCTCTCTTCTGTCTTTCCGTCATTCTTTCCTCTTCCTTCTGCCTATGGGTGACTCTACACTGCGTGACTAGCCATATGGTTTCCTGTACACCAGGAAATCATTTACTACGCTGGGCGGTAACCATATAACCAAATTATGGCGCCTGATGGGTTAGTGGGCAATTACGGCGCTCCAGTGAAGCCAGTGAAGGTTTATATCCAAGGGATGGTTGGGGTTTATTGCTCCCGTAATGCCACTCAGGGATGAGTGAGGCTGGTCACTCTTATCTTAAATGTCAGGACCAACTTGTCAAGCCCCGGGCTCCTATGCTTCTCATGGGACAACGTAGGATTGGATATTGGATGGATGGATAAAAATAAAAAATGATGCCTTGTGATACACTTCAAATTCAGTGTTCAGCTCATCTGTTCATTGGTCTAGCTGCTAGCAGGAGATGCTATTCGACTACTGGCAGCATTCTGGGGGTCTGAGTTTTTTTACAGCAGGTCTATATGCAGATATTATGATGAGATTCTCTGGCGTTTTGTATACGTATATCTGATTCCACCCGGATTTGTGTTGAAATCCCTCGCTCTCGCTAAGCAGCACTTATTGGCAATAACAGCTGTATTTGTACATGGTGCAGGTGGTCTCTGAAATCATCCTTTTACGATTTATTTTACAGCATAGTGGTCCACAGTCAATATACTTCTTATCTTAATATTCTCCAACCACAATTTTTCATATGGCTTCATTGAGTGAAAATTTTTCCAACTTTACATTTATTTTTGTCAAATAGTGGTCTAACTCAACTTATTTAAAGGTCCGATCTCTGCTTCTGCATAATACATCAAAGCATTGTGGTACTCTGGCAAAGCATCATGACTGAAGACTTTGAAACTGGCAGCTGCTTTAGATAAGCCTGCTACATCGTCTAGGTTTTATAGGAATGCACTCAGTCTTTATTCTAGTGACTATGAAAGCGATAGCAGTTCTGATGGCTTCTGCTACAGTTGTAACAGACAATGTTCAATGCATCAGTTTCGTTGAGATGTGAGTGATAGCCGCACCCTGAAAGGTGGAGTTACTGTCCCCACTCTCCTGCACGCTAGTATGAAATTTCTGAAGACACCCACCTAATGACCGATGGCAAATCATAAATACAAAAAGGGGAAGAACGGCCTATTGCGACGTTATCAGACTGAGCGACGAGTGGTGCTGCCAAACCTACGGATTAGGTAAAAACTGGATTCTCAGCGAACTCGTTATTTTGCTACTGAGATATTAAGGTTACTCGTAAAGAAAATATTCTACTCATGAAGGCAAGAAATTATTTGCCACTTTGAAGACTGTTAAATGAGAATATGACACAACAATATGGAAAAAAAGCTGAGAGTAGTATTTCGAAGTCTCTGATGCCTGCAAGAATACGAGTCATTAAAATATGAATGAAACATTGGTTGCTGTGTAATATCATGTATGCAGAGGGGAATACTTTCCGCTGTTATGACTCAAACCGTCTTCCAGCTCTGATAACTTTCAGGTGTGATACTATGTTCTGGCTAACACCAAAAAGTTTTACTTGGATGAGGATTTGATCTTTTCAGGCGGTGGCTGAATCGGTAGAGAGGCGGCCTGCAGTCCTAATGGACCCAGGATCGAATCCCGGCTGGGGCAGGGAACAGTTTATGGATTTGAATTTCCTAAAAAAAGCAGACTTTCCTGATCTACCAAGATGACACGCCGACACGTCGTAAAAGTACCCCCGCTAATACCAGCACACCAGTCCTGTATGAGACAGCCCTAGCATGTATTCAGTATGGACAGTGGGTGTTAGCGCCGAAGTGGTGACATGTGGAAGTGTAGGAGGACTACTGGGCCTTGGGATTGGTGACTGCCCCCAAGAAATAGGCCCTGAAGCCTTTGCCCAGAGTCAGAAACGTAAAAAAAAAAAAAAAATGGTTATTTGTATTTTATTAATGCTATCTATCTATTGCCAGACGCTTTAATCCCGAACGGGATGGCCACAAACAAATCGCCTCCACGTCGCCCTGTCCCCCGCCATTTCACTGCCCTGCTCCCAACTCACACCCCCCTCTCTCATATACCTCTCCTCTCCATCCCTCCATCTCATCCTTGGCCTCACCCTCCCTCTTCCCCCCTCCACCTCACTCACATACACTCTCCTCGTCAGTCTCTCACCCTCCATCCTCTCCACATGGCCAAATCACCTCAGTGTGTTCCTCATAACGCTTCCTATCACATCCACACCCACACCACAACGCTCCTTATATCCTCATTTGTCAGCCTGTCTCTCCATGTGACTCCATAGGCTTCTCTTAAATAACTCATTTCCAATGCTCTCACTCTTGTGTCCTTCCAACAATTTATTTTTTTATTAATGGCCATCACCCTGAAGGGGCATTAGGCCAGCAAGAATCGATAATCATGAAAGCCAAAATAATGATATGAAATATTTGCATCTATTTCATACCAATATTAAGTTATTATTCATGAGTATGAAACATAATAAGTAATAAAGAATACATCAGTATACATGGATGGTAGAAAAACAAATACTTACATCTATACATCACATGTAGACTCATTACTATGCTACTACAAAATAAGCAAATACTTATCAAATTTATATATTAAAAAATAAAAAAAATAAAAGGAATAATTACAAATTTACTGGTCCTGAAAAAAAGAAAAAAAATACACATTTATATAAATGTAACCTCCTCCTGCGGTTCACAAATATATAAAAGTGTATTGACGTATTTACATATGTACAAGAACCATATCCCTATATACCAAAAAAAAAAAAAAAAGATATATATAATAAATAAGGAAACCACAACCAAGTTCATAAAATAAATCACAACTCTGAGTAATCTGGTCTCTTTCAGGAAAGTCATCAATTTATTAGTCACACCAACGTCCCCATCAAGTGTGAAAGGGAGCGCATTTGCCCTACAGTAGGCAGCCTGAGAGGTACGTTCCCCAGCATACCTACTGCAGTACAAAAGGATGTGACCAATAGATAACACCGCATCACAGGTGGTACAACGCAGTGGAAATTGTCTGTTAATATATGGTAACATTTGTGTTATTAGGGTGGAATTCATGCGGAGGCGGGCTAAAGCGACCTCCTCCCGTCTGTTTCCTCGGGAGGAACTGGACCAGTCACATATGGTCCTTTTGACAGATGGAAGTGCCAGGTCGGTCCACTGACTTTGCCACAGAAGATTAATTGATTTCTTTCCGAAAGAGAGACTAGACTGTAGCTCACGAGGAACGTCCCAAGTCTCCTCGAGTTCTACAGCCGATTTAGCTAGTAAATCAGCCTGCTCATTGCCGTAAATACCGCAATGACCAGGCACCCAGATCAGAGAGAAGGATTTGCACATGTGTGCAGCTTATTGATAATGCGGCCCAGGACCTCATGTGAATCAGTCCTACATGGATGAATTGCCTGAAGGGCTGACTTAGAGTCCGAAAAATGACAAAACTGTCGTGATCTGAACGCAAAGCAAAGTCTATAGCTTGATCTATGGCAAATAATTCGGCAGTGAATACAGACGTATGGGGGGGCAAGCGAAAACGGATGCGGCACTCCGTAGACCACACACGCGCACCCACACATTCATCCATCTTAGAGCCATTGGTGTACAAGTGGAATGATGCTAGGTGTCTAATGAGGATCATCCGGAACAACCGTCATACCTCCACCTCCGGCGCCTTGTACTTTGTGATGGGGAGCCAGTCAGTATTAAATGTGGTAGCAAGAGACTCCCAGGGCGCTATTTTTGATGTTAAAACCTGATCCCCATTAGAAAGGTCGTACCCTAACACCTCACAGAGGAAGTGAAGCCTCACAGCCACCGGCTTGAGGGCCACATACAGCAGGTATTCCCACTGTAGGAGGATCCGACAAGTTGGAAGGCCAAGTGAGCGTTTACAGTGGGAGGCGATGCCGTAAGAAAATAGCAGGTGGTCACGTCGTACACGGAGGGAAGGCACATTAGCCTCCACTTCCAACCGCTCCACACGAGTACATCGAAGGGCTCCGAGACATATACGCAAGCACACGTTCTGAAGCACATCAAGTCTATGGAGTACAGCATCTGATGCCAACCCATACACTTGTGAGCCACAATCAAGCTTAGAACGGATAAGGGACTTATGTACCATCAATAAAGACGTTCTGTCTGCTCCCCACGATTTACCGGAAAGAAACTTGAGGATGTTTACTTTTTTACTACAAGAAACAAGCAAATGTTTAATATGTGTTCTCCAACTGAGCCTACTGTCAAAATGTAGGCCCAGGAATCTTACTGAATTTTGAAAAGGTATCGGCTGATTGTCTAAAGTCAAATGCAAAGGAGGTACGTTAAGTTTACAAGTAAAAACAATACCGACACACTTAGGGACGGAAAAATTTAAATCCCCACTCCAGGGCCCAACGCTAAACAGATTCAAGTTCCAGTTGGACCTGCTCTGCCGAGGACTGTGCATTGCGGGAAGAGTGCCACACTGCACAGTCATCAGCATAGAGTGAGCATCTAATCGTCCTGGGGAAGGAAGCAGACGACAGAATGTCATTAATGGCAACGCTGAACAGAGTAGGGCTAAGCACACTTTCTTGTGGTACCCCGTTCTCTTGGACAAATATGTCCGATGTTACATTACAGGGTAACCTGACAGAAAACGTTCCGTCAGTAAGAAAGTTCTTAAGGAAAATGGGCAAATTACCTCTTAAACCATAAGCGTAGAGTTTACGTAATATTCCGTTTCGTCGGGTCATATCATAAGCCTTATGAATATCCAGAAAAACTTCCAACAACGTCCAAGCTTCACTTCCATACGTTAGAGATGGTATCACAAAACTGTCATGTAGTAACTTTTTCACTTAAAGTTAATGCTAACTTTTGAATATTTTGTCAGTTTAGGAAAGGTCTTTTGTAGTTACATGGTTGGATAAATCTAGTAGTAAAGGAACACTGCTAATTTAGGAGTCACAATGGCTCATTGGATATAACGCCTATGGATTCACGGTGCTCTGAATCTGGGAGCAAAACTACGCGCGGTGAACATATAGAGAACGGAATTATATTTTACCAGCAAACGGCATTAATTTTATACAATGTCTTGCTTATTAATTTTATACAATGTCTTGCTTATTAATTTTATAAAATGTCTTGCTTCCCTTAGGCAATTATATTAATCTTATTAGAGACTAGTAAGACAATGTTAACTTGTGTATCGTGGGACTGCGGAATCGGGCAGTGCACATCATTCGAGTCAGTGAAGGGACGTAATGGACCCACCATGATCAAAGCACAGCAGAAGGTGGTGGTGAAAGTGGTGGTGGTGGGGGTGTTGTGGAGGGGAGAGAAGGGGGACGAGGTTAATGAATAAAACACTGTATATGACGACGTCTTTTCCTCAAAGCACACTCTACCTCACACCACAAGCAACATCTGACAACACACCAAGACACTACGCCACGTTTCACACTACTGTATATCTGCTGTCTCCAGAGAGTTTTATTCAGCTTAGGGGAGATTCTCCGGACTGAAAGGTTTATATATAGCTTTCATAATTCCCTGTAGCCCGAGGACATTTTTTTTTTTTTTATTCTTGCTTCCATTAAACGATTTCTTTTACATGAAAAGGTCCCTCGTCGTGAAGGAGTTATTAAGGACTTTTTTTTTTCCTCTTTCAGTTCTATAGAATTCTTTCCTTCGCAAAACAAATCGTCTGACGGTAGAAAGATTAAATGGTAAAGGCAATGTCATACTGAACAAGCTAACCCCTTCAGTACGAAGACGTGGAGGGACGTTAGGGGCCCTAAGCAGAAAGACCATAGAGGGACAAAACGTGGTGGTGGAGGTAGGAGTAAGGTGTAGTGTGAGCCAGGAGGCAGCTGGCACCCCATCAACACAACAGTGTACCATAAAACTGTACGAACAGTCATTTATACATATGTATATATATATCATCATCAGCCGTTTGAGTATCCACTGCAGGACCGGCCTATCCCGACCGAAGTCGGGACGATACAGCCAATGTATCTACCAAGTGGCTTAGGCTGTCTGGTAGAGATTGTATGTAGGGTGAGAAGTGCTTGTAACTGTAATTGTAATGTTGGAGTGGCTTTGGATGTGTGTGTAGTCTGTGAACCAAGTGTAATCGACCCGCGCAAGCCGACTGGGTGCAAGCATACTTTATAGTAAGCGACACTGGTTCAACCACAGCACCCCTTGTGTCCGCCAATGCAGTACGTGGCCGGTGAACACTCGCAAAGTTTATGACCCTGGCGGGGCGCGAACCCTGGCTCACCCGTGTACGAAACGCACACTCTACCACTGTACCACAGAGGCTCCATATATATATATATATATATATATATATATATATATATATATATATATATATATATATATATATACAAACACTGCCCCACTTACATCACTGAACATCCAGAAACATAGGTGAAGTATTGTGATATATGTGCCACCCTGTGATATGAGTGTAAACATTGTCTTTGATAAGTTTTGATAATCAAGATAACACAAACCAGCACTATATTGGATATTGTAATGCCTAAGAGAGTAGTTTAATAAATCCCTATGTTTCTGAAGTTTACGTTCATATTCATATCCACCACAGCTTTTTTTTTTTTTTTTTTTTTTTTTTTTTTTTGACGGTCGCACTATTAATATTTTCGTCTCACGTCTACTTGGAGGTATTATCCCAACTGACCAAGACATGAGTCAAGCATTTTTAAACTGAAGTAAAGAAAGAACCGAAGACTACGAGCCTACAAAATTTGCCTCTAAATGAAAACGAAAGAAAAAGTCAATCATGGTCCAGACATTTCGAGATTCCTGGACATCATGCCTTTAAAAGACTGGAGGTCACTGGCAATGAGAAAGGCACACTAAGGAAGACAGCTTCACAAGGCCACTTGTGCACATGAAAGACTGAGAGGACTGGTTAACCCTTGTATTAGTGGTGAATAGGAATGACTTGGGTGATTGGGTGTATTACCATACGAATGCTGCGTGTCTACTGCATATAAATGATAAATCACAGTTACTACAGTCTCATAACCACGGACTACTTAGCTATGTTTACCCACCACGATATGTACCCTGTAAACAGTAGTAATGGCTGTGGTAAACACACTGCTGAGTTCCATTAACGAAGTCCCAACAAGGCACACACACCCTCATTATTAAAACACATCATCGCCACAATCAGACCCTTCCCTCATAACAGCACGCATCATTCACCATAACCATGCCACCACCTTCATCACTGTCATAATTTCACTATCTTCATTCATAATGAGCGGGGTCTATTTCCTCTACCTCATCGCTCTCCCGTGTTTTCAGTCACTTATCATCCTCTCCCCCCCCCCCTCCCGTCTGCTGTCACTTGGCCTGTCAGTCAATATTCATTTGGTTGTGAGCTGGACACTTGGTGTTCCAAAACCAGACAAGTATCACCCAACCTCACCCGCGCCACAATATAAAAAATAGTACCACCACTGTCATTCATTACTGTATATAGCAAGTCATCAATATCTGCCAAATTACTAGTCCCAGATAAACAGAACTATATTAAAGAATGAGTAAGTTATTTCTTCACAAACATCTACCAGCACATATTCATCTATAACTCACCAACATATATACTAGGCCTGGGCACTAGAGCGAGGAAGAACGTTCAAAATAATACAGAAAATAAAATAGCCATATTGGTCTGTCTTCGATCATATATTAACTTTTGCTGAAAACATGACGGTTAATGCCAACAAGCTTTGTCTTTCATGGACCCACCAACTCTTTCAATGCAATACAGTATACATAAAATGAGCGAGTTCGTTCGTTCGTTTAAAGATTTCCTGCACATATAGTGCAGGCCGGGCCATACCTTAGCCCGGTCAGTGGGATATGGGCTGGTTAAAAAAATAGTAAGGGGTGAGGACAGGACCTGGGGATTGCCCAGCACACACGTCCTGTCTCCTGGCTGGCTTTGTGGTGTGTGAATGAGCGAGTCCGTCTCCGATAATATATTAATTTTTGCAGCACACAAGATGGCTGCATATCAGCACGCTTTGTCCTTCAGGAACTCACGAACTCTTCCAATGCAGTACGATACACAGGAGCTCCAGCGCCATGAAGTAAGAAATATATTATATGAAATAAGAAATATATTACATGGTAAAACATTACAATTATTTCAGCGTACACTGACAGGCTGCGACGAGCACCTGAAGGACTTAAACCCTACAAAGAAGCAACACAAGACTTAAGGTCAGGCAATCTATCTGGCTGGACCCGCAAACCTTACATATATCTATGACCAATACACAGCCTTTCCCTTAGAGCAGGGATTCCCAACCTTTATTTACCCATTACCCCATTTTCCACACCTCCCTTCACTCATTACCCCTCATTGCTTATGTTTCCACAATTGCATTTTAGCTGCTTAACATTTTGATGCCTAGATTTTAGTTTGAATGTAGGACTTAATTAAAGGTTAGGCTAAAACCAAGAGAGTTATTGCAAGGAGTAATTTATTTTTATTATTAACACTGATACCAAATAAACATGACTTTAAACATTCATCTCTGAATTTTAGTATAGGTCTGAAAGTCTATCATAACTGGTATGATTTTTAGATTTTTTTTTTTTTTTGTTACCTCCCTCATTACCCTTCACAAAAGACCAAATTACCCCACTTGGGGTAATTTACCCTAGGTTGGGAACCCCTGCCTTAGAGCATCACCACACACACACACACACACACACACACACACACACACACACACACACACACACACACCGCTCGCTGGCTCAGTGGTAACGTTCTCGCTTGCCATCTGGTAGACGGGAGTTCGAGCCTCGCTCAGGTTGCGAAACGTTTCACTGGCGAAGTGGGTGTTTACTGTCCCCCTTGAGCAAGGGGACGGGTGTGTGCGTGTGTGAAGGTCACAGCCTTGCCCTTAGATCGGACTATATGAGCTCTCAGCTCCCTTCCGGGAGGGTAAAAGCTGACGATCACGACCATCAAGTGACCCTGACCAACCCGGTGAATTACACACACACACACAATCATCATCATCACCAACAACACTCACACTAATACACACCACAACCTAACACTACCACTCACAGCCCATATACTGTTACAACCAGTCAATACAACTGCCACTACGAGTGCACATCACGTCTAACCTTACACCATTACATTCAACTACTAATCAATATCTAACCACAACCCTTACCACCTACCATTACTCATCACTGCCACAACCACTACCAGACTCTCCACCACTACCACCATGCATCACATACACCTAATGCAACTGATGAACCACTGTCACATTGCTCACTGACATCAATCATCACTAATCTCTCTCTCTCTCTCTCTCTCTCTCTCTCTCTCTCACTGGTCTCGACCTTCCTTTCCCACTTAAGGATAAAAGAGGTATTGTCGAAATATCAGAATAAAAAGAGATAGAGAGAAAGAGCTGATCAAGAGCATGCACAGTGAAATGAGCAAACATTTATATTATGATCAGGAAATTTTTCGTGGATTCAAGTCGAGAATGAGAGGAGTTGAAATAAGCTACTGGAAAGGAGCATGCGGAGTTACTTGAAGAGACTGACACACAAATGAGGAAGTTAAGGAGCTTTGTGATGTTGATGGGGATGTGTTGAAAATTGTTAGAAGTACAGTATTTCCTGATGTGGTGTGGCCATGTGGAGAGAATAAGAGACTGCTCAGCATGTGAATGAGATGGACTGGAAGAGGGAAGCCAAGGATGAAACTGAGGGACTGGTAGATGGATTGCATCCTAATGCTAGAGGACAGGCCCGGTCATATTGCTCATGGACACCCTATCCAGGATTAATGGATCTGGCTAAAGACAGACAGATAGACGGACAAACAGATTTTGTCTGAGCACTGGGCAGGTACAGAGCGCCGAGATCTGAGGGTCTCTGAATCCTGCCAGGGATTAAAAATAGATGGTGGAGGATCTCTAATCACTGTCATCCTCCCCTTCTTGCCCCTTAGGCCTACAGGGAATACGGGAGCAATATTGTTTATCCCCAACACCAGGGACTGGTTATAATGTTATTATCCTCCACCTCCACCTACCACGCTCCCCCCCCCACACACAAACACATACAAATCAGCTTCTTTAACACTATCTCTCGCATTCACTTGGACAAGTCTCTTTTCACAGTTCCTCCAGTACTGCACATCTCTTTACCGAGATTTTCTGAAAGCTTTTTCATTTCCTGATCTGTGTATGTCTTGAGTCTGGCGTTCGAAAACCAAACACGGCACACACTTAAAGTAGATCTTGACACAGTAGTTTATCGTTTCATATGTTTGCTTATCTTTTCACCCTGTCGTTTCTGTTGATGACAAACAGATTCTGACACATTGTCTTTACAACACTCCTTACACCCAACTCTAACACTAAAGACATTTCTCCTATATCTGAACTTGCAACCATTGTTAAATATTAATTTTCGATACCACTCTTCTGAGTAGCTTTGACGCTGAAGTGGATCTCATCTGGACTGATACCAGTCAAAGTCTCGGCAGACACTCTTGTAGGGATGACACCGTCACGCCCAGTAGCTCTAACGAAATCCTTCGTAACTGACAAATACAGTACAGTGATTTTATGGTGTGATAACAACCGAGCCTTGATCTTTGATTTTTAACTATACCCAAACCATCCCCAATGTAGCTAAAACAAAACAGCAACGCTGAAACTAATCAGCTAAGCAGCCGATTTCTCCAAATTCTTTTCTAGAGCAACCTCTCTCGAACATAGTGTAATCCATTATTTTTTTATTTTCACACACACACACACACACACACACACACACACACACACACACACAAATCTCCAGTCAGAATGAGCCTTAAAATGTTGGCCGAAATAGATTATACGTCACAGGCAAAGTGCAATATGAACAAAAAAAGCCAAGGGCAAGGTCAACTCATATAGTCTTTATTCTGTTTGGACCCAATTCAGTGGAAGGATTGACAGTCATGAGAGGATGAAGTGACTGAAATTTGACAACACTTGGTCAAAGATAACAGATCGCAGGAAAAGATCAGATGTTCAACCTTTACACACAATTTTGGTTCTGTCTAAACCAAACCTTGTGGAAGTACCTAAGGTTATGGGTCAATGGGTCAAAGTCACAACAGGTCAAGGGTCATTGTCACAACAGGTCAAGGGTCGTTGTCACAACGGGTCTAGGGTTTGTGTCACAACAGATCAAGGGTCAGCGTCACAGGGCAGGGTCAACTTAAACACCTGATTCATGCTGCACCAAACATGTTGGAAGGACTGAAGATCAGGCAAAGCTTGAAGTAAGCCGAGTTTGACAACAGTCGTCTGAGGGTAATGATCACAGGGCAAGGCAGACATTAGCGTGGACACAGTGTAAGGTGGGAGTGGTGCACTCTGAGTGTTCCTTCTTGTTATTATCTGCATACAATTTTATTCCGGCTGAGAGAGACTTTGTGAACGGGATGAGGTCATCAGAGCCTTTAATAACCCCTTCACTACTGAGACGATCGTCAAAGTTGAATAAAGTGCAAAAGCATAACTCCCAAATACAGACGCTCATAAATCAATGAAACATTTTCTGTATCTATCTATAAACGAGTATATAGATCTATCTATGTATATGTACTTATCTCTCTATGTAGTACGTCTATATCTATGTACCTGTATATCTATGTACGTGTGAATCTCTCTATGTACGTGTATATGTCTGTCTGTGTATGTATATCTATCCATATATCTATCCATGCACTTGTTTATATGTCTATCTATTTATCTATCTGCCCATTTATATATTTATGAAATACATGAAGCCGTATGGATAACAATGTCACAAGCCATAGGAATAGACTGAGGCAGTATAAACACAACTTTACTCAAGCAAGCAGCATTATTATATTATTCTTGCTTAAGCATAAGTGCACTAAAAAAGAATAATGTCATGATTTTCATAGAACTACTACTCCACCACACAATGTAGTAAATATGCCATGACAAAAGAAGAACAATGTTGGGATGGGGTTACACGTCCTTTTGCTGCCTTGACCTATTTCCTGCGGTTTTGTGGCACTGCGTTATCCACTCCTCAGACACCTCATCTCCACTACATTCAAACTTTTCCTCATTGCTACACCCGCGTATGGATCAAGTGAGAAATGATGAAGTGCGAAGGAGAAATGGAGTTATGCGGGAGATGGCTGATCGAGTTGAGCAGAGAGTGTTGCGATGGTTGGGGCATATGGAGAGAATGCATGAAGAGCGATTGGTGAAAGAGATAAATGGATCAGCTTTGAAAGGTGTAAGGCTAATAGGAAGACCACGAATAGGATGGATGGACAGAGTGAAGAGAGTGTTCGATGCGAGGGGGATGTCTGTTGTGCAAGGAAGAGTGGCTGGTGTGATAGGAATGACTGGAGTGAATTTGTGAATGAATAAATGGTGATGCGGCCCCACGGGGATATTCTCCCGCATTTGGTCTGATCAGCTGATAAGGTCAGGTGAGGGTAAGGGGATGGGTCCATTATGATGTGACAGCTCTGCTGTCAGCCCTGCTGTGGATGTCGCTGATTGCACTACGCAATTGACCCTCGTGTGGTTTGGTACGGTGATGATCTGTCCCTTCTTCCCTTGGGGCTAAAATACGAATAAATGTGTGTGTTTGGATGAGTAAATTGGGAGTGTGTCGTCCTGTCATGGCTACCTCCCTTTCTTTGGGGGAAGCAACCTAGATATATAGATAGATTGACAGTGTTACCCACACCTCTTCATTGGTTTCATAAAATGGAATTCTATACTTATATAAAATATAAATACAAATCATTAAAATATAACTTTCTCTCTCTCTTTCTCTCCCTCCCTCCCTCCCTCTCTCTCTCTCTCTCTCTCTCTCTCTCTCTCTCTCTCTCTCACCTGTGACGACATGGATGGTAACGTTGGTAGAGGCCAGGTTAGTAACATTACAGTAGTAGGTGCCCGAGTCTGCCTTCGCCGCGTTACTCACTCGCAGCCACGACCGTGCCACAGACCCTCGCAGCTCAGTCTTCAGGCTGTGCACCAAGGGACAGAAACAAGGTTACCAAAGCCTGGGTGTGATGTACAGCTGCCAACATAAATGATGACCCACTTCTTAATGATAGCTAATGAAATAGTGATGGATAACTCTGGAAGTTCAGTGATGGAATTTCCAGAGTTCAGCAAACCTTCCATTATATCATTCCACTATAAAATGGAATTGTATGATGTTTGCAGAATCGTTTAATCTCACGCAAGTGGTAAAACAACCAACCAGAATATATGATAATCCTGATTCTAAAGCCTATCTCTTGGACCTATTCCTAACAAATAATCCAGATCAATACGAGACAGAAGTATTGTCACCACTCGGATCTTCCGACCACAATCTCATCAAAGCCTAATTAGCTGGTTGCCAACCTCCCCGTTCTGAACCAGTCAGGGTGACCAGATGGCACTCTGACAGGGCAGACTGGGAAGGACTTAGATTATCTTGCTGATATTCCATGGCAGTCCTTGTTCTCCAGTGACATCAATTCTATACAGTCCCATGTTAATTATTCAATACATTCTGGTATGGAACTGTTCATACCCAGTCAACAGCTCACTAAAAGATCAGACTCCCCAAAATGGTCTGACAGCAATTGTGCCAGAGCAACGACCCAATGGTCCATACCATAATAGCTTTTACTTAAAACTGAAATCATCTGAATCACTCAATCAATTTAAAATTACTAGAAACCATGCTAAAAGAGTAATTAATCTTGCTAAGTCTATGTTTCTTCATAATCAAGCATCCAAACTATTATATAATCCTAATGACAATAGAATTTCTGGTCAACTCTCAGTTCTTTCAAAAATAAGTCATCACTCATTCCCTCACTAGAACCTTCTGATGGCAACACTACTGTATAAATGACCCGTGAGGTAAAGTGAACATCCTAGCCAGTACATTTGACAGAAATTCTACCTTAAGAGGAAATTAGCCAGAACGTCCCTGTACTAGAACTTCACCCTCCAGAAACTGCTCCACTTAAGATACAGACTAGAAACATAGAATCCATTCTAGACAATTTACCAGCCAACAAAGCTCCAGGTCGTGACGGAATTCCTCCAGTTGTTTTGCATGTGTTCCTCAGAACTTGCTGATGTTCTAGCTAAATCATTCAGACTATGCATACGTACTTGTTCGTTCCCTAATTCATGGCAAAAAGCCAATATGCACCCAGTTCCAAGGAAGGAGGTTTCTGTGACCTATCCAAGTACAGACCAATTGCTATCATATCTTCTCTTGATTAAGTATCTGAGACTGTAATCAATAAGCACACTGTTAAACATATTGAATCCAACAACTTAATTAGTGGTAGGCAGTATGTTTTTTGCCACGAATAATCCACTGTTGATATACTAAATCTCCTGACTCATACCAACAATCATTCAACTGACCAACAAGGAGAAACCCATGCTGCAGCCCTTGATATTTCTGAAGCTTTTGACAAAGTGTGGCACTGCTCCCTGCTATCTAAACGCCCTTGCTATGGCCTATCATCTTTTGTTCCTCTAATTTCCATATCTTATCGACAGAAAGATGAAAGTAGACGATGTATATCCAATTTCCACCTGATTAATGCCGGCGTGCCACAAGGATTAGTTCTGGCTCCAACCCTGTTCCTAAATAATAATAATAATCTCTTATCTGTCACCCATAATCCCATTTAGTTTTACGCAGATGACAACAATTACACAGTTCATTCACACTTGAACACCGATTCACAAAGTTTAATATCTCTGACTCAACACTCAGGACACGTCTCTATGAATCAAGAGTTAGCCAAGATCACAGAATGAGGACAAAATAACACTGTATCATTTAATGCTAGGAAAACCAAATATATACAGTTTACTAATAGACAGATACTGCTTGATTCCTATATTATTTTATATGCTACTAATATTCCTATCTCGAAAAGTATTGAAATTCTCGGTGTTTCACATAACAACACCCTCAGCTGGACATCTCATGTTACATCACTTGCTAAAACCGCTTCAACGAAACTTGGATTACTGTACACAGTCCGTAACTTCTTCACTGACGAGCAGTTAGCTATAATTTACAACAGTCAAGTGCATTGTCAGCTGGAATATTGCTCAGCCTTATGGAATGGGTGTGGAGAGGTTGAATTAAAACAGTTGGACAAAATTCAGAACAAAGCTGTTAGAATTACTAATAACACTACTATTACCCAAAGAACTACCTCCCCTACAGGTAAGAAGGAATGTTGGCTCCCTTGCATATATTACAGATACTTTTATGGCAAATGCTCAGCCGAAGTTGCACCCATTGAGCCACCTCTGCACGCCTTCCCCCCCGCTAAGCGGGCATCTGGTACTGCTCATGACTGGACTGTTACACTGCTATACTGCAAAACTTCTTCCTGTCAGAATTCTTTTATTCCCCTAACGGCATCTCCTTTTGGAACTCGCTTGCCCAGAGTGGTTTCCCCCCGAACTTCAATCTACGGCTGTGTGAGTCCAACTGTTGGAGATTTTTCATGAATGGATTACACCTGATTACTTACTTTTTTATTCTTTTATTTTTCCTTCCTCTCTTCTGTTATTATAAAAAAAAAAAAAATCTACAGCATTACCTCACAACACAATGCAACCTCATGTCGATAGGTGCTCCCCTTCCATTAATATCAGGGAGTTGGTCTGAAGAACTACCGTCATTTCATGCAATTTTTACCCTCACACCCACTGGACACATGCCAACAGCGATTTAGCAGTCTACTGATCACTTCCACCGTCGCTAATGTTGCGATGCTCACCAACGAAAAATTCACTCTTTTGTTTCCACGTCTTTGGCGGTGATGTTGGTGAGTGCTGGTGTATTATGAAATCACGAGGGCCATGAAATAGTGAGAGCAGTATAAAGAAGCGACGCAAGCGACATCTATCGGCAAGGAGGGTAAACACAAGTGTAATATATTTAATAATAAAGCGTTTTAATTTATTTCCAAGAAAATTATCAATAATTATGAATACTTAGTAATTACTGTTAATTAGTCAATATTTAGTAGATTTTATGAAATATTTAATTAATAATTATTAATAATTATTAAATTAAAAAAGCATTATTATTAAATATATTACACTTGTGTTTACCCTCCGTGCCGATAGATGTCGCTTGCGTGGCTCCTTTATTCTGCCCTCATGATTTCATGGCCCTCGAGATTTCATGATAAATAATTATTCATAATTATTAATATTTTTCATCGAAATAAACTAAAAACGCTCTATTAATAAATATATTACACTTGTGTTTACCCTCCATGCCGATAGATGTCGCTTGCGTCGCTCCTTTACTCTGCCCTCATGATTTCATGGCCCTCGAGATTTCATAATACACCGGAACCATTAACATAAGCATTAAGAGTGAGTGCCATGGAATCCACTGTGGGTTCCATGAAGATTACCATTTAGGGATTCTCTTTGCTGAGATACAAACTAATCAACTGTGGCTGCATTCCTTTGTCTGGCCAAGTGCTGATTAAAGCTAATGCTTAGAGACTGACCACACTGCCCCAGGATCTAATCCGACACTGGCCGACTAACATACAATATTTACCCATATCTTGCACCACCACATCTGAAAAAAGTGTAAGGCGTCCTTAGACTCCTCATCCCCGTCACCCAACAGCCAAAACAGTGACTGTCTGGAGACGGGTGACCCACGGCACGGCGTTACATACCATTACAGTGGACAAAGCGATAAAAACAGGTTAGGCAGTCAAACAGGGAGAGGGTTGGGTAGGAGTTAGGGAGAGAAAGTTAGGTGAGAGGTAAGGAGGGTATTAAGTGGGATGTTAGGAGGGGGTTGAATAGCAGGTTGGGAAGGGATTAAATAGGAGGCACGAAGGGGTTAAGTAGGAGGTAGGAGAGGGTTAAGTAGGAGGTTGGAGTAGGAGGTAGGAGGGGGTTAAACACGAGGCCGGGTAGGAGAAATGAAGGTAATTAGGTACGATACTGGTAGAAGGTTTGGTAGGAGGCAAGGAGAGAGTTAGCTACAAGGCAAGGAGTGAGTTAGGTTGGAGGCAGGGAGAGGGACGGATAAGAAACAGGGGAAGGGTTAAACAAGAGGGAGGGAGAAGGTAAGAGAGCAGGTAGGGAGACGGTTTTGTGGGAGTTGAGAAGGTTAGATAGGAGGCAGAGAGAGGATCAGTTCAATAAGTGGCTGGGAGACGGTTAGGGAGGAGGTAGGTGGGGAATTAGGTAGGACTCAGAAAGATTATGTAGCAGGCGGAAGAGAATTAGGTGGGAGGCAGGGTTAGGTTGGATGTAAGATGAGGAATAGGCGGAGAGAGGGCAAAGGATAGGCACAGTCAACAACATAAGGTTCAACCCTAGTCCCTACCAGCCTGCGTGGTGCCAACTCGCTGATGAGGTAACACACTATGGAATAGAGTTCACTAATACGATTTAAGCGGCTTATATTTACGCTATGTGATCGTAGTTAAGAATGTACTGCAAAGAGATAATATCAATGTGTAGTAGATGGGATAATTATGTTACTGAGAATTATATGACACTTGTGCTTGAAGATTCTGGATCAGGCATTCGGACGTGCAGCAGCATTTCTATTGGTGCTGCCAGTAAGTGCTCTATGAAACATTATAAAATGTATTCAACATGAGGATGCGGTTGTACATTCATAACGTTCTGATTCATTGCCTAACGCCATTACTGAACAACCCATATCGATATCATGGTTAACGAGCTAAAGGGAATCAAAGTATTCATATTTCACGAAACTACTTAAGTGCAAAGTTTGTTTCAAATGTCCGCTCCATGTTGGCCTGTAAGGAAGGCGTGAGGGAGAAGAGTCTGACGAGGAAGAGTATGAAGAACAGAATACTAGGGGTAAAAGAACGGGGTACAGACGACAAAATATAGTACACAGGTAAATATACGATAAAGTGCAATATATTCTGCATGGGGAAGACAGGCGTGAGGAGTAGTATTGTATACAACGAGAGGAGTGAAGAGAGGAGGCACGGAGACAGGTGAAAGGGAGTGAGAGAAGAGTATTATAAATCCCTGATGACTGTATTAATTAGTGCTGACGATAACATGTGCATAGGTACTGTGTTTAAAAATATCACGACAATGAATTAAATCCCTATTACAGGTTCACGTCTGGAAAATAATCTGTTCATAGGGAAGGTAGGTAGGCAGGAAGAAGAATGAAATGAAACCGGCAGGGTAAGGCTGGGAATGGGGTGAGGGCGGGGGTGGGGGTGTGGGTGGATGAGGGGTAGGGGAGAGGAAGGAAAGGGTGGACGGACAAGCGAGGAGGGAGGAATGAAGGAAACAGGTGAAATCGAGAGGGTTGAAAAGGAAGAGGGTGAGAGAGATAGGATTTAGAACACTGATAATTTCGATATCTTAATATATATTAATACCATACAATATGCATGTTAAAGTGTACTGTATTGTCTCTTCACGATGACAATGAAAGCCGATTCATGGTGGTAACAAGTGTCTCATGAATAACTGATCAAGGTGAACGACGTCAAACATAACTCTTCTAACAACTTTGGTCTGATTAAACAAACTTTCCAAAATTCGCAGTAACACAAAGATAGAGAGAGAACGTGACTGGAAAGAGGAACCACGGATGGGTTGAGAGGCCAGGAGAGAAATTTATTTAAGCTAAGGACAATTAGTGTAAATCTGTCTTTAGTGGTTAATTGCCATCGTAATTAGTACTGTCTGCTCACTTTATCCTCAGTGCTGATAATATTCTAAAATGTTTTATCGTTATAACATTCCCTGGCAACACCAATAAATATCGTCATTTTTGTGCGTCCGAATCCGTTCTCAGGAAATTCTCAGTAAAATTATCATCCCACCTACTGCACGTTAATATTACCTCTTGGCCATACATTCTTCATTATGATCACACACTGTAAATATAAGCCATTTAGGCCATACCAATCAACTCTACTTCTTACAGTATTACCAGATCAGCATGCTCAAACCACGCAGGCTGATAGGGATAGACTTTATACTGTCTCCTGTACATGGCAAACGCAAAGCAGGCAAGGGACACAAAACAGTAAAGGCAAAGGATAGGTATCGGGATCGCGTGAGATGGTGGAGGGGGAGAGGAAAAGGATACATACAGGATGGTACTGGATGAAGGAGTAGGGTAAGAGACTGATACACTGTCACTCAGGGGAGAGGGATCGGTTTAGGTACAGGGAGTCAAAGGACTGTGGAGTAAAGGGAGAGTGGTGAGGGAGGCAGGGAAATTACGTTAGGGAGACACGGAGAGAGTGGCGTGCGAGGCAGGGAGACAGAGCGGTACAGAAGGGTATAGAGGAAGGGATAGGTGGTGGAGAAAAAGATGAGAAAAGCAGTGAACTGAAGGGGGACAGGGAGTGTGGTTAAGGGGCAGGAGGAGTGGTGAGGTGGCTGAGAGCGGTGAGGAGACTGAGAGTAGTGAGGAGGCTGAGAGTGGTGAGAAGGCTGAGAGTCGTGAGGAGGTTGAAAGTGGTGAGGAGGTTAAGAGTGGTAAGGAGGCTGAGAGTGGTGAGGAGGTTAAGAGTGGTGAGGAGGCTGAGAGTGGTGAGGAGGTTGAGAGCGGTAAGGGGCAGAAAATGGCGAGGGGACAGAGTGGTGAGGTGGCGGAGAGTGGTGAAGGGAGTAGAGAATGGTGGAGAGGTAAAAAGAGTGGTGAAAGGGGCAGGATGTATGGAAAGGGAAAGTGGTGTGGGTGTCAGGACTACATATTACATTTACAAAGCATAATAGATAAATAGATAGATAGAAGCAGGGAGTCAGATGATGAGAAGGTGTTGTGTCTGCGAGAATCGAGCAGTGCTAAACATGCTTACACACTCTTAACACTGAGGAAAGCTGACGACAGCGGCCAGTAAGGAGATGATGCAGTTACCTGTCAGCAGTCCTCTCGTGAACAAAGACCTAGTCCATCCACGAGGAACACACGTGACACACCCCTGCTACACCAGAATTTAGGAAAGAGAGCTCAGACGGAGATTAGCCGCAGAACAGGGAGGAGGAGAAGGAGACAGGCCTCAGAGGAGACAGGCAGGAGGTCAAGAAGAGGGATGACCCAAATGTCACTATATGACATTTGGTAGCAGCGAACGTATACGAACCTCGTCTACGAATCAACATTAAATTCCTACAAAATATCAAGATTGAAAACAAGAATATCTCTCTCTCAATCAACAACACAACCAGCTCCTGATGCTTCTCTCCATCCAGCCCTCTCCGTCTCCCAGATCATCATGCTGATGCAGAGGTCAAGAGATCACACGACGCCTTGCAAGTAGTTTAACAAAATATTGATACAATATTGCAATTTCTATGACGAATCAGCGAACTACAACCATCTACAATCAACTACAATTAACAACTCTACGTCGTCTGTATAATCTTCTACACGCACCTACAAGAAGCGGCAGTCTTCATCCTACAACGAGTAAATCACAAGAAAAAAGGACCAAGAATACATCAAGAAAGAAAGAAAACAAACAAACAAACAAACAAACAAACGAAGAGTGAGAGACGACTCACAACTCATAACCACCAGACCTCACCCTCCTCTCTCTGCTACATCCACCCAACCCCCAACGCTTACGCAGGAGTGCAGAGGTCAATACACGCAGCAAAACACCAAGTCCATATTCACAACTCGTCTTACTCACCCGTCTTCACTCAAGTTACTCATCGCTACTCATTCACTCACCACAGCTACCAGTGTGGGAAGCCGACGTCACCATGTGCTGAGACGACAGCACGCCAATCAACCCGCGAAGGACAACGCTATCACCACGTGCAACACCACTCACACCATTTCCATCACGGTAAAAATTAGTGAGTTACATAGTTACTTCATTCATACAATACTCAGTGATAGACAATAAGCTTCTGCACAAACATATAAAACGTGTTGTATAGTTACAGCTTAAATACACATACCTACTTCAATTATCTTCATAATTCAATCATTAAATACTTGCACCAACAATAAATATTCTACACTGTATATATTCATTCATTTATTATAACATTTATTTAATACCAACGAGTGTTACCATTTATACCTACATAAAATACGTGTTTCATATATACAACTATACATATTATATCTACAAAGTGATAAAGAAAATATCCAATCACAGTTACTCAGTGAGCAATTAAAAGAACTGTATTAAACATTATTAATTAAAGCTACCTAGTGGAAACAGATAAATTAACTTACGAAAAAAAAAAAAAAATGGCCAACACAAATGCCGTTAGCAAGAGTGAACATCTTCAACACAATCGTGAAGACAATGATTTCCACACAGTGCTGACACACATATTACTCACGATAGGTACAGGTGAACAACAAGTTAGTGTGTATAGTTAATACTGTATATATGTATATATATTTTTTTTATATAACAAAATATGGGACTATATAACATCATTTTATAATCTCTGTGCAATATAAACTAAACTTTAAAAAAGTATCTCAAGGAAATTAGCCAGTAATTATGCAACCATGAACATGGAAAAAACGTACACAAGCAAAGAAAAACAAACTATAGAAAATCAATACATACAAAAAAAAAAAAAAGAAAGAAAGAAAAGTAAAACAGAAAAAAGAGAAATAGAGTAAGATCACATAACAAACAAATGAAAATAAGTGTAAGTGTTACTACATATGCCAAAATACCACATAAACTACAAACAAAAAAGCAAATTGTGTCTCCACAAACAAGTGGCATGACACATCATCACTATCATCGACCGCAGCATATGTTAGGACTGCAGTTATTACAATTATGTTACTCCATATTACAATAATGTAACTACAAACGATATGTAACAATTATGTAACGACAAACGATTACATTATGTTACACTTGTTACAATTATGTAACTACAAACAATATGTACCAATTAATGTAACAGTTGCATTAACAAGATGTAACTTTTATGTAACTTTAACTACAATTATGTACCTACAAACGATATGTAACAATTATGTAACGACAAACGATTGCATTATGTTACACTAACTACAATTATGTACCTACAAACGATATGTAACAATTATGTAACGACAAACGATTGCATTATGTTACACTTTGCCAATTATGTAACAGTTGCATTAACAAGATGTAACTTTTATGTAACTTTAACTACAATTATGTACCTACAAACGATATGTAACAATTATGTAACTACAAAACAGTTGCATTAACAAGATGTAACTTTTATGTAACTAACTACAATTATAAGGCCAAGACACTTATGTAAGAGTTGCATTAACAAATGTAACTACAATTATAAGGCCAACACAATTATGCATTAACACAATATTTTGTAACAATTCATAAAATGTTACAATTATGTAGTACCACAATGTTAGTACAATATTATAAGTCATACAATTATAGCACAATTCTGTATTACCAGTATCATCATACAAGTTAGGTGAAATATTAGACATTACTAAAGTGATAACTCAAATATGTAATGTATAACCTAGCAGTATTACCATTGCACAATTATATGCGTACGTCTGTTGTACCTGCACGTCTTACAAGTGTTATACAACAACCATTGCATTTATTCAAATATGTATACAACTTGTTTAAATGTATTATTACTGAATAATCACTATTTACTATGAATATTATATGTATACAATATTCATACAATTATGTTACTTTACAATATTGTATATTTCACTTAATTAGCTTATAAGTTCATTATAATGTATATAATATGTATTAATATATTATGACTATTAAATGTCGATGGTAAGCCATTTTCGCGCGACCGAGCAGATGTCAGGACTACATATTACATTTACAAATCATAATAGATAAATAGATAGATAGAAGCAGGGAGTCAGATGATGAGAAGGTGTTGTGTCTGCGAGAATCGAGCAGTGCTAAACATGCTTACACACTCTTAACACTGAGGAAAGCTGACGACAGCGGCCAGTAAGGAGATGATGCAGTTAGCTGTCAGCAGTCCTCTCGTGAACAAAGACCTAGTCCATCCACGAGGAACACACGTGACACACCCCTGCTACACCAGATTTTAGGAAAGAGAGTTTAGAAGGGGACAAGCGATCCTAGAGACAGGTCACGGGAGAAGGGCTTAGCGATTTGAGAGAGAGAGACAGATAGCGAGACAGGGAGGTAGCTACCCGGGACTTATACTCGTTCCGTGTGAGAGACTTGTTAATATTTCCAAGACAAATAAAAATAGTCCCATACTATTCTTTACCTCTCCTGTTACTACATGACATGGGGATAGGAGAGAGAAGGATCGGATGAGGATGGGGGAGGGGAAAAAACAGAGATTGGTGAAAGTGTGGGTGTGGATGAGGGAAACAAACAATGGATGTGGAAGTGAGTAACAGTGTGAGTGGTAGGCAGGGACAGTAAGATGGGAAAGGGTAAGGGAGAGATGCAAGGAGACTGGTGAGGGAGATTAATGCAAATGGGAGATAGATGCAAGGAGACTGGTGAGGGAGATTAATGCAAATGGGAGATAGGAATGGTGAGGATGGCAGACGACAGTAGCAAAAGAGAAGGTTAAGATGATGTTTAGACGTGAGGATGAGGGAGATGGTGAGGGCGTGGGTAGGACAAAGCGAAGTCTGACTCGGCTGTGGATGAGCAGAGAAAGA
>NC_137033.1:49302360-49354860 GCF_032717465.1 Coenobita brevimanus | reverse complement strand
GTAACTGTACAACTGCGATCAGTAATAATAATAGTACCTTCCGATATAGACATGTTCTTAAGGAATCTCAACATCAAGAGGAATTGAACAGCATGTTTAAATACTTTCTGCCAGACATTTCGACGTATATTATGTGTCATTTTCAGCGGTTACAACTTAAGAGAAAAAACTTACATAAGTAAAAATTTGCTATATAACTGTAAAAAAAACAATAAAGAAGACAAAATATGTCGGAAAGTCTGGCAGGAAGAAATTAATGATGCTATTCATAACAACCCTGGTGGTTTTATCTTAATAATATAATAATAATAATAATCTTTCCTATTCTGTCAGGCGTCTGACATACGACCTACTCGTACCAGCGAGTCAACATACGACCTTCTACTAGCGAGTCACTTAACATACAACCTTTTTATTTTGTGTGTATGTCCGACTCTGGGCATAGGCTTCACAGCCTGCTCTCAAGGCCCAGTAATCCTCCTACATACCATACACCTCTCTACATGTCACCACTTCGGCGCTAACACCCAACGTCCATATTGAATACATGCTAGGGCTGTCTCATACAGGACTGGTGTATTCTACTAGCGAGTCACTTAACATACGACCTTCTACTAGTGAGTCACTTAACATACGACCGTGAACTAGCGAGTCACTTAACATACGACCTTCTACTTGCGAGTCACTTAATATACGACCTTCTACTAGCGAGTCATTTAACATACGACCTTCTACTAGTGAGTCACTTAACATACGACCTTCTACTAGCGAGTCACTTAACATACGATCTTCTACTTGCGAGTCACTTAACATATGACCTTCTACTAGCGAGTCACTTAACATACGACCTTCTACTAGCGAGTCACTTAACATACGACCTTCTACTAGCGAGTCACTTAACATACGACCTTCTACTAGCGAGTCACTTAACATACGACCTTCTACTAGCGAGTCAATTAACATACGACCTTCTACTAGCGAGTCACTTAACATACGACCTTCTACTAGCGAGTCACTTAACATACGACCTTCTACTAGCTTTGGGGTAGAAGGAAGGGAGAGATGAAGGTAATGGGGAAGGAAAGAAGCAGGATGGTGTGAGCGGGGAAAACTGGAAGCCAAGAGTACAGTAAAGGTCAAGGATGGGGTATGCTATGTACAGTATACTGAAAATCTCAATTAGCTGATCGAATTTCCCTGGCACAGACAAACTTTCAATATACCTTCAACAATAGATCTGGGAACATTCAGCTGAAGCGGCTGGTTTCCTGCCGTCTACAAGGTTGATGTGCGGATAAGCCTTGAGCCACATCAACAAAAACAGTAATATCTGTAAGTTTATTGTCTTACTGCTTCATATGTAGTAGACTTTTCCCACCATCTTAAAACGCCTCGCACCTTACACCAATTCACATCTGCACTACTTCTTGCAATATGCTAATTGCCACTTTATGCACTCTCTTGTCTGATCTCTCATCTTATGACACCTCAGCCAAAATACCAATTCTCTCCTGATGCATTCACTCACATTATGCAAATATTTTCCTTAAGCAGCTTCTCTACTGACACCTCCTTTCACCTGATCCCTCTACCTCTTACACCACCTCTCATCTTAATCACCTCACCAGTCACCTCATACCACATGCTACCTTGTCCTATGCCTTCCCAATCTATGATACCCAACCTAACACCAATCCACCTTAGGCCACCTCAGCTCACGCCACCTGACGTCACCTAACTTGATGGTACCGCTCCTCTAACTCTCTCTCACCTGACACCACCGCGGGAGTCGTCGTAATTAAGTCTGTGGTCATGATGGTACCATGCGATGTGTAGGGCTGTGGTGGTGGGCACGTCTGACACTCGACACTGCAGCTCCATCGTTGATCCAGCACGATAGAACTTTTCACTCACCTCCACACCACGTTCATCCAGGATCTGTATGGACGCCTCTATGGGCAGAAGCAAGAAAGGGGTCAGTATGGAGAAGGATGAGACGAAGAAGAATAATGTTTTGATTTACTTATGGGGGACGGAGGGTGCTGGGGTTGTTTCAGATAAAACAAAGGAGGGTAGAGACAGAAAGAGATGTACAGCTTCATTCAAAACCTCCTGATACGCTAGCACTGGATAATGAACAGCCCACTGCACCCTTCCCTGGATAGCTGCTTTCAACATCATACCACCTACCGACACACAGAGTGAATCTGAAAACAAAGCAGTGTTATTCAAACAAGAACCCACCAGCACTGAAATGGAAGGGATTTTTATATGACTAGTTTTATATGGCGTCAATATCCTTATTAAATAACCTCTGGGTCATGGGAAGGAGGGTCTTTCTATCCTGGAGAACAGGAATTATTCGACCCTTTCAAAAACTATTTTTAGCCTAATGAAACGGCTAAATTCATCATACTGATCACAAGCATGTAATTACCTGCCTAATATTGGTGTTTTTCTGGTGTTTACGGCAAATTTAGCACGTCATGTAAAGTTGTCAATTCAAGCAAGCTGAACTAATTTCATGATATAACCAATGAGAGTGCAAGTAAATATGTAGATGTACCACTGTGTATGATGATAATATTGTACACGTCATATTTTCTCTTACTACAACACATATACTTTCAAAGTTCACAAATATGTTCAAGATGACAAAGATACTTACAAAATACCTTATCACAAAGTTCTATAAACATTTTACTTCAAGCTTTTCTCAAGTACTTCATTCTTTTTTACTGTCCCCCCCAGGTAATAAAACACAGAGAAGTCATTAAGTTAGCTGACACACATCCTCCCTTCCTAGACACACACACACACACACACACACACACACACACACACACACACACAGTGAGAGAGAGAGAGAGAGAGAGAGAGAGAGAGAGAGAGAGAGAGAGAGAGAGAGAGAGAGATGAAATACCGGAATATACGAGGGTAATACAGACGAATACCACACTCAGGGGTCCTTGCCCTCTGCTGGGGACAAATTCAGTGAGCGGAAATGACGTCTGCTTAATTCTGTACCTAAAAATAACTTCTTTAAGGACTGGAAGTGTGGTATACAATTGGAGTTTAGATTGACCTGAAACTGTCCATCACTTTAAGATTTAGAGTATCAGTACTATGCTGAGAGTTCCATCGTGAAATTCGATATGGCAGAAATTGTCCTTTTTAACGCAATCAGCTACGTAGGAACTGTTACCTGCCCTTTTAGTCTGATGGTGTACCTTTTACATTGTTCCTGATACTTCCTGGCTATTTTACTTTAGTTTTGAGGAGACTTTTTGAACTGGACGAATCACTTACAGCCTTCATTATCCATTTCATCAAAGATTGTTTATCGTAATTTGAGCAAAGTCACCTGGAGCTACCAGGAACAGATTATGTAAATACTTCATGAAACTGAGATTACGAACGAGTCCACGGTGGCTCACTCATTATTGCTGTAGCCTTCCAATCTGCTGTGCCTTGAATCTGACTTGCAAACTATTCCTTGTGGATATGAATCCTGCAGACAATGGGTATCTCCTTGGGTCTTATATTCTGACTACCGACAAACGATTGAAGAAGTTCCTGCCTTCTGAAGGGTTCATACTGTGTACTGGTAGTACTTTATGTCTTCTAATATGCTGGCAAATGTTTCCACTCCATTGGTTCAAAACTATGACACACACACACACACACACACACACACACACACACACACACACACACACACACACACACAGCCTATACAATATTTCAATTTAAAACTTCGACTTACACATGGGCTGCTGTAACTAAAGATACTCCCTCCCGATTCGTTCATGGCCAGTACGAGGAAGGGCACCACCTACCATCCACTCTCTAGTCCCGCAACGGAACTCACACTGATATCATATATATATATATATATATATATATATATATATATATATATATATATATATATATATATATATATGCACACACAAGAATATCATGGTTGTGTCAGACTCAATGTGTATACCACCTGTCCTAGTAACGCCCTTAATCGGACTCACATCTTAGACAAACAGGTGTGTGTGTGTGTGTGTGTGTGTGTGTGTGTGTGTGTGTGTGTGTGTGTGTGTGTGTGTGTGTGTGTGTGTGTGTGTGTGTGTGTGTGTGTGCTCTTGTACGCAAGCATAAAAACTGTAACTTGATCTTCATGCCTATATAACTATGTACTGTACAGGTCAGAGCCTAATCCTGTTCAACAAACTAAACATTCAGTAGAGACAATTTTCGCTACCCAGTCTTTATTTGTCTAACTAAATGTCAACACTAATATTGTTTCTCTGTTAAGTTACTACTGGGGAAATAACAAAAATGAAGAGACGACACTGGGAAAATGAGATGTGTGAGGAAGGGTAAGCAAGTGGTAAGCAGGAAAATGGAATATGGAGAGAAGCTTGGAAGAAGGAAAAAGAAAAAGCGAAGAATGGTATTGGAAGAGATATGGGGAATGAAAAATAGAAAGAGCATGGAAATAGAATAGAGGTAAATAGTTACGTGAAGAACGAAGAAAAATGCAATACAGAGACATACTTGAAAGTCGGAGAATAACGTGAAGCAGTGGATTGTGAGACAGCAAGTGGTACAGGAATGGCGTAGAGAGTGTGGAACAGGAAGTATATGACAAACAGAGGAAAATGAGACAAGAGCAGAATGAGGTGCAAAGGAAGATACAGTGTTATAAACAAGCTTGGAAGTAGAAAGATATTTGGGGGGAGGGGGAGTGGACAGTGTGTTAGTAAGTGATACAGGGAGGGGGGGGGGGCACTGAAAACGAGGGACAGTAAGGCCATGGAGACGGGAGAGCAGGGGCAGACAAAGCAGACGTGATATGTAACATGAAGAACAGAAAGGTCATGGTAAAGGGGAACGGAGAGAGGACGTGCGATGTGAGGAATGGTGTAAGAAATTAGATACAAAACCAAACAAAGAATTAGTAGGAGTAACCGTACGAGAAACAAGGGAAAGACTGAGTATGGATGAAAGGAAGGTGTTTGAGAAGAATGAGGGAATGAGAAGCCTGTAAAACTGAGAAGAATGGACTTGGTGAGATGGAGGAAGAGGGAGGACGAGAATGAGGAGAGGGACAAAACAAGAGGAGGAAGGGAAAGACTTCAGTTACCACAGACAAGCAGGTGGAAATGAAATACAGAGGGCAAGAGGAGGAGGGGGAGAAGAAATGAGGAGAGAATGAACAATAGATGAGGAGGCACCGGTGAAGAGTAGAAAATGACGAGACTAAGAACACGATGTCAGGACGAAGGAAGGGAAGGGAATGGGAGGCGCAAGACCAGAATGAGGAAAGTATGACCATGTGATGAAGTGGGGTGAAAAATATACGGACAGACTGAAAATGGTACGAGGAGGAGTGGGCAGAGACGAGACTGAGAGGAGGATAAAAAGATACTGAGAGAAAAAGCAGAGAAGCAACAGGAGAGGACGAGCAAGACTAGGAGGGAGGAAAAGGGAGGGAGACAGGGAGGATGGGGCAAACACAATTTAACGAAAATATTGGAAAGCAGAAAAATGGTCCATTAACCTGTCACTCGCTCCCACCACTTACATACTTGCCCCGTCTTTCTTCCTCTCTCTCTCTCTCTCTCTCTCTCTCTCTCGTACACACACACACACACACACACACACACAGTTTCCGTGACAAATATCTAATTGCACCTAACCAATGTGCCAGTCGTCTTGTTCCCTCGCGGCATCGCCTTAACCTTTTCACTACGACGGATCTCTCCTAAACAGAATAAAATCGTCTGGCGGTGGCAAGAATAGAGTGATGAATTGTCGTGTTGAGGGGACGGTAGCAAGAATAAATTCCTTATTGCGACAAGCGTCTGTGTGTGTGTGTGTGTGTGTGTGTGTGTGTGTGTGTGTGTGTGTGTGTGTGTGTGTGTGTGTGTGTGTCTGTGTGTGTGTGTGTGTGTGTGTGTGTGTGTGTGTGTTATTTGTCCACTTCAGTTCTATATATATTTTTTAAGTCTTTTAGAAATTATTACTGTCGATACTTCGTTAATTATATGGATGATAATATTTACTCACCATCAACTTTCACGCAAGTATTGTCCCATCAGGAGCGCAGGAGCCCGTGGCTAGGCTGACCAGTACATATATGGCAAGGGGACCATCACATGCCCTTGAAGACCATTACCTTAGCAATGAACTCCATCCTTTACTTGAACGTGAATCCATATAGGCTTCATCTGGTTGACTGCCTAAACCCACGACACCACCAGGCATCTTTTTGTTGGTGTTATGGTTATCGGTCTAAGTAATGTTTTCTGGAGGCAGTATATCATTATGCTCTTAATTCAGTGACGAGTCACCTGAAGTTAGTAATACATCGAGTGAGTGAACGATGAGTGCCCTCACCTAATGTTCAAATATCCCTAAATAAAACTCTGATATGAAGTCTGGAAGCCCATAAGAATATAAAAATCATACGGACAGTGTACATCACACAATGCCCACGGCCACATTCATCACTAAACTTTCTGAAGATTCCCTTAGCCTCAGTCAGTGGTATTTCCTCACATCCGTCTCTTCAGCAATATTACTCACTCTGTAATCCTGCATCCAGTATAATTTGCATTTACTCACTAAGCCTCAGTCCCACTGGCAGATGTGAGAGTGTCAGCAATCCGTTAATCCCTTCGTCAGCTGCTGGCATAATATTTTATGTCCGGGAACTGCAGCTTAACACTTCACCTCCAGTCTTTGTGTAGTTCTCAACTTTAATTCAACAACTACCATCACGTTGCGTGTATTCTGTTCTTGTTTATTCAGCTTAAGATGATTTCCTTAAGAACGGAGAGGAAATACTTTGGCCATAATATTTTGGCAAACAACAGGCGATTTTGTTTATCCAAGCGAAATCCTTCTCCAAGAAAGGATCAAGAGATTTTTTAAACTCCTTTCCTTCTACTAATCTCTCCTCAAAGCTGAATAAAATGCTTGGAAGATCTCATGCATAATAAAAATAGGCATCATCGTACTGAAGGAGTTAGTCTTCCTTACATAACTCTATTGACTTATTTATCGCATTTATTTATTTAATTCATGCAACCTTCACATGACTTCATTCAGCTTTAGACTCATTCAGCTTTACAGGTCACCTCTTTTGAAGATGAGGTTTAATAACTACTATATTTTCAATAACCCAATTGTTACCATGAATTCTTTTTTTTTTTCTAGGGTAGTTTTTCTACCGCCCGACGATCTTATTTAATTAAGGTGAGAGTTTTCACACTAAATAGGCTACTGTATATACAGTTATTCTTTAGTTTCAAGGAATACAGCATTATTATATCACATGTTATCTCTTCTATGGTGGTTTGTTGGTGACATGCTTGTCTCATGACTTGCATGTCCTTAGTCTTGAGTTCAAAAGAGAAGCTGTGGTAAACATTAAATTGGTGCTGGTAATATGTCCCTTCATATGCTACCATATTCGCACCCTGCCAGTTTATACCGACGGTATACTCAGACTTACATATACTGCATAGTAAAATAGACATTACAATGGCAACATTTTCACACATATCACTCTCATGACGACATTTCATCACTATTTATGTTTGGCTGCCACGGTGAGGGGTAATTTGGCTAGCACTCTCCCTGCTAGAAAGTTTGGTCCTACACTGGATCTCATATGGAATGTTATAATTATAGTTTTTACTCAAACCGAGTTTTACCTACCGGATCTTAACCTATTCGTTTCCTCTCTCTTTATACCATTATGTCTTAAAATGTCTTTGTTGTCATAAACTTTCTACTCTCGTATTCATTTTCCCACTTCTTCCTGCCATCAAATGACTTCCTACCTCTCCTAGTTCATCCCATAATACAGTATATACAATAATTATTGAGGTTTTCACAATGTCTCTCTCATAGTTATTAATTTCATTTTTCACTTCAACACCATCCCACAATTCCTACATGAATATCATTCCCTAGTGATTTTTAAATAATTTTCAACTCTCCCTGGTCTTCCCCATAAGGCTGAGACTGAACTTTTGTACACTGTTCACTCTCGTATTCGTTTTTCACTTCCTAACAACTCTCTTTCCTACATGAGTCACTGCCATACAGCATACTGGTCAGACATGGCATCAACATTTTTCAGTTGTAATTTGCATTTCCTTTCAGTAATTAATTTTCTGTGCTTCCTTTTCATCGCAAAATACCCAACAGGTGACGAACTTTTCATATTATTCATTTCCCTGATTATTTCCCACTTCCATTCAACTTTTCGCATCCCTTACTAAACTTCCAGCACCACTTTCTTTCAACCCTTCCCCTTCCTTACATATGTTACATTTCCTTTCTGTCTGTCTGTTTGTGTGATAATCCCAAAATATAGACAAATATCGCACTTTCTGCATTCTTTTCACTCCCGTAATCATTTCTCACTTTCTTTCCACTCTTCATTTCCACATTCCCGTGCATCATACACGCAGACAGATCACCAACACATCAGAGCCTCTCACATACATTCATCTTCTGGTAGTGTCACCCGTCATGCTCCACCTCCCATCCTCTCATCGCCTCATTTGTCTCGAGATGTACGTTATTAAATTATTCTTGATATTTGGAGACGATATTCTTCAACATATGAGAGACGTCCTCTAGTGCGGGGGTACGTGGAGGCTTTACCTCCATATAGAGTATATTTTAAGGCATCGACTAGGGACAAACTTTACTGAATGCTTACTAAAGTTACATACAATGGCTTATCTTACCAAACATATCGTGTTATAATAATATTCTATTTTAGATCTCAAACTCGACTTCATTCTCTTTTCATACCCAAAAGCATTCTCACCATCTTCATCATCTTGATTATAACAATTTTGAAGGACATGATCGTCATCATTATCACTGATGGACAAAGTGTCCTACATTCATATAGTGTGGGATGATCCGAACCATGGATCGGCAATCTCATTGGCACATGAATCAGGGAGAAATGAAGGCCGGATACACAACCTGCCTTCCTCCTCCCTGTACCGTACAAGGTACAATGCTGCTTGCAGCACAAGGAGGAGGATCTGCGCTTTTTTTTAGTGGACTGTTACTATACACAGGGGATCCCAGGGAAGAATTCATTCACCCACATCACCAGGTCCTCCCTACTGCCTCATGATATTTCCACCTCTTCCACAAATCCATAAAACTAACATCCCAGTCCTTCTGGGAATACCGTGGGGCACATGTTCCTTCTTTAATATTCGCCACATGAATGGCTAATCAATATAGCCTCCTTCATTCTGAAAGCCTCCATGTTCATCACCGCCTCTATTCACAGTCATCCCTTCTCCCTTACATAAAACAACTTTCATGCATCCTGAAAACCTTATTACGCTTCTGTCTTACATTATCTTAACATTAACACTATATTTTATTCAGGTTACCGCCTGACAATTTTCTCTGGCTCGAAGTAACCCACCCCAACAAAACGTATCTCGCTTAACGTTCAGGCTGAGAAATTAGGAACTATATTACAGTTCATTCATGCTAACGACAGACCGTTTTATTCACCCCCAAATTATAAAAGTCAAACATTTACGTCGATAATATTATCTAATTTTTTCCTCAAGATAACCGATGGCATGCAAAACGCACAAAAAAGAAAAAACGGTGAAAAATGACAAACAGCTACCTTCACAACTCACACATTTTCCAGTTTACGGTCTTTCTACCTGACCTTTAAAACGACTACTTTCTCTACTTTATACCTTTTTAGTTATTTATCACCTCCAACCTAACACATTATTTTCCTACCATTACCCTGTTCACCCATGACGGTTCATTCACGAATTCTCTTCTAAACTCGCCAGCTCCACCTGCTTATTTACCCCCACCCCCCGTCTCCTCAGAGCTGTGTAAAATCATCTGGAGACAGCAAACAATAAATTTAATGTAAAAATAATCAAAATTCAAGTTGTTGATACTCGTAGCCTTAACTCTCATATGGTCAGGGCAACTCTAGTATTCTACTCCATCCAAAGCTAGATGATTATTTATTTATCAAAGTATGAGTGAGTAATAGGAGCCTCACAGTTATACCAGCTATTTTCAACCATTACCTCTAATAAACCTGACATTTGACTCACGTATTCTCTCTCTCTCTCTCTAAACTCGCCAGCTTCACCTCCTCCTTAACCCCTTCATCTGCATACCTAACTTTGAATTACCTTGATCACTCTCCGCTTTCATGTCTGTCTCACAAACCAACTGACAGCTCCCCGTAGCCAAAACGGGATTTTTTCCCACAAGAAGGGCAAGGGTGGCAGGGTTAGAAAGAAGTATGTCATTAATTATTTATGACCGTACAGCGATTTAAATCTAATATGCTAAATCGACTGTGTATGTGTCTGTCTGTGTGTACATGTCTTATAGACTCAGAAACTACTGGGACAATCTGGGTGAAACTTGGACAATGGGGGTAACTTGAACAAGGAACAGAATAGGTGTGTCAAAACTGACCTGGGGGCGTGTAGAGGAGGCGTGTCCTCAAAAACGGGCGAGTTTCCTCAGCAAATCTCAGTAGAGAGCGTGGCAAGCCCTCGCCGGAGATTTTTCACATCAGTAAAACAGGAGCCCTAGGGGCAACATTGCATGAGGAGCAGCATGAGCACGTCAAAACCGACCTAGCATACGTCCACAGTGAGCATACGCTGCCAAACCGGAAACGGCTTCTGACTGGCTATTGTGATTTTCCGTGTTGTGGATGGGGTAAAAATTCCCCCTCTTTACCCGACCAATTCAGGCTTTCAGAAACAGAAAAACCCTCTTTGTATATGGAGCTTTAAAAGGTTAGGCTACTATGCTTTTTACTTTAACATCATTATTGTTATGTTATTGTTACCAGTGTCAAGTAACGGTCTAGTGGACACGAGGGTGAAAATGAAATGGCAACAACTCTCCCCCGCCTACTATCATCGTTCCTATTAGAGTGTACACTGACAACTCACTATGCTTATTCAGTGAAACGTGCCTCCAAAGAAGAGTCGTCTTCCTCCAGCAATAGCTCAGTCTAGAATGGAAAAGTAAGCACAGAAGGTCCAGACAGAGGAGGAGCAATCCCGATCCAGAGCCCGTACCAGGGAGTGCACTGCTGCATCGAGGAAACGTGGTACACAACTGGAACTTAGACTGGCCTGAAGTTGCCCATCATTTTAAGGTTTAGAGGGACAGTAATATGGTAAGTGTTCCGTCGTGAAATTTGATAAGGCTGAGGCTGTCGTTTTTAACTCTATCACGTACGTAGGAATTGCTACCTACCCTTTTAGTCTGATGAAGTACCTTTTACATTGCTGCCGCTACATCCAGACTATTGTATTTTAGTCTTACTGAAACACTGAAATGGATGAATCAGTTATAGCCTTCATTATTTATTTCATAAATATATGTTTATCGTAATTTGAGCAAAATCTTCTGCTGGTAGCAAGAATACATTATGTAAATACGTCATCAGATTGATGAAGTAAGTGTGTTCTACATTCTACACGAAGCCATGATAGTTTAGTGATTACTACAGTAACCTTCCAATCTCTTATGCCATGCATCTGGCCTGCAATTTATTCGTCATGAATATTAACCCTGTACAGAGTGGGTAGTTCCTTGGGTCTTATATTCTGCCTAGCCGGATGGTTTTCTGCGTCTGAGGGAAATCCCTCCTTCCTGAGGAGTTAAAAGCGTGTATTGATAGTACTGTATGTCTTCTAATATGTTGGCACCCAGTTGGTTCATACCTCTGAAATATATAGACTATGACACACACGCAAACATAGGCAATGCAACAGTTCAACTTACTCATGCGCCGTTGTTACTAAAGACGCCCCTTCCTTATTTGTACTTGGCCAGTATGAGGAAGGAGACTGACTACCAATCGCCCTCCAAGGATAAAGTCCAGTTCCTCAGTGGAACTCACACGGACTGATAAAGAATCAGAGAGAGAGAGAGAGAGAGAGAGAGAGAGAGAGAGATGGATGGACAGTGTGAAGAGAGCGTTAGATGCATGAGGGATGCCTGTTGAGCAAGGAAGAGTGGCTGCGCGTGATAGGAATGACTGGAGAGAAATTGTGAACGAATAAATGGTGACGCAGCCCTGAGGGGATATTCTCCCCCACTTGGCTTGATCAGCTGATCACGTGAGGTACGGGTAAGGGGATGGGTCCATTATGATGTGGCTGGGGTAAACCAGCTCTGCTGTCGGGGCCTGCTGCAGATGTCGCTGATTGCACAGCGCAGTTGACCCTCGTTCGGTCTGGTGCGGTGAGGATCTGCCCCTTCTTTCCTTAAGGCTAAGATATAAATAAAAGTGTGTGTGTGGATGAGTAAACTGGGAGTATGTCGTCCTGTCTAGGCTAACCCCCCCCCTTTCTTTGGGGAAAGCAGCCTAGGTGTGTGTGTGTGTGTGTGTGTGTGTGTGTGTGTGTATATATATATATATATATATATATATATATATATATATATATATATATATTACAGGCAAACTGTGAAATCAGTCATTTCATGAAATGCCTCGTCATTTTGAGATATAACTTTAAACTGGGATGGGTGAATTTAGGTTAAGTTAAATTAGGGTATGATAAGGTTAGGCTGCGATAATCTAGGCTAGGTTAGGTTAGGCTAGGTTTGTTAGGTTATGTTAGGTTAGATGAGTTTAGATGAACGCATAACATAACGTAGCGTTCTTCTAAATTAACCTAACCTAAACCGGACCAAACCTAGACTAACCTAACCCAAGCTTAACCTAGATTACCCCAGCCTCACCTAACTGCAACCTAAATTAATCTAACCTAAATTAACCAATCCCAAATTACACTCGTTTCACCAACTGACTTACACGCATTTCACGAACTGACTAGACATTTCATGAAATGACTGATTTCACAGTTTGCCTGTAATATATATATATATATATTTATATATATATATATATATATATTTATATCTTTCTATCTATCTATCTATTTATATATATATATATATATATATATATATATAAGGGGCGGATGCAGGGGTGTTGCCCTAGTTGCCCGGGCAACACCCTTCTTTCCCGATTACCTATCTTCACAGTGGGAGTGATTTTTCCATTCCAACTAAATTTTCTGTTTCACTCCCTAACGTTGTCCAGGCATTTTTTTTTTTTTTCATCTACTGTAGTGCGAATGCATGTCATGTGTGTGTGTGTGTGTGTGTGTGTGTGTGTGTGTGTGTGTGTGTGGATTCATAGGTAGCTGTGACCATAGAGCGAGGGTTGCCAGATTTCTGAGAAGCAAAACTGCTAAATTCCACATAGTCTTATGCCAAACATACCAAATGAAAAAACGTGGTCGGCAAATACTGGATACTTTCATCACTGACATAAAAAATGCTCGTTTTTTCTCGATTTGTGCAGATGAGGCAGCAGATATAACCAACCCTGAACAGCTCTGCTTGGTTGTGCCGTATGTGGATTCCCTCGACAACATCCAAGGTATGTTCATGGAGTTTGTTGAGTGTTATACAGGGATAACTGGATGTGCCATTGCTGACAAAATAATCTACACTATAACTGACACTCGGACTCGATTTGGACAATCTCCGTGGGCAATCTTATGATGGCGCAGGCAACATGGCAGGAAAATTACATGGTGCAGCTACTCGAGTTCTGGAAGTAAAGCCAAAGGCAATTTACATTCACTGCAACTCCCATCAGCTGAACTTATGTAAAATGAAGGCTTGCAAAGTCATACCAGTGTCCAATATGTTCACTGTTATCAGTGAAGCCAGCAGATTTTTAAAATAACTCTTCAAAACGCCAGATTCATGTGGAGGGCTTCATAAAGAAGTCTGATGACTTTGGCCAAACCATCCGAACCAAGATACTCGATGTTTGCAGAACACGTTGGATAGAACGTTATGATGCTAAGGAAGTTTTTTTGGATCTGCTACCTACAATCATCGCATGCTTGGAGGATATGATGACCTCACCCAGTGTGTGGAACAGGGAAACTATCAGTGCTGCTCGAAGCTTGTGCCTCTCCATTACACAGTTTGAATTTTTGTTCTCACTGATTGTAACCAATAAAGTGCTGTCGGCTACGACAGGACTGTATAAGCCAGAGCCATTGAAATCATCCCTGCTTATGAACATGTCGATGATGTCAAACACTTGGTTAGTTCAATGAGGGAAGATGTCGACTCTTTCCATGATGGATGCTTTGAGCATGAGAAATCATCGCTGGGACACTCGAATTGGACGTCAAACCCCCCAGGAGGTGTGGCAGACAGACACTCCGAAACAATGCTCCTGCTGAATCTGTAACAGACTACTACAACCCAATGTAACCATCTCACTACTTGATCATTCAGACCAACAGTTGAATGAAAAGTTTTCTTCAGTCCAGAAGAATGCCATTCAGGGAATGCAGTTCTCCTGAAATCTGACATTGGACTCAAAGAGTTAACTCAGCAGCTGGTAACATCATACAACCATGATCTTCCAGAGAAGCAGTCACTAGAAGTTGAGCTTAGGATGTGGGTGAGGAAATGGAAAGCATGGGAGAAAGAGGTACCTAGCAGTCCACGAGATGCTTTGCCATTTGCTGAGGAGGATTTTTTTTTCCAAACATCAGAATCATCTTATGCCTTGTGTGTATTATTCCCGTGACCAGCTGTGAGAATGAGCGAAGTTTTAGTGCCATGCGTCGGCTGAAGACCTGGCTCAGGAGCACGATGACAAATGGACGCCTAAACAGATTTGCTTTAACGAATATCCACTATGGTGCACCCATCGATATTCCAAAAGGCATTAATGTGTTTGCAAGGAACTCAGCCGACGAATGCAATTTGTGGATTTTCTCTCCGACCATGCTGATGAGTGAGCATAAAATAACTTAATGTGATTAAGAGCCCAATTGCATGGTACTGTATTTGGTCCAGTACGTGGCTGTCACGAATCAATTCGCGACATTTCCGTTTTGTGAGAAGCCACGAACTATTAGTGGAAAACTCACTGTGTATCGCTCAGTTAACCGTTTCTCCCTCCATTTCGGGGTACACTTTTCAAAACATTCGTCACTGTTTTCAAGAGTGACCGATTTAATGCACGTCACTAAGTGCTGTACTGAGCGATACTATTGTTTTCTTTATTGTTCGCCCCTGCTTGCACTTGACCGTTAAAAATGCAGCCTAGTGCTCCGCTTTTGTTCCCACGACTTACTCAGTCTAGTGTTTGTTGTGACGGAGGAAGGTCCTGTGCTCCAAGAAGTGTGAGAGGTCGCTAGCACCCAGGCTCCACTGAGACAGTTAATCCAGTCCTCCCACCCCTCGGGTGATACATAGCATTCATCGACTGGTATTTCCTTTTGTATAATCCTAGTTTTAAGAGCTTAGTTAAGGTGTTTTTCCTAGGCGTAAGTATTTAGCTTTTGTGTGAGTGAGTGAGTGCTTCTCATTTAATTTGATTTGAATTGTAACGTTAAATTTATTTTTTGTAATTAATAAATTTAACAGTTCCTTTCTTGAGCTTAATGTAAAGTAAAATCTTGTTTCATTTCTCCATAATTAAGCTTATTTTCCATATAGCTCCAAGCTTGCATAAACGTTTGCTTTCATAACTGGTACTTAGACCAGTCTTGTTGTATTAACTTAAAATCCGTTGTGCCAGGAGTTAATGCATCAGCAAGAACCTGATGTTATTATTATTAGTATTAGTTATTTATTGTCAGGGGTGATGTAACTTTCTCCAGAGGCTAACAGTACAGTAATTCAGCAATTGTGAGTAATTAGTCTCTGCTGTGTACTGTTGAGAAAGTTTATAAATTCTCGTTCTTGAGAATCTTAGCAAGTCAGCGTAAAGTAATCGTTGCTTGATGTAGCAAGACAATCATTGTCTCTGCTCTTCAATATTATTGAATATTATTATCAAATTAAATAATATTTAAGCATTTATTTCAAAATTACCGTGTTATTATAAAAAACCCCGTGACAATTGGCGACCTCATTCCAGGATATTAACTCCTAGCTCTAAAGCTATTCCCGAGATAGTGCTCACTCATTCATATTTAGGTATTTATAATTAAAGTTTATAGGCACAAGTTTACTGGTGTTTACCGTTAATTTAGCAAGTGAGTTTTTGCTTTATTAATCAATAGAGTACTTAACTCTAGTTTATTTTTGGTAACGCCAGACTATTTTATTCGCTCCTGGGAAGTCGGCGTACCCATTGTGTTTATTATTGAGTCTTCCCAGTCATTTACATTTTTGATTTATTCTTTGCCAGTTAACTAGATAAGACTGGTCACCACTAGCTTGTGTCTGTATTCTTTATTTGTATTATTAGCATTCGTTTGCGAAGCAGTCAGTGCTCAGTTTCGTTTGCTTAATAAATTAGTGCCATGGCAGCCAGTGCTTAAGTACAGGAAGCTAAAGATATTGGTCTCACAGACCCAGAGAAAATACAGAGTTACGTTTTCTCAAGGTTCAATTACGAGCAAGAACGTGAGAAAGACGCTCGTGAACGTGAGCGAGAACAACGCGAATACGAGCGAGAACAGCGCGAATATGAGCGAGAACAGCGCGAATATGAGCGACAACAGTGCAAACACGAGCTAGTACAAGAGCGAGAACAGCGCGAATACGAGCGTGAACAACGAGACAAAGAACGAGAACATGAACTTGAAGTGCTGAAGCTCAAGCGAGATTCCTTGGCTTCAGACACGTCTGGTGCAGTTGGTCCAAACTCCACGAGCGTTTCCCCTGCACATGTCCTGGCGACCCCACGCATCAAGCTTCCTTCATACAAGGAAAGCGAGCGAATCGAGCCGTACATAGCTTGTTTTGAGGACATGGCAGACATGTATCAACTGGATGAGGCAGCTAAGCGGATCCAATTCCTTAGTTTATTTGAGGGCCCCGCCCTCGATATTCTCCACAGAATTCGTGGAGACAATCTCACATATGAGATGATGAAAGCTGCACTCATTAAGGCGTGTGGTCTCACAGTAGACGACGCCAAAGTTCAGTTCATGCGAGCTCGTCTCCAAGACAAGGAGACAGCTGTTCAGTTCCTTGATCGTCTCACAGCTTACTTAAATGAGTGGATGGAGAAAGATGAAACTCCTTCCACGCGTGAGGGGATAATTGACCTTATGCTGCGTACACAGCTAGAGAGGTCGTGGCCTGCTGAGCTCATAGCACAGCTTAAGATCTGCCAGGTGAAAGATGCCAGCCAAATGGCAGAGAAGGCTGACGCATTCTTTACTGCATACGGGTATCAAACTCGTAAGCAAAACACCTGGAGCAGAAAAGATACTGCCAAGTCTGGGAAGCCGTCTCAGACTGAATCCCAGCACCAAGGCCATTCTCAGAGTAATGGCCAAGGTCCAAAACCGCAGTGGAAGGACCAGGGGCAAAACACTCAGAAACCTGAGTGGAAGAGGTACAACAAGTACCCTAACCAGCAGCAGTATCAGCCACGCAACCGACCTTCGGGACAAACTTTTTCACCACCAGCTCAAAAGAGGCAGGAAGCGAACGCAGCCTTCATTCCTCAGCAGCAGCACGGTGGTCACGTCCCTACCAGTATGGGTACTTCCCCACAGTTCACTAGTCCCACAGTGACAGTGAACCCCCCTCCACAGATGGCCAATGTTCCATCTTCCCAATATAATCCATAAGGCACAATGTTCGCCGCATCAATTCAGCAGCCTCATGAGTGGCTAGCTGCTTCCTCCACAGGCCCTCCCACAGGTGACAGTACCTTCCTCGTTCAGCCAGGGTTTGTGGGAGACATTCCTGTGAAGGTCCTGAGAGACAATGGTTCCTCAGGTTGCTCTGTTAAGCAGAGTTTAGTTCGGCCTGAGCAGTATACAGGTCGACAGATCCATGCAAAGCTTATTGATGGATCAGTGAGATTGTTCCCTGAGGCATGTATCCAGGTGGCATCTCCATTTTATACTGGTACGACACTTGCAGTTGTCATGCCAGAACCCTTATTTGAACTCATCATTGGAAATATTAATGGAGTCAAGGATAGTTGCTCCGATGACGCTACTCAGACTTCGGCTGCTGCGGTAACACGAGCCATGACTGAGGCTCCAAACTGTGTCACCCCAGTGATCATTGAATCGCCACAAGATCTGATGTGTAGTCAACTTGTTGTACAAGAACAACATTCTGACCCGACACTTGCTACCGTGCGGAACAAACAAAAGGGTCGAGTGATTAAGTATTCACGGGGAGGTTGAGCCAAGTTCCTTCGTAAACAAGGACGGCTCTATCGTGAGTCACGAACACCCGAGGGCGAGGTTCGACTGCAGTTTGTCGTTCCCGCCAAGTACCGCCTAGCAGTGTTACAATGGGGTCATTGTTCAGCCTCAGGAGGTCACATGGGCAAAAGGAAGACCCAGGGCCGTATCCGAGCTGACTTTTTTTGGCCAGGGATGGGACGGGACATAGATAGTTTTGTCCGTTCCTGCAGTGTGTGCCAAAGTATCACCACTAATCAGGGACATGCCCTTCCTGTGCCATTTGTAACCACACCCGTAATCTCTGAGACAGTTGAGAGATAGGGTAGTGGTGAAGTGGGTGCAGACCTGACGTCTCGCCCCTTGGCCCCACAGGACACATTATGTCCAGGGCCTGTACATACATATTATGTAACGTAAGTTATGGGGGAAGTTGAGAGGCAACTTGAGGCTATGGAAGACCCAAGTTTGCATAAGGATTCTCAGCTTCCCGGTACTAATAGAAGTACTGTAGGTTAAGGGGGAAGTTGAGAGGCGACTTGAGGCTATGGAAGACCCAAGTTTGCACAAGGATTCTCAGCTCCCCGATACTAATATAAGTACTGTAGGTTAAGGGGGAAGTTCGAGAGAGAACTCCACAGAGGCGACTTGAGGCTATGGAAGACCCAAGTTTGCACAAGGATTCTCAGCTTCCCGATACTAATATAAGTACTGTAGGTTAAGGGGGAAGTTCGAGAGAGAACTCCGCAAAGGCGACTTGAGGCTATGGAAGACCCAAGTTTGCACAAGGATTCTCAACTTCCCGGTACTAATATAAGTATTGTACTGTAGGTTAAGGGGGAAGTTCGAGAGAGAACTCCGCAGAGGCGACTTGAGGCTATGGAAGACCCAAGTTTGCACAAGGATTCTCAGCTTCCCGGTACTAATATAAGTATTGTACTGTAGGTTAAGGGGGAAGTGAGAACTCTGCAGAGGCGACTTGAGGCTATGGAAGACCCAAGTTTGCACAAGGATTCTCAGCTCTCCGATATTAATATAAGAACTGTAGGTTAAGGCACAGGTTGAGGACCCATGTGCAGTTCGAGGCTATGGAAGACCCGAGTTTGCACAAGGATTCTCAACTTGCTGACACTAATCGTGTGCTGAAATTAATGGCGACCTCGAGTGTACTTTTCGTAGCATGTACTGATTGCTAGGCAGAGAGACTAATTGTAACTTAATAAGAATTTTGTCTCATTGACACTTTTGATGCTCCACCTCAATTGGTTTTGCAGGTTCAGCAATGGGTGTAGCAGTTTTGCTGTGTGGACCAGCTGATCGTCTGCCGCATGCTGCCGCCTCTTCTCCTCTGCCTTCGTCGTCGCCATATTATTTACTGTGTCATTTTACACGTAGGTACAGTTACACTACAACTGTCACACCTACACCGTGTATTACATACACCACGCTACACAACAATTAGTTGTCAGTGTAAATGTAGCGACTTTTCGCTCAGTTTGACCTGAGTACAGGATTTTCACCGTCGTCACGGAGTTTTTCCCTCAAGCTTGCTTCTATTAACGTAAATACGAGATTTTTTCGCTCACTGGCGACTGCGACTTTCTCCTGTAGCAGGATAGCACACACACCACAGTGTGAATCTTGTGTGAATGACTTAGGATGTATACATATATATATATATCCACAAATTTTTTCCCATAGGGAAAAAATTTAATTTTGTAGGGGCGTAATGTCACGAATCAATTCGCGACATTTCCGTTTTGTGAGAAGCCACGAACTATTAGTGGAAAACTCACTGTGTATCGCTCAGTTAACCGTTTCTCCCTCCATTTCGGGGTACACTTTTCAAAACATTCGTCACTGTTTTCAAGAGTGACCGATTTAATGCACGTCACTAAGTGCTGTACTGAGCGATACTATTGTTTTCTTTATTGTTCGCCCCTGCTTGCACTTGACCGTTAAAAATGCGGCCTAGTGCTCCGCTTTTGTTCCCACGGCTTACTCAGTCTAGTGTTTGTTGTGACGGAGGAAGGTCCTGTGCTCCAAGAAGTGTGAGAGGTCGCTAGCACCCAGGCTCCACTGAGACAGTTAATCCAGTCCTCCCACCCCTCGGGTGATACATAGCATTCATCGACTGGTATTTCCTTTTGTATAATCCTAGTTTTAAGAGCTTAGTTAAGGTGTTTTTCCTAGGCGTAAGTATTTAGCTTTTGTGTGAGTGAGTGAGTGCGTCTCATTTAATTTGATTTGAATTGTAACGTTAAATTTATTTTTTGTAATTAATAAATTTAACAGTTCCTTTCTTGAGCTTAATGTAAAGTAAAATCTTGTTTCATTTCTCCATAATTAAGCTTATTTTCCATATAGCTCCTAGCTTGCATAAACGTTTGCTTTCATAACTGGTACTTAGACCAGTCTTGTTGTATTAACTTAAAATCCGTTGTGCCAGGAGTTAATGCATCAGCAAGAACCTGATGTTATTATTATTAGTATTAGTTATTTATTGTCAGGGGTGATGTAACTTTCTCCAGAGGCTAACAGTACAGTAATTCAGCAATTGTGAGTAATTAGTCTCTGCTGTGTACTGTTGAGAAAGTTTATAAATTCTCGTTCTTGAGAATCTTAGCAAGTCAGCGTAAAGTAATCGTTGCTTGATGTAGCAAGACAATCATTGTCTCTGCTCTTCAATATTATTGAATATTATTATCAAATTAAATAATATTTAAGCATTTATTTCAAAATTACCGTGATATAAAAACCCCGTGACAGTGGCATGGAGCTCAATTTTATGCCAAAATTTGACAGTTTTTGATTATTATAAATGACTTGTTAATGTATTTTATTACGTTCCTGTCGAGAATTATGGCATGTCTGCACCGTGATGATGAACATATGTAACTACTGTATATGTTTCTTGTTTTCTTAGCGAAGTATGAATAGAACTGCACTGAACAAACTGCAGGTGTCTGAATATTCACTCGAGCTTTACTTGATCCGTTTTTGCAATGTCCATGGCCAAAGTAAAAAAAAAAAATCAAGGGGACTCACTACTGTACTCAGTAACCTTGTGAAACCGCCTTGGAAACACCAAGGGGTCCACAAGTCTCCTAAAAAAAATTTTAGGGTATTGAGACTAATGGGTTCTTGAATATATATATATATATATATATATATATATATATATATATATATATAAGAAAGTACTGTGTGTCAGACTCAGCGTGTATCCTACAATTCCCAGAATATTTGATGCGGTGTTACTTCTTCCCATTCACATCGCAGACAAACAAGCACAATCAATGGGCCCTGAAAGCAGGCTGTGAAGCCTATGCCCAGAGTCGGTCACATAAAAAAGAAAAAAAAAATCGTCACTCCTCTGTTCAACGACCTCCAATTAGCTATATTCTGCAGTAACGTGCTAATTTTATATTTTTGTAGAGAAACATTTCATAGTGATAGGAGTTTACTGGATATAGTCTGTAACCCCTTCAATGCGACGAGTTATCAGTTTTTTTTTTTTTTTTTTTTTTTTTTTTATATGTCCGACTCTGGGCACAGGCATCACAGCTTGCTCTCAAGGCCCAGCAGTCCTCCCTACATACCATACACCTCTACATGTCACCACTTCGGCGCTAACACCCACCGTCCATATTTAATACATGCTAGGGCTGTCTCATACAGGACTAGAATATTGGTATTAGCAGGGGTATTTTTACGACATGTCGGCGGGTCTTCTGGTAGATCAGTAAAGCCTGATATAATGAAATTCAAATCCTTAAACTGTTTCTTGCCCCAGCGGGGATTTGAACCTGGGTCCGTTGGGACTGCAGGCCACCTCTCTACCGATTGAGCCACCGCCTCTGCATAAAATTTTCTAAGATATTATAAAATAGAAGTCGTCGAAATGATGGGGTTAAGTCTACCTGCGATGGATGTGGATACGGTTTCCCACTGCTGAATAAAAATAATCTGGTGGTAGTAATATAACATCCACTGGCGGTAGCAGCCTGAGAGTTTGCTGTGTGTGTGTGTGTGTGTGTGTGTGTGTTTTCGTGTACGTCAGGATTAAAGCTTCAAATTAATCGTCATGCCTCTCCAACTATGTACAGGTCAGAGCCTAACCCTGTTCAATAAACAAATTCATGCACCCATACTCTATATAGCCTACATTATTCGCTACCCAGTCTTTATTTGTCTTCCTAAACTTCATCACTAATTTTGCTCTTTCTCTATTCTATTACTGCTGGGGAAATAACGAAGATGAAGAAATGTCAGTGGGAAGAAACGAGGTGTGCGAGGAAGCGAAAGCAAGTGGTATGAAGGAAAACAGAGTAGGGACAAGTTTGGAAGAAGGAAAGACGAAGAATCATTGAGAATGGGGTATGGATAGCGAAAGATAGAAAGAACGAGGAAAATGAAGGAAATTGTTTAGTGAAGCAGTCGGTGGAAAAAAAATCTAAAACAAAGAATAATGTGAAGTTTGTGAGGCAGCAACTGGCACACGAAGGAAGGGTGTACTGGGCCATTTTGAGTGACGGGAAGTATACGGAAAATATTGGCGGGGGGGAGGGGGGTCAGAATACGGGGCGACCAGGAGAGGAAGGGGGAAGGGATGGACGACACCCATCTCCCAATCCTCTCCTTCCCTATACACCACGCTGAGCTGCGGTCAATCTTTCCCAACAAACCCGACTCTTTACCTCCTCTAGTTGGAGGTGGTGCATGCATACTAGATAGCCAGCATTAAAATGTAGGCTGTGAAGTATGAAAAGCTCGTTTTTGATGCTGGAGAACTTGTGTGCCAAAGGTGACACTGCTCACCTTCGGCTGCCCACCCCGCTGCAAGTATCGTCTAATTGGATGGTAAACTGGCACACTGTATGACCGGCAATCGCCAGTCCTACTTGGCTGGCCGTCTTATCTCCCAAGGGAATCATAGAAACATTAGCAAACAACACTGCCATATGTCAAGCGCAGGTGTCATATCTCCTTTACGTCTTGCGGAGCTAGCTCTGGCCTAGACAAGTTTTTATAGATAATTGTGATATGGCTTTCTGAAAACTGCCTCTTGCAGGAAGGGCAAACATATAAAAGGGTAAGGAAAGAATGAAACTTATAAAGCTGGGATACGTCATAAGAGGTATAGTGTAAGAAATGAGAAACAAAGTAAAATAAAGATTTTACCATGACAGACCTGGGAGACTCTAGGTGAGGATAAAAGGAAGGTGTCTGAGAAAAATGAGAACGGCAATGAGAAGCCTGTGAAACTGAGATGAATGGATGTGGTGAGATGAGAGTAGGAGAGGACGAAAATGAGGAGGGGAACAGAAGGGGAGAAGGAAGGGAAAGACTGAAATAACTATAGATAAGCAGAAGAATATGAAATACAGAGAGCAGGAGAATAAGCAGAAGAATATGATATACAGAAAGCAGGAGAAATGAGGTAAGGATGAACAAAAGATGAGGAGGAAACGATGAGAAGAGGAGGATGAGGAGATTAAGAATAGGATATCAGGAGGAGGGGGAAGGGAAGGGAATGGGTGATACAAGGCGAATATGAGGAGAGTAAGAGATGATGAAGGGGGGAGTGAAGAAACAACAAAGAGAGGATGAAGATGGGGAGAAGAGGGTGAGTGAGCAGAGACGAGACTGAGAATAGGTTTAGAATTACATGAGGAGGAAGAGAAGAGAAGAATCAGGAGAGGACGAACAAAAAAAAAAAGAAGGAGAGGGAAAAGAAGGAGACAGGAGGAGGCAAAAGTAAATTAACGCAAAATTTTGGAAAGGAGAAAAATAGTCCATTAACCTGTCCCATCTCTCTCTCTCTCTCTCTCTTTCTCACTCTCTCTCTCTCTCTCTCACACACACACACACACACACACACACACACACACACACACACACACACAAACCTAATCAATGCACTTGTCGTCTCGTTCCCTCCCGGCAGCTCCTTAACTTTTTCACTATGGCGGATCTATATTGAACTGAATAAAATCTTTGGGCGACAGCAAGAGCAAAACCCGTCGTGTTCATGGGTTAAATCATAAATGCTCTAAGTGCCTGTGTGTGTGTGTGTGTGTGTGTGTGTGTGTGTGTGTGTGTGTGTGTGTGTGTGTGTGTGTTTCTTCCACTTAAGTACTATATTTTTCTGGCTTTTTAGAAATGATTACTACCGACACTTCGGGTAATTATCAAGAAGATAATATTTACACTATCCAACAATCATTATAGCACAGCCCCATCAGACGCGTAGGATCCCGGGGCTAGGCTAATCAGTCCACACATACTAGTATATGGCAAGGGGACCATCACATGCCCCTGAAGGCCATTATGTCACCAATAAACTCCATCCTTTACTTGGACGTGAACCCATATAGCTCCTCATCTGGCTGAAGTGCCTTAACCCACTGCATCACCAGGCACCCATTTGTTGAGCATTTGGTAACCGACCAAATGAAATAATATGGCTTCTAATTCAACGTTGAGTCACCGGAAGTTAGTACTACATCGAGTGAGTGGATGACGGGTGCCTTCAACGTGCATATTCCCATAAATACAGTGCTGTTAAGGACGTCTAGCAGCCCATTCACTGGTCTTACACAATGCCCACGGCCTCATCCATCACTAAACTTTCTGGACATTCTCTAACTTTCAGTCAGTGGTAACTCACCGCATCCCTCTCTTCTACCGTATTACATCCTCTACATTCCTGCATCCAGTATTAGTCGCATTCACCCACTAAGCCTCAATCCCACAGGCAGATGTGTGATGTCAGGATCACCCAATCCCTACGTCAACTATTAGCTTAGTATTTTATGTTCGTGAACTGGGGCTCAACATTTTACCTCCAGTGCTGGTGTATTTCTCTCCTTTTACACCCACAACCATCACGCCGCTCTTATTCTGTTCTTGCTAACTTCAGATGGTTTTATTCAGCTTACGAAGATTTTCCATAAGAAAAGGACAGATAACTGTTTGGCCATTATATTTTTTGGCTAACGACAGACGATCTTGTTCGTCTAAGCCAAACCCTTCCCGCTGAAATGATCAAGAGATTTTTAACTCATTCCCTTCCACTGATGTCTCCTAAAAGTTGAATAAAATCGTCGGAAATATCAGGAATTATAAACACACTTAACCGTATTGAGGAGTTACTTTTCCATACAATGACTTCGTTGCTATTTGTGTCCATACTACATTCGTATTATTTCATTCAGCTGTACAGGTCATCTCGCATAGCGAAAGGGATATAAAGTGTCTTCAGCAACCCAGCCAGTATCCTGCTGTCTTCTAATGCATTTGCTACGGCCGGGTGATTTTAATTTAATTTAGGTGAGAGTTTTCATACCAAAATGGTTCGTGTAGACACAAGGTATTGTACAGTTTTTCGTAAGTTTCAAGGAACACTGCATTATCATATACGTTAACTCTGCCACGTTGGTTTGGTGGAAACAAGCTTGTCTCATGATCTGCATGTCCTGAGTCTGGGGCTCGAGACCCAGGCTGTGGTGGACTTTAATGCGGTGCTGGTAGTATGCCCTTTCATATGCTAACATATGTTTGCACCCTTACAGTTCATACCGATGACATATACATAATGATAACCATGAATGCAGCCATTACAATGCTTCAATTTTCATAAACATCACTCCCATAGCAGACATCCCATCACCAATCAGGCTTTGCCACTATAATGAGGGATTAATGTTTGCGCTCACTCTCCCTGCTAGAATTTTGAGTTCTTCAGTGGACCCCACATGGACTGATACAGTTAAAGTTTTTAACAGCACATTGTGTTGCCCACTGAATCTTAACCTATCCTTTACGAGTCCCTTCTTATACCATGATTTCCACAAATATCTGGGTTTTCATAACCTTCGTACTCTCGTATTCATTTCAACATATTCTTTCTCCCGGCTTATCCCATTATACAGTAAGTACAAATATCAATGTTTTGACACATTTCTCTCCCGTAGTTAATTCATTCCATTTTCACTTCCTTTCAACTCCATTCCACAATTCCCACATGAATATCGTACGATGCTGGTCGCAGCACAAAGAGGGGGATCTACAACTTCGTTTGGAGGCCTGTTACAAGACACAGAGAATACCAGGGACATATTCATTTACCCACATCACCAGGTCCTCCCTACTACCTCATGACATTACCACCTCCTTCACAAATGCACAAAATTAATATCCCAGTCCTTCTGGGAATATCGTGGGGCACATGTTCCATCTCTAATATCCACCACGCGACAATCTAATCAACAGAGCCTCCTTCATTCTTAATGCCTCCATGCTAATCAGCGCCTCCATTCACAGTCATCCCATCTCCCTTATAAATGGCAACTTTCATTCATCCTGCCGTCCCTATTGCATTTATATATGATGCTACTTAAATATGAACATTTCTTTTTTTTATTCTCGTTACTGTCGGACAATTGTATTTGGCTCAGAGTAATCCAAAAGAATCCGGAAAAAACAAAAAAAACGGGAGAATATTAAATTACCTAACTTCACAACTCACAAAGGTTTTAGAGTATGGTCTTTCTACGCGACCTTTAAACAACTACATTTTCAAAGTCATACATTCTTCATTTTTCACTTCATCCCAACACGTACTTTCCGGCCATTACCCTTACCTTTGACAGTTCACTCACGAATTCTCACCTAAACTTGCCAGCTCCATCTCATCATTTAACCTTCCCCCCTCCCTCCCCTGTCTTCCCAGAGGTGTGTAAACTCGTCTGGAGATAGCATGAATAAAATGAAAATAATCAAAATTCAAAGTGTTAATACTGGTACCGTTAACTCTTTAATGGTCTGGCCAACTCTAGTATTCTATTCCAACTAACGCCGGATGAAGTTTTTTGTTCATTTCTCTTGTGAGTGAGTAAAAGGAGCCTCTGAGTTGTTAACAGCCCTTTTCCAACCATTAACTTCTCCAAACTTGACATTTGGCTCACGTATTCTCTCTCTAAACTTGCCAGCTCCACTTCCTCATTAACCCCCTCGTCTGCATATCTAACTTTGAATTAACCTTGATCACTCTTCACTTTCATGTCTCTGTCGCCACACACTGACAATTCTCTCTCGTAGTTAAGACGGGCATTTTTCCCCATGAAGGGTAAGGGTAGTAGGGTTGGAAAGAAGCGTATCATTAATTATTTATGACGAAACAGTGATTCAAATTATCATAAATGTTACACATTAATGAAGTCACAGTTGTTCGACAGTGAAAATAAGATAGTGTACATTTGAGAAACATTGAAAATTTACCAGTATTTATGGTTGTACTTCCACGGTATGTTCCGTAATAATGTATAGTATGAATGTCAGATAAGGCCTAATATACCGTAGGTTAAATATACTGACTGCTTCAGTAAGACCAAGAATTCACTACAAGCTGACAGGAAGAAATTAAAGAATTAGTCCATGCTTAAGTTTTGAAGGCTGCTCTTGCATAGATAAAATGAAATCATATACTCTTCCTGGTTTCATGAGGCAGAAATCAAGTACAGTAAATTAATATATAATATCACGAAATTTGTAATATATAACATCGCCAAATTTGTAATATATAATACCGCCAAATTTGTCTTAATTTAGAATCATACCCATTGCTTTAACTATAACACAACGGAAACATAAAAAAAAAAATACATTGACATTCGTGAAGACTTTATAAGGCAAGAATTAAACACTAAATCTACGGTGCCGCAAAATCTCCTTAGTTCTTGATACACTTGCTAAATATGATATTACCGTCTCGTTCGCTAGTCCTGGTGTGCATAGCAGATTTTCATGGTTTTAGATTTTCAGTTACATCACATACTCTACATACACATCAACTCTTCATTGCCATGTTTTCTGGTTATGTTTAAGTAAGTAAATCACAATGTTTTTTCATGATTCCGTTTTTGTCAAATAAATGAATAAATAAACTGCATGCGATTTTACTATTTTTTTTAATGACATTTATGACATGCTTTAAATCACACCCACCCTGAAGGATAATATTTCATGCATTTAGGAGGACTTCCGGCACGTCTATCTTAACCCCTTCAGTGTGATAACGTACTTTTATTTCTATTGTTCTTACTACCATATGATTTTAATCAGTTTTGATACCACTTTTCTAACTGGATTGTTAGATGTAGCCGTTAATTACCCGTTCACTGCAAGGCGTATCCAAAAAGCTGAATATCAGTGTCCAAAGGGAACAAAAAAAATCAGTTAAATACGTCACTGGATGAAATAGATACACGACGAATTCTATACATTACACCTTATTTTTTTCTTCTGTAATAAATCTATCTATACACTGTATATATATATATATATATATATATATATATATATATATATATATATATAAAACTATATCTGTATATTTATATCTGTATATATATATATATATATATATATATATATATATATATATATATATATATATAGTGTATAGATAGATTTATTACAGAAGAAAAAAATAAGGTGTAATATATAGAATTCGTCGTTTACCTATTTCATCCAGTGACGTATTTAATTGATTTATTTCTGTTCCCTTTCAACACTGGTATTCAGCTAATTCGGTAATAAATCTATCAATACACTATATATATATATATATATATATATATATATATATATATATATATATATATATATATATATATATATATATATATATAATCTATCTATCTATCTATCTATAAACAGATAAGTAGATATCTGATTTAAATTAAGTTTTGTGAAGAATTCAGATCAATGTAAGAATAAATGGATTCTATTTTGAGGACAGGTCATCAATTCAAGATCACAGGGCAAGATCGAAATATGTTCAATGCCATGGGTAAAAGTTCTAACGATTAGGACAAAACTTGGTGGAAAGACCGTGGATTAGGCAAGGATGAAGATTTGACTGGGAAAACAACAGGTCAAAGATCAAGGTTACCCCAAACTGTTCCGATCTTATTTGGACTAAACATGCTAGAAATGTTTAGGGTCAGGCGAGACTAAATTAATTCGATTTTAAAAACGATCGGTTGAGGGTCAAGCTAAATGGATAAACTCAAATATCCTGCCCATAGGCCTTTAACAGAGTGCAAGTGTTGCACTATCTGAGCGTTCATTCTTGTTTTTTGACTGATGCCTGACAGCTAACTCGATTACCCCTTCCCCCCCTAATCCTCTCTGTGACAGTATGGGGCAGATCGCCACCCTCTGGACAACCCACAATACTGAACGGACACTACTTGTAGTCAAACGAATTATTGAACTAGAGGTACCTCTACTTTACTCTTTTCCGCCACCAGTTACATACCAAGTGGTGTGGTTTTGGAGCGAGCCGATACCATTGGGTGACCCACCAACGATGTTATATTGACAAGTGATGATCATGGCATTGTAGAGAGTTAAAATAGGGGAGAACCCCAGCCCAATTACCCTACCAGATAAAGTTGTTGTATATTCAGCGTGGGATACAACATACAGTTGTGGTAGGGGCAGGCAGCAACCAATTCTGCCATGGTAGCAATCTGACATTCCAGCAATCATCCTGGTAACAGCAGCTGGTGCCTCAGGGGCAGTGGCTGGTGGTAGTGGTGTGGCATCCTGTCTGAGAGTGGTGGTGACGGCAGTGCACTCGAGGTAGCAGTGCGCAGTGGCAAACTGGACATTCCTGCAGTAGTGACGCTCTTCCCCTTTGCGGACATCTAGTATCTGGTGAATACATACGAGCATATACCCAAGGAAAAGCAGTGCAAGTTAAGCTGGACCATGGCTGGCATAGCATTGTCTGCAGTAACAGGCTGTGTTGGGTGGCTCAGCACACCACGTGGATGACGAGAAATAAACGTGCAACCTATGATTCGTGAATGTGCTGTCTCTTGGTTTTAGCATTAGTCCGTGTCAGGCTTGGGGTAAGTGGCTGTGCCGGCCTTTTAATATGTCTGAATGCCAATGTGTTTGGGCAACTAATTACAGAGACGTGTTTCTTCCGTATGGCTGATAGTACATGTGAACTGCATGATGTACATGTGCCTGGATCAAAGCATGCTAAAGGATCTCCATAACAACAAGCTCAGTGTGAAGTGGTAATGTCTCATCTGAGAGCCTCCATGGTGGAAATGTTCTGCCACAGACTAAGGCCGCTCCAGCAGTACTGTTGGTAGCGTCCAGCAAGTCATCCACGTAGTACGTTGAGGCATTTGCCAGTGTGATGAAATGCATAGCTTGGAGTTGCACTGAAGGTATTGACTTCGCCCTGATGTTGCAGAGGTGAAGGGGTGAAAGCGTATATATGAAGAAATGGTGATGCCTATGGTGAGGGAATGAAGTAACTGAAATGAGGGGAGTCCTGTTAGATCTACGCTGCATCTCTCTCTCACTCTCTCTCTCTCTCTTGTATCTCTCCTTGCCTCATTCACATGCATAGTATTCCATTCTCCCTTCACATTTACATCTCACCCTCCCTAACTTTTTCCCTCTGCATCAGATTTAGGACAAAGGATAAAAGGTTATAAATGGTAATCTTATTTGTGCTCCAACTGACACGTTCTTACCATATCTTCCTCCACCTCCTAACCAATCATTCTTTTCCACCCTGATCCCTACCCATACCTCTCAAGGAATTATATGTGTTTGTGTTTGTTCCAGCCTACAGTGATTCAGTTCTTACACCTTCCATCCGATTACTCAAATTTTCTCCACACACCTACCTCTTCCCCAACCACTGTTTCTCCTGCCTGCTCCTTACCCACGCCTCTCCTTACATTTGTGCTCCAGCCTCCTCGCTGCTTCCTCAAACACCTCACAATCGACTTACTTTCTTTGTTTCTACCCACCTGCCTCATTATCTTAACAAGCCAGTCATTTGGATAGGCAATTACCTTTTCACCTTCAGTTTACCTAAGCAGCTTTATAATCATCTGCCATATTTACCAGCTCTCAACCTACCTACCTATCTACGTATTCACCCATCCGTCAACCTCCCAGTCTACCTACAGTATTTACATATATTTACCGACCCATCTACCCACCCACCTGCCCTACCTACCACCAACCCACCTAACCACCTATTTACCTACCCACTCACCTGTTCTATCTACTAAAAGTCCACCTATCAAGCTATCCGCCTACTCAACTACTTGCACCCCACCTACCTTCATTTACCATCTGCCTACCTACCTGTCCATCTATGCACCTACCATCACTCTTTACTACTTATCTTTCTACCAACCCATCCACCTACACACCTGATCCTAAGCATTCACCCATCCAATAACAATACCACCTTTCCATTCACCTATCCATCAGCTTATCCCAAATCCTACCCACCCACTCAGTACACACCTAGACCACACATCATCTAACAATCTAACCACGTTTACCCACCCTACTTATCATCTGCCTCCATATCTCTTTCACTCACCACCCACCTACCCCTCTACTCCGCTTTCCACGTATCATCTACTGTAACATACCCACATACTACCCACGTGTCTCTTCCTTCAGACATATGGGGACATGACCTTGGTACAACGGTGCCACCCTTCTCACTTCTCACGCGACTGGCAATACTGTGTTGTATAATAACTGAACTGGCACAGACTGTCTGCATCAAAAGTAATGTCGTGTTTCCGGCTCTTCTGTCCATGAACTCTGAAAATCAGTGTTGTGAATTCGCATCAACTGACACTGATGACATTATTCAGTTATAGATCAGATTCATCGGTATCGGATGCTGCGGACTGATCAAATGATTGTCAAAGTCCGAGAGAAAAACAGGAAATGCGACAGGACTTCTGATGCTGATAATGTTCAGCATGTTTAACACCTTCAGTCAGAGGAATAAGAGTAAAAGTAGATGATGTATATTCCAATTTCCACTCAATTAACGCCCGCGTGCAGCAGGAGTCAGTTCTGGCGCCAACCCTATTCCTTGTTCATATTAATGATCTCTGTCACCCACAATCCCATCCATTCATACGCAGATGACTGAACACTACATAGTTCATTCACACTCAGACACCCATTTACAAAGTCTAATATCTCTACCTCTCAACTCAGTACAGCCATCTCCATAAATCAAGACCTATCTATGATCAATGAATGGGGACAAAACAACATTGTCTCTTTTAATGCTAGTAAAACTAAATATATACAATTAGCTAATAGACAGATATTGCCAGATTCGTACGTTACCTTCAATACCACTAATATTCCCATATCTAAAAGAATTGAAATTTTTGGCGTCTCACTTAACAATGCCCTCAGCTGGACCTCTCATGTTAGATCACTTGCTAAAACCGCCTCAAAGAAACTTGGATTATTGTACGGAATCCGTAGCTTCTTCGCTGGTGACCAGTTGGCTATAATTTTTAGGAGTCATGTGCGCTCTCAGCTTGAATCTTGCTCACCCTTGTGGAATGGATGTGAAGAGGTTGCATTAAGTCAACTAGATAAAATTCAGTACAAAACTGTTAGAATTATTAACCCTGCCATTACAAATAAACTACCTCCCCTGCAAGTAAGAAGGAATGTTGCCTCCCTTGCATTATTTTACAGATATTTTTTATGGCAAATGCTCAGACGAAGTTGCGTCCATGGTGCCACCTCTCCATGCCTTCCCTCGTGCTACTCGGGCATCTGGTAGCGCTCATGACTGGAGTGTCACTCAGCCATATTGCAGAACTTCTGCCTATCAGAATTCTTTCATTCCCCGAACTGCATCTCTCTGGAACTCGCTTCCCCAGAGTTGTTTCCTTCCAAATTTCAACCCACAGCTGTTCAAATCTAACTGTTACAGATATTTTATGAACAGAGGACACCAGTAATCTGGTGTATGGATTATTTTTTTTTTATTCATTTGTTTTTCCTTCCTCCGTTGTTATAAAAAAAATAAAAAAAAGAAAGAGGATCCATTTTGCATTTTGCTTTTGCTATTGGCCGGTCTCATTTATTCACCTAGGAAATCCCCATCGTAATAAAGCGGTTAATTAAGACCACATCCAACCTCTCGTATTCGGGGAAAAAAAACGCAGTGTGAATATACAGTTATTTTATGGAGACAGAAAGAATAAATATGAAGTACGACCTCGGACTGAAAGTAGTAAGAAGGAAAGCACACCATCATTTACTTTTGATTTACTGTTGCTATCGCCGGACTCAGTCATTCAATCAGATAATCCCTCGCAGTACGACTAAAGCGATTGATCCTCTGATCTCTCTTCATTTCTCTTCCCCAGATAATCTGTCAGCTCAATTCGTCATTCTTGTCCCTCACTTTACCCTCAGACACTCGCTCTCTCTCCGTCTTCCTCTTTCCTGCCTCGGGCTCCTCCTCCCCCTACTCTATTCTCTGACCTTTCTTTCTTGTCAATGTATCTTCTCTTTTTCACGATGTCCTAATTCATTTATCTTTATTTATTCCCTCTTTTTTTTTCAGCCTTTTCCTATTGTCAGGCTTTCGTCTCCCTTATTGATATCCCTTTCTTCCGTTTATTTATAACTTTTTCTCTTCCTTATTTCATTATTTATTTTCTGCCTTCTTCTTCTCATTTTATCTGACTTTCTTCCTTTTTTTCTCATTTCATTGCTTTTTATCTTTTTTAATCTTTCATACTTCTGCCTTGACTTTTTTACCTTTCTTCTACTCTCTTCTTTCCTCCCTTTCTTTCATCTCTTCTTTGACCCTTCACTTCCTTCCTCATTTCTCTCATTTGTCCATCACCTTTGTTTTTTCATTTCCACTCCTTTTCTTTCTCCACCACTCAAACATCTCAGTGTTTAGTGGATGTTGCTTCTAATTTCTTCCTTTCTCAGCTTTTTTCTTCACACTGCACCCAACAATCCTTGAACTCTCTCTCTCTCTCTCTCTCTCTCTCTCTGGTGGTTGTGCAGAAGGAAGTTGGTCCTAAAAGCAATACATTTCAACTTCTTTACAACCAAGGAAGTTTCTTGAGCTTAACAGGTCCTGGGAGGCTATCCTGGGAAGGAAGGAGGTAGGAAAAAGATGGAGGAGAGGTGGAGAGAAAATGGAAGGCGTCAGATGGAGAGAAAACAGAGATGGAAATTGAGGACGGAAGAGAAATGGGATGAAACTTGTATGGGAGGGAGTGATGACAGGGGGACTGAGGAAGGAGGGAGGGAGGGAAATACAGAGGAATGGAGGAAAAGATGGAAGAAGGAAGAAGGGGAAGAAACTTAAGGGAAGGAGAGACAATTAATACGGGATGAAGGGGAAGGAGGAGAAACAAAGAAGGAAATTTGCCTGGGCTTAACAGGTTCTTGGAAACCACGTTGAGTGGAAAGGAGGAGAGAGGAACAGAAAATGGTACTGTCGGGGAAATGGGGAGAGAATGGAGGAGGGTGGAAGGGGAACTGGAGAACTGAGACATGAAAAAAAAAATGAAGAAACGGAGAAACGATTGAGAGAAGGATGAGTGATGCAGAAAAGGTGGAGGAGGGTTAAGGAGATACGATGAAAGGGGGATGAAGGACGCGAAGGAAAGCTATAAAGGCAATAGAAGAGGGATGAACAGAAAATTTACGAGAAGGTGCAGAAGGACGGAGAGCAAATGTATACGGAAGTGGAAAAGATGGAGAGGAAATGTTATAAAAGTGGAGAAGGGTGGATGAAAATGCATGCGAGGGAAGAAAGATGGAGAGAAATCGGCTAAGGGATGGATGGAGGAAGGATAGACAAACGGGCGCAGGTGGTATAGAATGGAGAGAAACTGAACTGGGTTGAAGACGGAATGGAGGAGGGAGGGCGACAGAACAGAAGGGTGGAGGAGACGGAGAGAGGATGGAGAAAATATTGGGTGGATGCAGAATGGAAACGTGGATAGTGGACGGGTGGGAAAGCAGAGGAGGAACTGAGGCGGATGGGAGGGAGAGGAAATGGAATGGAGAAAAGTGAAGGAACTGAAGGGAGGAGGGGGGGGGGATAGAAAGTAAGGGGGTGAGGGGAAGGAAATGGCATGGGTGAAGGATGTTGGAGAAATGGAAGGAAGATGACGGGTGAAGGAGAAAGAGTTGAGCTGCAGTACGAGATGGAGGAAGGATGGAGAGAATATAGAGGAGGAATGGAGGGAAGAAATTGAGAGACATGGAGGAGTAAGAGGGAAAACAAAGGGAATGGAGGAGATAAAAGGGCTGTGATGGAGAAAAGGTGAAAGGAATGGGAAAGAGAGAGAGAGAGAGAGAGAGAGAGAGAATTAACCCTTCACCTACCAGATATCAACATCTGTGTTTTATTACCGTATTGTAGTAGTGACTGAACATTTCGTAACACCTCTCCCTTAGTGATTTATTCTGCATTACACAGTACTGTCTTCTGTGCTGTTGATCTAACGTATGTCCATAATAATAAGATGTAACTAGCACACAGAAGAATGTTAAGGTATAATTATAAAGAAAATATGTCAGCAGAGAAGAGGCGCTACGAAGCCTGCCATGGCACCTGCAATAAGCCTTCACTGTGGTCAGCGTCAGAGTATTTTCTTCAGAGGTATCCATGGCAACACAGGCACTGGTGGGGACTGGACTGGGGTTCCCTAGGGATGCACCTCCTGGCTGGACCACACATCCACCCCACATAACCTGTCTACACATCCACCCCACATACCCTGACTACACATCCACCCCACATAACCTGACTACACATCCACCCCACATACCCTGACTACACATCCACCCCACATAACCTGACTACACATCCACCCCACATAACCTGACTACACATCCATCCCACATAACCTGACCACACATCCACCCCACATAACCTGACTACACATCCACCCCACATAACCTGACTACACATCCACCCCACATAACCTGACTACACATCCATCCCGCATAACCTGACTACACATCCACCCCACATAACCTGACTACACATCCACCCCACAAGCCCCACATAACTAAAGTGGCACAAGATAGAAGAAGACTAAGTTATTCCGGGCAACAGAAATTCGAAAACCCGTGCCTATTAATTCTTTCACTACAATGATGTCTCTTGTGTTCTGTTCTGGTTGCCACCTAAAGATTCTGTCTACATTTCATGATACCTTTCCTAGTGGAGGAGTTTAGTGGAGATTGCTACTAACCTCTGCTCTGTGAAATGGTTCCACACTGTAGTAGATAAGTGTGTGCGTGTGTGTGTGTGTGTGTGTGTGTGTGTGTGTGTGTGTGTGTGTGTGTGTGTGTGTGTGTGTGTGTGTGTGTGTGTGTGTGTGTGAATGCAACATGAGAAACATAAACATTATTCCTCTGTCTGAAAGAGTTAACCCACTTAAAGCTAATAAATAAATTAGGATATCACATAACGCCAGACAATTTTATGTATACAGATTTATTTCATTTTAAATAAGATTACGTCCTTTATAGTTCAGTCTTGCTTCCAAAAGATTTTACTCAATCAACTAAAGACCTCTTGACCTCAAGTGGTTAATTAAGCCTACACCTAACTCTCGGATTTTGGAAAGTCTATCTATCTATCTACTGCCAGACGCCTTAATCCCGTAAGGGGTGGCCACAAACAAATCACCTCCACGTCGCCCTGTCCCCCGCCATTTCACAGCCCTGCTCCCAGCTCACATCCCCCTCTCTCATTTACGTCTCCACTCCATCCCTCCTTCTCATCCTTGGCCTCCCCCTCCCTCTATTCCCCTCCACTTCACTCACATACACTCTCTTCGTTAGTCTCTCGCTCTCCATCCTCTTCACATATTCAAACCACCTTAATGTATTTTTCTAACGCTTTTTATCACATCCACATCCACACCACAACGCTCCTTCACTTTCTCATCTGCCAGTCTGTCTCTCCATGTGACTCCACATGTTCCTCTCAAATAACTCATTTCAACTGCTCTCACGCTCGACTTGTGTCCCTCCAAAAAGGTCCAAGCTTCAATTCCGTACGTCAGAGTTGGTATCACAATACTGTCATGTAGTCTCCCTTATGATATCATCTGAAAGTTACGATAATAATTCTGAAGCCATCGTAATGAGGTATTTATGGACACAACAGCCAGCAGGACAAAAAAGAAAAATAGAAAACAGAAAAAGTAAGAACTGAAAGAATTGCGACAGGAAAGGGAAAGGGAAAGTTTTAACTCTTCTGAGTACAACCATCTGACTTACAGGCTGGACTGTATTTGACGAGGTTAAGGGATCATATTTTGCTGTAAAAAGTGAGTGAGAGAGAGAGAGAGAGAGAGAGAGAGAGAGAGAGAGAGAGAGAGAGAGAGAGAAGGGGGGGGAGCAGAAGGAAATGAGAGCGGAATGTATAAAGAGAGGGACGGACAAAGGATAGAGGGGGAAGGGAAAGAAGAGAGAAGGAAGACAATGCGGAAGGAGGAGACAAAGGAAAATACAGCGAAGAGAGAGAACGGAAGGGATGACGGACAGAGAGGGATGAAAGAGATGAGAATTGAATGGGATGAAAGAAAGTGAAATTGGGCGGAGAGAGTGAAAGGGAAAAACGGTGTGAAAAGGAAGGGACTTGGACGAAAATATGGAACCAAGAAATTACACAATATAGGGAACTGCAGTATACAAAATCTCTCTCTCTCTCTCTCTCCTATCTATCGATGTCTGTCTATCTACCTGTCTGTTTGTCCTTCATTGTATCTCTCAAACACACACACACACACACACACACACACACACACACACACACACACAAAAGAATCCCTCTAGAAACCCTGAATCCCTAGAATCCCGCTAGAAACAGAGTTCCTAAAATCCGTCTGGAAACCTAGAGTTCCAAGAATTCCTTTAGAAACCCAGAACCTCTCGAATTCCTCTACAAACCCGCGCGTAGACCTGATGATGCGGGTAAAATAGCGCTGGAGTTGGCATACAAATAACGTGTGTTGAGGCCTGTCTGTGGCTTCATCAATGTTGGAGGCTCGGTGGAGTAGAGATACGGCTGTGTGTACCCTTGTTCCCTACACCTCACTCCTGCCTAAGGACATGTAGTAGTGCGCTGGTGCTCTGTACAAGCCGTCATGGTCAACTTGTTGGCCTCTTAAGGTTACCAGACTTGGGGGTTAAGTCCGTGTAATTTTCACCATTAGACGCAGTGAGCATATATGCTTAAAATAATGATGATGATGATAATGATGATGATAATATATTCATTAACATTATTATTATTATTATTATTATTATTATTGTTGTTGTTGTTATTATTATTATTATTATTATTATTATTATTACGGTATCATTATTATTACTGTTATTATTATTATTATTATTATTATCATTGTTGTTGTTGTTGTTGTTGTTGTTGTTGCTGACATTTAAAGATTATCTTAATTAACAAACACGCACACACGCGTGTAACACTACAGCTCTCTTAAGCAATTAATTTGACGTGTTGTGAAAGAATATTCTATCCAAATAATTTTCCATCCTGCTCACCATCAACGCTCAGGACAGGCGTGCCAATTCCCCCAGTAGAAATGCTGCTGACACCCGGACGACAAGCCGGGGAGGGGGAGAAGGGAGGGCAAAAACAGGTGGGGCGGGAATGGAGGGCGTTGTGATGCCTTCCAGTTTACTTGAAACTGGCAGAAAAGACAGAAAGACTGAAAAAGGTTTGGGATGACAGCCCAGAGAAACAGGATGATTGAAACTGAAACAGATGGACAGCTGGAAGTAAGCTTATCACGATCATCATCATTATCATCATCATCAAAAATAACACTGTTATTTTCATTCTACATTTCTGTGGAATACATTACTATCTTTTTTCTATTTTTCTGAGCGTCGATGATACAACCGCAGGAATAATATCGACAAATAATGTTGACTTAATGATGTCTTCCTTTTCAGGTAGATAGTGTACAGTAATATTTCCTCGCCCACTTTCCTCAGAGATCTCCATGACAGCTCTTCTATGCTGCATGGTGATCTTTCTCAGTATTTCCTGCCGGCCTCGGCTGGAGGGTTTGGTGATTGGGGACAGCCGTCCTGCATTTCCGTCCTTGTCTTTAGCTGATAAAATAGTTGTGTTAGTTATAACCTTCCCTAAACCAAACATTCACGAAAGGACCAACAGGTCTGTTGCTGTGTGCTTTCCTTTGTACTCCCTTTGTACTTCTTTGTAGCCACTTAAGTAGAAAGGATACAATAACGGGAAAAGGGATAAATACGAAGTATGAAAATGACCATCGGAGTATCAAACGAACATGGGCCAAACACCCATTCACTCTTCACACAAGTCTTGGAAATTCTTGGCGCTACAGATGAAACCCTCGACACAAACCTACTGTATGTCTGCTATTCTCGTTTCACCCTCACTTGGCCTAAAATAGTCATCTCTACATCTTGAATGCTCAATTATAACACTGGGTTAACACTACAATATGATGCTAGTCAGAAAGAAATGCTGTGGGAAAAGGTATTTAGCTGTAGCTTTATATTTTTCTGCCACTGACCTACGCGAAACAAGATGCCAATGGACGAAAATCTGGGCCAGGTTAAAATGAAATGAGCACAGTTAAGTTGTTCCCGCGACACAAGTGGTATAGAGTCACAGGGTTGGTATAACATGGATTATCAGTTCCTTGTACCAGTACCCAAAACAGGTTGTTCTGGAGATAAAAACAGGCGAATGAACTACCTTCACCGCTTCACTACAATAACTTTTATTCTTGCTGCTACCAGACGATATTATTAAGATTAGGAGAATCCTATAGTATGGAAGGCTGTGTCGAATCAGTCCAGATCGATAAGTCTATCCGAATCTTAAAGCAACTCTGTGTATAACAAGAATAAAGAAGACGACATCTAATGTTGACTGTCAAAATAATCAATAATAAATGAGTTACTACACATAATGAACTAATGGTTTCCCTCTCTTGGCTTCACTTCTGAACAGAAACTTGGATGTCTTAATTAGAACCTGGTTACCAGAGTGAGTCAAGGGAAAAAAAAATACTCAGCATATTTTTAAACAAAAAATTTACTTTCAGGAGACAGCTAACTCATTCAGTCCGAGAACGTTGCTTATATTTTTTTTCTTGGTATTACCTGACGATTTAACTCAGCTTTGATCATCGAAGCTATGAACCCCCCACCCCGCAAGTACCGAGTCTCCTCAAGGCCAAAAATGGCCTTAAATGGACTGCATGCATCAAATATATAGAGACATATTCGAAGTGATAGTATTAACTCTTGAGCATGAAACAGATTTAATATTTCATTCTTGCCCCTTCCTTACACTTTTATTCAGCTCTGGAGGTATTTTTCTTCACTTGGAGGAGTTGGATGTACTGAAGCTGTCATTAACCCCTCCAGTACGAGTGGTGTTCCTCCAGCTGAATGCCTTAGACTGGAGCCCGCAAAAACAAACAATAGAAGATGTCACTGTACTGATGGGACACAATGGTGAAGAAAGAATATGCTCTTCCTCTTTTATTCCGTCTGTCTTTCCCTCTTACTTAGTCTGTCTTTCTCTCCCTCAGTCTGTCTTTCCCTCTTACCCACTCAGTTTTTCTCGCTTACTCAGTCTTTCTTTCCCTCTTACTTATTCTGTCTTTCCCTCTTACTTTGTCTTTCCCTCTTACCGAGTCTGTCTTTCCCTCTCATCCACTCTGTCTTTCTCTCTTATTTATTCCGTCATTCTTATTTTGTCTGTCTTTCACTCTTACACAGACTGTCTTTCTTGGTCTTTCCCTCTTAGTCTATCTCCCTTTACTCACTCCGTCTTTCCCCCTTTATCAGATTCTTCCCCTTCCCTTATGTCTGTATTGCCCTCTCATCCAGCCTGTCTTTAATCTTTTAACCCCTTCATCCCGAGGACATTTTTTCTTCCTCCTGCTACTAAGCGATTTTTTTCAGGTAAATAAAACCCGGTAAGAGCGGAGGCGGATAGTGAACACTGCCTGTAGCCCCTCAGGTTGGAAATATTTATCCGAAGGTGTGTAAAGTCGCCTGTAGAAACCAAGTGTAAAATGAAATATAAGTTAGACGGAAGAGTTTAACCCCTTCAGTTCTATGCCGTATTTTTCATTTTAGTCTTGTTATCTCCAGTCTCTTCTATTTAACTTTGTAGAAACTTTCCGAAATGGAGAGGTTAGATATAGCCGTCATCTGCCCACCTGTTACAAGAGGTCTAACTAAAGCTGAATAAACTTGTGTGGGAGTGGCGTAAATAAAGCAATAAAATCCGTCACAGGATTGAAGGGGTTAGGTGCAAAGTTTTTTTTTATGGTTTTCCTTTGCCCAACTTCTGGGGAAAGGAGTAACTTTTTGCAGGATCACTTAGCACTTCTGTTGATGTTTTCGTGTCTGAAAAAAAAAAAAAAAAAAAAAAAAAATAGCCACCAAGGCGTCAGCAACAGTCAGGCACAAAAGCAGAGTTCATCAGGACCATGACCCAGTCAGCACCCTGTTCAGATCCAACCTGTCAACTCAATTAAAGACTTAGAAGCCATAGCTAAACTAATACTACCACACAGAATCCAACCCCCTACACACACACACACACACACACACACACACACACACACACACAGTTAAGTGCTTATAGATATTCACTATCACAACGTATATACTTAACTGGTCTGCTGTTATCACCTCCAGACAAATATATTCAGCTCGGGAATTATTGCTCCAGGGACGGAGTTAATGAAGACTTCAACCCCTCCAGTTTGTAAGACCATCCTGAGATGAACTATATGCTGTTTGTTTGACCTGTGCAGCTGAGATGTATGGGGCGAGTAGGGTGTGTTTGATTCGCGGCTGCTGATTGGCCGCCGATGATGTAAATCTACAGCTCTTCTAACTTTAGCACATAAATACTTTTATTTTTAATTACCTGTAATATAAGCAGCCAGTTTAAATATAGAATAATTTCCGAAGATATAGAGGTCAAAATTAGCTTTAAATGTTTACTATTATCAAAGAAAATTAAAGATTATTATAAATTTTATAAAACGATCCATCCACTGTGTACACCCACGTCCGCAAGTTGCACTGCATCCAACTACGGTGTACACCTACGTCCGCATGTTGCACTATAATATCCACCCACGGTGCACACCTACTGCGTCAACCTTCGGGCTGAGAGCGGTTTTCCCTCTCTGCAGCACCGCATTTGGGCACGAACAACAGCTGTCGTTGCTCAGCTCTGTCGGCATCGGCCCCACCTTCCGGTGTCTGTACTCCTCCAGCGTACCCTTGCTCGGCCCCCAAATCCGCACCCTGGAGGTGATTGGATTCTGCTTGCTGCGGACATAGTTCGCAAGCTTGACGCCGCTGATGCCATTAGTGGTGGTCCTGACTTGCCCAATCCTGCATATGCCCCTGCTCCTCCTTGGCTCCCACCTGTGATCAAATATGTCGAGCCCAATATAGCGGTTCCCAGGTCCTCTTTTCCTGCTGTTCTTCGCCAGGATGCTCTCAGTCGTGTGGCAGCTTTCTTCACTCCAGATACTGCAGTCTACTATACTGACGGGTCTGTTGGTGATGATGGGTCTGCGGGTGCTGCTTTTGTTTGTGATGAGGGGGTTGAGTCCTGGCGTGTCACCTCCGGTGTTTCAGCCTACCAGACTGAGCTCGTTGCCATTCTCTGCGCCCTTCGCCATGCTGATCAACACCTCCATCGGCGTATTATTATCCATACGGACTCGCTTTCCTCTATACGTGGCCTCCAAAAGCACTGCTACACTGACAATAAATATCTCCTTACGTCCATCATAGCTGTTGCAACTTCCATCACGGGTCGGGGGGGTGAGATTCACCTTCACTGGCTTCCTGGGCATGTCGGTATTGCAGGCAATGAGCGTGCTGATGCTGCTGCTCGCCATGCTGGCACGTTACCTGTTACCACATTTCAGCTGCGTCCTAGTCTATCCCTTCTCTTGCGACACGTGGCTGATGCCGTCTGTCGACTTTCGCAGGAGGATCATCAGTTTCAGGTATGGGAGGGCTCCCGTCCTGCTACGTGGTATGCCAGAGCTACAGAGTACACACCTGTGTCTGTTCCCCATGGCACACCTAACCACCTACTGGTTCCACTTCGCCGCTTACGCCTGGGGTTCCCGTGCTACAGCCAGGTGACTAACAGCAACCCAGAGCCGTGCCCTCACTACTTTGAGGTCACTGAGCAGCCCCTGCTCCATTATGTTCTGGACTGTCCTGCAACATCTCGACTTCGGTGTAATATTGGGACGCAGCTTCATGTTGGGGCTGACGACTTTCAACTGGCAGCAGAGCTTATTGCAAGGACACCCACGTCTGCTATTTTGGGGGTTGTGGCCATGTACCCACCCCCACGCTAGTATATAATCCTTGTTTTATTAACAGAATTTCTCTGACTGGCTTTTGTTTTGCCTATGTCCTCCCTTTTTAGGAGGCGAATCTAAACCAACCAACCAACCAGCACACCTACGTCCGAATGTTTCACTAAAATAAATGCTTGCATTTACTTCTATGCCATCATTGGTGGTCAATCAGCAGCCGCGAATCAATCACACCCTACTTGTCCCATACATCTCAGGTGCACAGGTCAATCAAATAGACTACAGAAAGCAGTCAAAAAGCCTCGCAAGCGAGAGTTCCCGGGTTCGATTCCCGGGTCGACCACGAGACCTTTAGGCACGGTCTCCTTTGCCCCTGCCTGTTCGTACCTAGAACTAAAAATAGGTACCCGGATGTAAAATCGACGGTTGCGTGTCGTATTCCGGGGGAATGTTTGGGAGCTTACTTTCCTTGTCTGTTCACCAGTCAAAGAGCGCATACCTCCGCCAATGCCACTGTCATTAAAAGGGATCCGGATCCGGAGGCGTGGATATAGGATCCGTATCCGTATTCGGAGCCGGATCCGCCCCCAAATTTTAACAATTCATTCTTTGTCTATGGAACACCTTTCCCAAAAAAATAATAATAATAATTATAATAAATGAAATTCACTGAGAACTTTTGGAGATATTGTGCTGGATATTCGGGATCCGGCCCAAAATTTAATCATTGGTTCAATGGCCCATGTCCCACCCTTCCATAAAATTTCATCGAAATCCGTTCTTACCTTTTCGAGTAATCCTGCTAACAAACAGACAGACTGAGAGACAGACAGACAGACAGACAAACACGTGGTAAAACATATATCTCCTTGGAGGAGTTAAATAATTTTATCTGACGATAGTAAGAGAATAATAAAAAATAATCCTCATCGCAGTGAAACAGTTACGTCTCTTGTAACCCATTTTAATACCATAAGTTTTATTTTTTCTTTGTTGCAGTTGCCACATTTTTTTTTTTTTTTTTTTTTTTTTTTAAAATTTGGGAGAGTTTTCTCGTACAGATTAGGAAGACCACTTCACTGCCACAGATCTTCCCTCAGCTGAATATGTAAGGGTAAATAAAACAAAACAGTAATCCCACTGAATGGGTGTGTGAAGACTTAATAATCCCTCAGGTACAAGTCTTCCCTGAGAAAAGGAAACTCATATGTCGGCAGCGGGAGTAATATGAAACAGGAGTGATTATTACGGTACAGTGTGGAAAAAAATAATCACTAAGGAAGAGATGCTTCGAATTCTTCCGTGCAAAGAGGATCTTGCTAACTACCATCGCTAACATTCTGGTTTACTGAGACTAATGAGAATCTATTACGGTACCATCATAAAATTACTTTTAGGACACACAGTCTGACCGCCCTCGAACCTAATCGATAAATTTTCTCGAGCTTTAAAGGTGCGTCAGGCTGGATACTTATCGTCACTCTTCAGCTGCCAAACACTTCATAACTATATTACAGGTACTTTCAAAGAGAAATAATATCACCAAACAAAACAAATTTCTGATACCGGCACAATTTACGACTTGCACATAATGCCTGAACCTTATTAGTAGTGACTGCAGACCCAGGCTCATCTACACGTGAACCCAGTGGACTGCAGCCTGAAGTTGCTCTTTCCCTGCAGTCTACCATCATCCTCTCGGGCGATTAAGAGGAAATGAATAATCGGGCAGCTCCGCCGCCAGGTTACATCAGTGTCACCACGTGAAAGTGTCCCCCTCCAGCACCTACTACAATTTTTTTTCATGCGTCTGACTCTGGGCATAGGCTTAACAGCCCGTTCCCCAAGGTCCACCAGTCCTCTTACGTAACAAACCCCCACACGTCACCACTTTGGCCTAACACTCACCATCCATACTAAATACATGTTAGGGCTGTCTCAGAGAGGGCTGGTGTATTGGCATTAGCTGGAGTATTATTACATGGTGGCGGGTTGTACGGTAAAGTCTGCTTTTAACGAACTTCAAATCCTCATACCTTAAGTATCCTTCAGTTTTTCGCGACGTGTGATCTATCCTACAATAAGTAATATTGTCTGGAGGTGCTAAATAAACAAACAAATACAATATAACAAAAAAATCAAGTAAAGGAACCATCAACTATGACATATGGTGCGATGGAACAAGCTCACATCTGCTGTCATGACAGTCGACACATCCAGTTACAGGACATGAAGACAGACCGATACAGTCCTAAAAATGTACGTTAATACTCTGCGCCTGAGACACTGCGAAGGTGGGAGAAATGATAACTTACTGACTTACTGAAGAGGAGAGAAGAATTTGGGGAGAGGAGATAAAATGAGAAGAACCAACAAGAGAAAACGAGAGAGGAGGAATGGAACACAGGCAGAGGGGACCGGGGAGGTGCGGGGAAAAGTGGAAAACTGGAAAAATGAGAGGAGATGAGAACACAAAGAAGAGAAAAAAAAAAATCACGGAAAAAGAAAATGCGAGTTAAAGAAAAGAATGGAAGGAACGAGAAGAAAAAGATGAAAAGAATGAGCAAATGAAAAGAAGTAGAAGAAACGAAAGAAAGATGCAGAACAAGGGAGATGAAAGGAGAGGTTAAATTTCGTTTGCGCAAGACAATTAGACTGAAAAGTATCCACATTTTAAAATCATGTGTAGTTTGATGATAAAAGATTTGTTCTTCACTATAAACATTCAGTAAATGGGTTATAGTTTTTATTACTGCCATAATTTTTACCACCGGAATACCGCCCAACAAAAAGGTACATTCAGAGTGTTACACCCCCGCCCACCAGTTGGTTAAGAGTCGCTCATTTAACTTTGCCCTGCGACCTTGGCTTTTGACCGATTGCTTTCACAATGGAATTACCTATCGTCACATGACCATTAATCTTCCAAGTTTGGTCCTTATCACATCATAACTGCTTGACCTGACCTGGATTCGTGCCACTGACGTCCGAGTGATGGTCTCAAAATCGAATCACACTATCTTTCCCTTACTCAACCCATCCACAAAGTTTAGTCTACACTGGATATAAATTCTAAGCTGATCTTGCCAGGTGACCGACCCTGATCTTTGATCAGACACGGGGTAATAGTAATATGTAATAGTAATAGTAACAGACTATTACAGGGTTTTCAAAGTAATAGCAATAGATCACAAGTTCCTGGCTGTAATAGTAATTGTAATAGTAATAGAAGGCAAAATAATAGATGTGTATATTACTTTCCTATTAAAGACACTTCTTTAAAATCGTTTACCATACTCAATAAAAGCAGCCTTCGCACCTAGGTTACCTGTTGGCTGCTCTCCAAGCTGCAAGTACACCACAGGAGACCGTGCAGAATGGAGAGTGGTCAACAGGCCATCAGGTGATCCAGACACACTTGTGCATTCAGTGGAACAGCCTCCCAACGATAATAAAAATAAAAACCACTTTCAATTTAATTAATACCTTTATCATAAATAATATGTTAATAATAATAGTAATACTAACAGATGACCAAGTAATAGTATTAGTAATAGTAGTAGATGACCACTAAAGTAATTATAATAGTAATATAATAGAGTGCAATTGAAATTAATAGTAATAGTAACAGAAACCCAGTAATAGACCCATGTCTGTCTTTGACCTCTTGTTCACAAAAACGGTTCCTGTAAGTCAACCACGTGGGTGATCCTCAACCCTTCCACCAAGACAGGTAGAATCACCATAAATTTTTTTAGTTATCTTTACACACAGACACAAAAGTCAAATCCTGACCTTGCCCTGTGACCTTCATCTCTGACTGATTGTTCTTAAAATGGAACCCCTTCATTCTCCGATTACCTTCAACCCTCCCACCAAATTTGGTCTAAGTCAAGTAGGAAAGGAAAATGATTAGGTTGATTTTGCTTAACTGATTTTACTCAACCGTGTGACCCTGACCTCTGACCTATGGTTCCCCAAAACAATAGATCAACACCTTGTCTCTCCCTCTAACACCTCACTAAATTAGTTATAACTGGATAAAAACTGTTTTATTTATTTTGCTTACACACACACACACACACACACACACACACACACACACACACACACACACACACAGTAAATGAATGGGATATTACGAGTCTGACCCAATCCTGTGAATACATAAATAACCAAGAACTTCGTAAGACCGCACAGAAAGATTAATAAAAGAATAAAAGAAAAACTCACTATGGATGCGGGAACGATGAGATATTATTGTAGTGCAAGTGTTCAATAAAACTGCTATGCTCCATAGGAAAATTGCATCATTAATTTGAAGGTAGAGCATACAGAACAATGAACTCTAGGAGATAAAAAATGAATAAATTAGTAAGTGGAGTTAAATTTTACGAGAATAAATTCTTACATGAAAATAAACAAACATGAGAGGAACCCAATGTCAACTATGCAATACGCAGAGACATGTGTACCCTTGAGAGAGAGACGACTGCCACCGAACATCAAACTCCAGGTGTGTTGGTGGAAAGAGAGGAGAGGCGAGGCGAGGAGAGGGCAGGAAAGGGGAGGAGGGGAGGGGGGAGAGAGAGAGAGAGAGAGAGAGAGAGAGAGAGAGTGGCTTGGATAGAATAGGGTAGGATATGATAGGATCGGACAGGATAGGATAAGACGGAAGAGGAGACGAGATGAGAGGAGACGAGAGTAGAGGTGAGGAGAAAGTGGCGCCGAAGGGAAAGAAAAGGGGTAAGCAAGGCGAACACTAATGAGCAGAAAATGGAAGGGCAGAGGACACAACACAGAGGTGAAAGGAGAGAAGCGAGGGGGAAACTGGTAAATGAAGGAAATATGGGGGGGAAAAAGGAATGGGGTGGGGAATGGGAGGTATGGAAGAGGACAGCAATGAAGGAGATGAAAGGAGGGAGAAGGGAGAGCGGAGGGATGAGGTGAGAAACGGAAAGATGAGGAGCGAAGGAAAGGAGGGAGATGGTAAGGGAGAGGAGCAAGTAAGGCAAGGGAGTGAAGTATTAGGAAATGGTGTGGGCAGAAGGGAGGGGAGGGGGAAGGAGAGGAGTTGAGGAAGAGCTGTGAAGACAAGGAAGAACGGGTAAGAGAGAGGAAGGGAAGAAAGAAAGGCAGAATATGAAGAGAGGGATGATGCTTTCTTTCTTTCAATTCTTTCATTCTCCCCCTCCCCCGTTTATTGGCTACCACAGACGACTTTATTCATTGTGAGTGAGATGTTTCGAACTGGAGATGCAAGATACAGACTCGTCATTCCCTTTAGTACAAGAGGTCTTCCCTAAAGTGAATAATATCGTCGTAAGAACAGAAAATAAATGATGTCTTTGGGATGACCCTCCTAATTACGGTGCCGTTTTCTTCTACTGCACTTTTTATAGATTAAGCTTGTTATATTTAACACGGAAATACTACTAGTGATGAAATGATTAAACAAACTGATAGATTTGTCAGTCTTTAAAGAAACTAATAGATCTGTCAGTCTTTAAGCCATTAGCTCCCACGGTTCCTTTGTGAGGGACTGTGCTGGAAGGGTACTATGCGTATCGCCCTCCGCCTATCGGCTCATAGTCGCGAAGCTCATAGCTCCCTACCTCAGGGTTCCCCCTACACTGAGGATGCTGGGCGCAAATGATTTAATGAAACCCATATGATCCCTCAGGTTTGAAAAGTCTCTCCAAAGTCTTAATCCTTCCATTTCAAAAAATCTCTCTGCTAAACCAAAGTAATGCAGAGATGTCAGGAAAATAATAATGTGGACATGCCTGGGTTTATGGGGTTAACCACCAAGAATACAACCCTAAGACTCCAACGAGGGTGGAGGGGCCGCAGGTCCCTACTTTATGTTATACAAACATCTCAACTCCAATCTGAAGGGCTACTGAAAAGGATCTGAGAGAGAGAGAGAGAGAGAGAGAGAGAGAGAGAGAGAGAGAGAGAGAGAGAGAGAGAGAGAGAGAGAGAGAGAGAGAGAGAGAGAGAGAGAGAGACAGAGAGACAGAGAGAGATAGAGACAGACAGACAGGAAACGACAGTTACGTTTAGAATCTTTCTCTCTCACTCACTCTCTCTCTCTCTCTCCCCCCCCCCCTCAGCAGCATAAGATAAACAGCCAGTGATAGTCTATTCAAAAACCTCTTAAAATTTATCCTCTTCCCCTCAAGGTTACTTTGTTTACATTCTGTCTGTCTGTCTGTCTCTGTCTGTCTGTCTGTCTGTATCTGTCTCTGTCTGTCTGTCTGTCTGTCTGTCTGTATCTGTCTCTGTCTGTCTGTCTGTCTGTCTGTCTCTGTCTCTCTCTCTGTCTCTCTCTCTCTCTCTCTCTCTCTCTCTCTCTCTCCTAGGCTTAATAACACAGGTAACAACAAGAACTGTCTGTCGGTGAAAAGACTAAAACAGGATGGCGGTCGTAACACTGGAGCTCAGGCGGTAAACTAAAGCGTCAAATTTGCATGCTCATTGAAATTCTGACTGGCAGACTTTAATTGGCTTTAAAATTTGTATTTGGAGGTCAGCAGACTGCATTTATTTACGGTATTGAGAGAGAGAGAGAGAGAGAGAGAGAGAGAGAGATGAACAAGTGTGTGAGGAATTGATAGGATGAATGAGTGAATGGGCCAGGACTACGATGAATGATAGTGAGTGAGGAAGGGATAAGATAAATGAGAATAAGCGAGTAGATGAGCGAGGACGGAAGAGGATGAATGAAAATGAGTGACTGAGACAGGGCGAGGATAAATGACAGTGAGTGAGGAAGGGTTAAGATGAGTAAGTGAGTGAGTAAATGTGTTCGGAAGGGACAGACTGAGAATTAATAAGAATGAGTGAATGAGCTAGGGTTAGGATGAATGAAGCAGAGAATGAGGGCAGGACGGGATGAGTATGACAAAGAATGGGTAAGTCAGTGTGTGCGGAAGTTTACTCACGGGATTGTTGTTTGTCTTTCGTCTGCATGTGTGTCTGTGTGTCTTGGTGGTTGTGTGCTTGTTTCTCAGTTTCCCTCCTTTGTCTTCTATTTTTCTGTGTCGTTTTTATGCGACACCTGCTCCGCCGTCAAGTGAAGAAGGAAGATGGGAAAAAGGTAAAGAATAAATGGTAAGAATAACAGAGAAGATGGGAAGGGAGGAAGGAAGGAACTATAAGAAAGAATTAAAAATGATGCGTGAGGACTGAAGGAAAGAAAGAAATGATAAGTGGGTGGAAGGAAGGAAGGAAAGAAGGAAGGAAGGAAGGAACTAAATGAATAAATAAACAACTAGAATGGCATTCAGTAGAGCGCATACCTCCGCCAAATATGCCTGATTTTTTTCATCAACATCCATGCAATACCCACTGAAAAATTTACGAAAATGTCGAAAAACGCCCAATCTCGCAATATTAAAGAAAATGAAAAAAAAAAAAATCCTGGATCCGCACCTTTATCCGGATCCGCACCAAAATTTAATGGAGTCTATTTTGAGCCAAAGCCCATTCGTCTACCAAGTTTCGTGGAAATCCGTCCAGTAGTTTTTGTGTAACCTTGCTCACAAACCAACCAGCCAACAAACAAACAAACGGACAGGGATGAAAACATAACCTCCTTGGCGGAGGTAGTGATGCGTCAGAGCAGCAGCAAAGAAGGAAAGAAGAATGGAGAATGAAAAGTGAGTAATAAAGGAAGGAAGGAAGGAAGGAAGGGAAGCAGGAATACAGTGTGCTCAGAATGAGAGGTCCTATAAATGTGATGGCCGAGCACGTAGGAGGGGAAGTAAATAAGGACGAAGGATAAGTGGGGAAAAAAGGAAGGATAAAGAGACTTAATGAGGGGTAAGTCAGCAAGAAATGAGGCAAGAACAAGTAGATTAGGAACGAAGGAAGTGCGAATGAGTAAGGGGTGAAGGACGCGGGAATGAGTAAGGGTGATGGAAGAACGAGTAACGAGTGAAGGAAAAGCCAGAGGGTGAGGAGTGAAGGAAAAGTCAGTGAGTGAAGGTTGTTGAGTGATGGGGTGAGAAGTGAGCGAGTGAAAGAAGAGTGAGAGATAATTCAGTGAGGGACCTCACTCAATTGTCTCTCACTCTTCTTTCACTCACTCACCCCTCGAGGGGTGAGTGAGTGAGCGATGAAGGACAATTGGAGATGAGGGACTGGGACGAGGGGGAGGTTGAGTGGTTGGGGTGAGTGAGTGAGTGAAGTGTGGGAGGCAGAATGAGGGAGAGTGTGAGGAGAGTGTGAAAGTACGGGTGAGGGGTGAGTGACTGAGTGGAGGTGAGGGGGTGAGACGCAGGGGGTGAATGAAGGATGAGGAATAAGGATTACGGGGTGGGGGTGGCAGGGAATCAGGCTGCTCATTACCCAGGAAGTATTACCTCATATTTCGGGGGTTGTCCTGGGGTATGAGTTATGGCTGGGGGTGGGGAGAGGGGGGAGGCCGAAGGGGGGGATATGTGAGGGCACCTGGGGGAAGAAATGAGAAGGAATGAGGAGTGCAAAAGTTGTAAGGAGGAGAGATGGGGTGATTTTGGAGCAGGGACGAGGGATGAAGGAAGAAATAAGGAAGGAAATAAAAATTATAAGAAAGGATGGAAGGCAGGAAGGTGTAAGGTAAGGGGAATGGAGGGAGGCTGGTAGAGAGTGTAAGAGAGACGGAGGGATGAATGAAAAGGATGATGATGGATGATGAATAAACATGCGAGAAACAAAATCCGGGTGAGGAAAGATGAAATGACAGGTCGAAGTAGTAGATGTCTAGAGAGAGAAAAAAGTGATGGTGAAAAGACTAAAGTGAAAAAAGAAAGGAGGCTAAGGACGACCGTGAATTTCGTAAAATATACCTAATGGAGTGGAAGGGGAAAAGACTGAGAAATAAAGAAATTTGAAGAAAAAAGTGAAAGAGAGTTAAATGAAAGGTCAGCATACAAGAAAACTGGGAGGAACAAAAAAAGGGGAATTATAAAAGACGA